>NC_140631.1:23741309-24233809 GCF_057382275.1 Copadichromis virginalis | reverse complement strand
GGTCAGCTGCACCATTTAAAGTATTCTTAACTGAAACTAAAGTAATATCTCCGGTTATAACTCTCAGAGCAGCTGGCACCAACAACTGTGCCACGTTCAGCCACTTAAATTGCTTTTCTTCCTCATTCTGATGTACAGTTTGAACTTCAGGATGTCATCTTGAGTATTTCTACAGTGGGGCAAAAAAGTATTTAGTCAGCCACCGATTGTGCAAGTTCCCCCACTTAAAATGATGACAGAGGTCAGTAATTTGCACCAGAGGTACACTTCAACTGTGAGAGACAGAATGTGAAAAAAAAAATCCATGAATCCACATGGTAGGATTTGTAAAGAATTTATTCGTAAATCAGGGTGGAAAATAAGTATTTGGTCACCTCAAACAAGGAAAATCTCTGGCTCTCACAGACCTGTAACGTCTTCTGTAAGAAGCTTTTCTGTCCCCCACTCGTTACCTGTATGAATGGCACCTGTTTGAACTCATCATCTGTAGAAAAGACACCTGTCCACAGCCTCAAACAGTCAGACTCCAAACTCTGCCATGGCCAAGACCAAAGAGATTTCGAAGGACACCAGGAAAAGTATTGTAGCCCTGCACCAGACTGGGAAGAGTGAATCTACAATAGGCAAGCAGCTTGGTGTGAAAAAATCAACTGTGGGAGCAATCATCAGAAAATGGAAGACATACAAGACCACTGATAATCTCCCACGATCTGGGGCTCCACGCAAGATCTCATCCCGTGGGGTCAAAATGATCATGAGAACGGTGAGCAAAGATCCCAGAACCACACGGGGGGACCTGGTGAATGACCTGCAGAGAGCTGGGACCAAAGTAACAAAGGTCACCATCAGTAACACACTACAACGGCAGGGAATCAAATCCCGCAGTGCCAGACGTGTTCCGCTGCTGAAGCCAGTGCATGTCCAGGCCCGTCTGAAGTTTGCCAGAGAGCACATGGATGATACAGCAGAGGATTGGGAGAATGTCATGTGGTCAGATGAAACCAAAGTAGAACTTTTTGGTATAAAGTCAGCTCGTCGTGTTTGGAGGAAGAAGAATACTGAGTTGCATCCCAAGAACACCATACCTACTGTGAAGCATGGGGGTGGAAACATCATGCTATGGGGCTGTTTTTCTGCCAAGGGGACAGGACGACTGATCCGTGTTAAGGACAGAATGAATGGGGCCATGTATCGTGAGATTTTGAGCCAAAACCTCCTTCCATCAGTGAGAACTTTGAAGATGAAACGAGGCTGGGTCTTCCAACATGACAACGATCCAAAACACACCGCCCGGGCAACAAAGGAGTGGCTCCGTAAGAAGCATTTGAAAGTCCTGGAGTGGCCTAGCCAGTCTCCAGACCTCAACCCCATAGAAAATCTGTGGCGGGAGTTGAAAGTCCGTGTTGCTCGGCGACAGCCCCAAAACATCACTGCTCTCGAGAAGATCTGCATGGAGGAATGGGCCAAAATACCAGCTACTGTGTGTGCAAACCTGGTAAAGACCTATAGTAAACGTTTGACCTCTGTTATTGCCAACAAAGGTTATGTTACAAAGTATTGAGTTGTATTTTTGTTATTGACCAAATACTTATTTTCCACCCTGATTTACAAATAAATTCTTTACAAATCCTACCATGTGGATTCATGGATTTTTTCCCCACATTCTGTCTCTCACAGTTGAAGTGTACCTCTGTTGCAAATTACTGACCTCTGTCATCATTTTAGGTGGGGGAACTTGCACAATCGGTGGCTGACTAAATACTTTTTTGCCCCACTGTATATGCCTACATTGAATTTCTACCATCTGATTGGCTGATTAGATATTTATGTAACAAGCAGTTGAACAGGTGTACCTACGGTAACAAAGTTTCAGTTGATTATATATTGGTGTGAAAGGTACTGCTGTCCAAACCACTTATTGTGCTCAGTGACTTCATTAGGTTAATTCTCCTGTGTTTGGGCTTCAAGTCTTTTGCTTTGTCTATTTTTTAAATTTTCTTATGTGAACAGCCTACAGTGTTGTAGATTTATGTCTTAACAGAATACCTTAACCTAAGAAACCTAAGGTAAGATAAAAAAAAAGCAAAAAAATAAATGAATAAGTAAAAGAAAAGAATGAAAAAGAAAATTTGACTTGAAGGTGGTGAGCAGTGTTGGTCAAGTTACTTGAAAATAGTAATTAGTTACTAATTATTTCTCCAAGAAAGTAATCCTGTTACTTTACTGATTACTTATTTTCAAAAGTAATAAATTACTTAGTTACTTTTAAAAAAATATGATACACAACCTGAACACATAATAAAGCAATAGACCTTTCAGCCCAATTCTATTTTTTCTGCATAATCCATCATATAAAATTGAAACACATGAAAAAGTCTCTTTTTAAAATTTGTTTTATTAGTTTTAGTCTTTAACTTTATGCATCAAGCAAAAATTAAATTATGTGCAACAGTGTCTGACTTGAAGACATTTGTTTAACCTTTAAACCTATTTTCTGCATATTCCAGCATATAAAATAATTTTTTGTGTTTACACTCCCTATTTCAAATAGATGCGATTAAATAACAGCAAAAAAGAAATAAAATCAAAGATTCAACAGCACTAAGTCCCGTCGCTCTTAAATCTATTTTCACCTGTTTAGCAGGAGTGGAGGTGGAGGTTTGCCTAATTTGAAGTTAAATTTTCACTGTAGAAACAAGTTTTCTTCCAATGGAGAGTGTACACCAGAAGATTTCTACAGATTCAAACTCAAAGTAATGTCAGTACTTCCAAGCTTAAAACGCTGCACGGTCATACTTTTTCCTGCCCTCTATTATTGAGCTACACAAGCCTGTTGCTACCACGGCACAGACGTCGCATGCTTCTACGTCATTGTCATGACACACTATCATAAACAAATTCACGGTTTAGTAACGCAGCGTGCTTACGAGAACGTAACAGTAATGATTACTGTTACGTTCTCGTAAGCATGCTGAGTAATCTAATTACTCATTACTTGAAAAAAGGAATCGGATTACAGTAACGTGTTACTGCCCATTTTTGGTGGTGAGTAAACAGAAGAATGCTTGGAGCAGTGAGTGTATCAAGGAGCATTATATACCTGTGTCTCCTGAACCGCTTCAGCTCCTGTTCTTTTTACTGTATATTTTTCTTAATAGAATTATATTTTTTCAAAGTCATTTTATCCCAAGCACAACCTAAAGAGCCAGCATGCACTTTAGCCACTTTGGCTTCAGTACAGAAGCCCTGCGGTAGTAAAGATATATCAGTCTGTGTTTGTGTTTCTGAAAAGAGAAGCTGAACTGAAATTGATATCATAGGTTTGGGTGTGTTAAAAATGAGGGCAATCATTCAGCTCAGTTTTCATTTTACCCCTGTATCGAACGTATTGGAATTTGTGTTGAATGCTAAAATGAATGAGCTTATCTCACTGAAAAGCCATTAGTGTTACTGATTGCATTGACTTTCACTCTAAAGCCTGCCAAAGCTTTTGTCTCTACTCAGCGGTGATTTAGCCTGCGAAGGCTTCTGCAACATATCTAAGCTATCATTGACATTGATTGGCCATATTTAGTATCAAGGGACTCAGCATTGTGTTTTTAATTTAATGTCTCACTTCTGATATTCTCATATGCAGTCAAATAAATGGCACCCTGTTGGAAGAAGCAGTTAAGCTTTATATTGTTAACTAGCACAGTGCTGTTGTTTGTGTCGGGAATCTTGGTAGTTAAAAAAAATCTTTCACTTCCTGTTCAGTCTTCCCCGTTCTACACTGGGTTATCAGGTGTTAGCTGGATGAACGTATTTTAAATTTTTTTTTTTTTTTTTTTTTTTTTTCTAAATGACATCAGAAACAGCAGTATGCGACATTACGTGATGGCAGAGCTTCAGTTCATCCTTTGTCTTTTTTTTTTTTTTTTTTTTAATAAATAGGACAGGGGGAATGAATGAGAGAAAGAGGGGGAGAGAAAGAAAGAAAACCAAAGGGGAGAAGAGACGGTGAGAAGGGGGGGGAAGAGAGAGAGAGAAAAAAAAAAAAAGAACTCCTGGGTCACCTGTATGGAGAAAAAAAACAAACAAAAAAAAAACAAAAAAAAAACAAACAAACAGAGGAGACAGCAAACAACAAAGAGCAACATAATAATAGAGAAAACAAAGCACCATCACAATAAACTAGCTAGTCATAGATATCAATATTTACTAAATAATAAACGATATTGTGCAGCACGCAAGATAGACAGCGCACAGTGTGCTTTGAGGTAGCAGCCAAGAAAGCTTTAGTCCGCGTCTGTGAATACCCATGTGTGCATACCTGTGTGGATCAGCATGCTTGCATTCCAAAGGTTTCTCCATGTAATGATCTGCTAGGGAGTGTGGGGGGGCCACAGCCCCGTCCTCCAGGGTGTGAAGCGGGTATGGAGGAGATCAAAACTCCAGACATCCAGAGGCCCCCAGAACACAAGAGACCATGGAAGACCAACAGAGGGGCAGCCGCGCCACTGTTCCAGTAAGAGCTGAGGAGAGTCCCAGATGAGGGCTCGCCCAGCAGCCGCGGAGCAGAAGTCAGGGGGAGTTGCAGTGACGCGCCCGTGAGCTCCGCCGGCCCCCAGCTGTGCCTGAGTGACCGAGCCCCAGGCCGAGAGGCCGGGGGCACCCCACCTCCAAAGGGGCCCGAGCGAGCCCCAGGCCCCAGGCCCCGACAAGCGGCCGCCAAGGAGTGAGCCGGTGTGTACCCGGACGCCCACCCCCAGACACAAAGAACCACCAACACACCGACGCCTGAGGGAGTCCGCCACCGGCAGGGGAAGTGGTGGTGGGTGGAGATAGGCCTCCAAACCTTGGAGGGCCTGAGGTGTCCCCAGAGAGGTGGCGTCTGATACCCAACCTGACATATAGACACAGACATACAGGCACACACAGACACAAACATCCATTCCCACCCTCATGCTCTCATATGCACTCACTCCACACTCAACCAACGTGGAGACAGACATAAAGAGACGCTGTACACACAATCACACTCCCCAAGCGTACTCTACAAACCGGGTCTAGGTACCCTTGCCCCTGGAGGGGGGAATTGCACCCAGACCCAGGTGGTGTTACCCTTTTCCCTGCGGTGGGGAGAGGCAGACCACCCCGACTCCGCAGCAGCAGGGAGGCCCCACACCCCAGACCGCAGTCGGACGGCCAACTCCTCCTACTAGCCCTCCTGCTCCAGCAGGCCGCAGAGAATGGGGGTGGGAGAAGACTCCAAACCTCCCTCCACCCGCTCATTGTAGTGTTGATGCATATGTGTTCCAAGGTGCAATTAAAACCCAGGAGGGCATGGAGCTACCTGCCAAGGAGCAGCAGGTAAGCGCATAGTCCCTCCTGCTAGCCCTCAATGACTAAGTGTATTTAAAATTGAGAGGTGGGCAACGACGTCAGGGGTGAGGTATACACCCTGATGGTAATTTGGACTCCGTGATTGTGCCCACCCCCAAGATCCTATATGTATGTGTAATGAGAGTGTGAATAATGTGAATGTCTAAGTTGTGGGATAAAATTGAGGCAGAGGCAGCCAGAAGGGGACGGGGGGGTAGCCTCCTCTGCACCCTGGTGACATACCCCCACTCCAAGGCCCTGCATGTGTGGGTGGTTGTGGAGGAGCGGGAAGAGGGAGGTAGCTGGAGATGGGGAGGGAAGGAAGGGAGGGGCAGGTAACCCCTCCCTGGGGCCAGCTCCCCCGCTGACCCCAGTAGGCACTCCCACCCTCCGCGACCCGCCAGGGAAGGGGGGCCCAGGCCCATCAGACCGGGGCCCAGTGCAGTAGCGCCCTCCGGCTCCACAGAGCCCTGGACAGTCCACCCAACCCCACCACAGAGAAAACTGCACCCACCCCACCATCCACACATCTTCCAGACTACATAAGACGGTAAACGCCCAGGCTGAGATCTTCCTCCACCTCTCCTGTATCTCCCCCTCCTGCAGAGAGTTCCTGAAGAGAAGAAAGCTCCTGCAAGATGTGACCATCCCCCCCACCAGTTGAAGAGCCCCCCAGGCGGCTCGACGCACCGGCGGCACCCTGCTCCAGGGCCGGGCCCCCATGCACCCACCCGCCCACAACCCCGGCAACACACCAACCAGGACCCAAGCCCCCGAGGCCCGGCCCGGGCCCCAGCCCAGAGACGGAGCGCCCCCAGAACCTCACGCCCATCCCGGACCCACCCAGGGGCAGCCAGTTTGCTAGGTCAGTAACCCACGCCCGTCAGCACAGACCCTCCCCTAGCCCCGCTGCACGCAGCCGCGAGGAAACAGTCACCTGAGAGCCAACAGAGCCCCCAACCGGACGTGACCGCTACCCCGGGTTGAGCCCCCCAAGGAAGATGCCTCCGGGGAACCCCCCGACGCCCTAAGCCTGTCCCTACCCCCTCACCAATCACAACAGTGAAGGCGGGACCAAACTATGACCCCCCACCCCCACTAGGTGATGGAGCTGATAAAAGGGGCCCAGAGCAATTGATCTAATGTGGTGGCAGAGGCTGTGTCAAGACTAATGTAATCTAATAGATAATTTCTATATTGGTTAGAATTAAGATTATTTTTATTTTTCCAGTTCATGAGGACTGTTTTCTTGGCTATGCATAGGGCAGAGAAGATCATATGGGCTATATTCTTTTCTGAAGTGACATTATCTAAGCTGCCCAGTAGACACACTAAGGGGGAAGTTGGAATGTTACATTTCAGACACTTTGATAAGTCTTCACATATCTCGTGCCAAAACTTTTGCACTGGTGGACAGAACCAAAGAGCGTGGATGTAATTGTCTGGTGTATTGCCTTGACAGTGTGAGCAGTTGTTGGAAGATGTAAAGCCCATCTTGAACATCCGATGACCTGTATAGTGCACTCTATGAAGTATTTTGTATTGTATTAATTGCAGACTGGGATTTTTAATTAATTTAAAAGTTTTTAAGCAAATCTGAGACCAGAAGTTTTGGTCTAGGTTGACTGATAAATCTGCTTCCCACTTTGCAGTAGGAAGGGATATTGATTCATCTAATTTAGAAAGTGTTCTGTATATTTTAGATAATAATTTGGGGGATTTAAGGGTAAGAAAATGTGCCGCACTTAGTGGTGTTTGTAATTCAACTTGACTGAGGTTAAATTTCTTTTTTACTATGGATTTAATTTGTTGATATTCTAAAAACCTTGTCTTGTTGATCCCATATTGTTCAACTAGTCTGTCAAATGGAATAAATTCTGTTCCCTCTAATATATGTTCTAAGTATTTAATTCCTTTACAACAGCATGGTGGGAGTTTCTAAAAATAACGGAGTCTTCATTAATCCCATGCAAACGTACACCTATCTGGAATAACCCTGACATATTACAAAACAATAATATGATTAATTTCCCAGAATGGAGTTGTAAAGGAATTAAATACTTAGAACATATATTAGAGGGAACAGAATTTATTCCATTTGACAGACTAGTTGAACAATATGGGATCAACAAGACAAGGTTTTTAGAATATCAACAAATTAAATCCATAGTAAAAAAGAAATTTAACCTCAGTCAAGTTGAATTACAAACACCACTAAGTGCGGCACATTTTCTTACTCTTAAATCCCCCAAATTATTATCTAAAATATACAGAACACTTTCTAAATTAGATGAATCAATATCCCTTCCTACTGCAAAGTGGGAAGCAGATTTATCAGTCAACCTAGACCAAAACTTCTGGTCTCAGATTTGCTTAAAAACTTTTAAATTAATTAAAAATCCCAGTCTGCAATTAATACAATACAAAATACTTCATAGAGTGCACTATACAGGTCATCAGATGTTCAAGATGGGCTTTACATCTTCCAACAACTGCTCACACTGTCAAGGCAATACACCAGACAATTACATCCACGCTCTTTGGTTCTGTCCACCAGTGCAAAAGTTTTGGCGCGAGATATGTGAAGACTTATCAAAATGTCTGAAATGTAACATTCCAACCTCCCCCTTAGTGTGTTTGTTGGGCAGCCTAGATAATGTCACTTCAGAAAAGAATATAGCCCATATGATCTTCACTGCCCTATGCATAGCCAAGAAAACAGTCCTCATGAACTGGAAAAATAAAAATAATCTTAATTCTAACCAATATAGAAATTATCTATTAGATTACATTAGTCTTGACACAGCCTCTGCCACCACATCAGATCAATTGCTCTGGGCCCCTTTTATCAGCTCCATCACCTAGTGGGGGTGGGGGGTCATAGTTTGGTCCCGCCTTCACTGTTGTGATTGGTGAGGGGGTAGGGACAGGCTTAGGGCGTCGGGGGGTTCCCCGGAGGCATCTTCCTTGGGGGGCTCAACCCGGGGTAGCGGTCACGTCCGGTTGAGGGCTCTGTTGGCTCTCAGGTGACTGTTTCCTCGCGGCTGCGTGCAGCGGGGCTAGGGGAGGGTCTGTGCTGACGGACGTGGGTTACTGACCTGGCAACCTGGCTGCCCCTGGGTGGGTCCGGGATGGGCGTGAGGTTCTGGGGGTGCTCCGTCTCTGGGCGGGGGCCCGGGCCGGGCCTCGGGGGCTCGGGTCCTGGTTGGTGTGTTGCCGGGGTTGTGGGCGGGTGGGTGCATGGGGGCCCGGCCCTGGAGCAGGGTGCCGCCGGTGCATCGAGCCGCCTGGGGGGCTCTTCAACTGGTGGGGGGGATGGTCACATCTGGCAGGAGCTTTCTTCTCTCAGGAACTCTCTGCAGGAGGGGGAGATACAGGAGAGGTGGAGGAAGATCTCAGCCTGGGCGTTTACCGTCTTATGTAGTCTGGAAGATGTGTGGTTGGTGGGGTGGGTGCAGTTTTCTCTGTGGTGGGGTTGGGTGGACTGTCCAGGGCTCTGTGGAGCCGGGGGGCGCTACTGCACTGGGCCCCGGTCTGATGGGCCTGGGCCCCCATTCCCTGGCGGGTCGCGGAGGGTGGGAGTGCCTACTGGGGTCAGCGGGGGAGCTGGCCCCAGGGAGGGGTTACCTGCCCCTCCCTTCCTTCCCTCCCCATCTCCAGCTGCCTCCCTCTTCCCGCTCCTCCACAACCACCCACACATGCAGGGCCTTGGAGTGGGGGTATGTCACCAGGGTGCAGAGGAGGCTACCCCCCCCCCCTGTCCCCTTCTGGCTGCCTCTGCCTCAATTTTATCCCACAACTTAGACATTCACATTATTCACACTCTCATTACACATACATATAGGATCTTGGGGGTGGGCACAATCACGGAGTCCAAATCACCATCAGGGTGTATACCTCACCCCTGACGTCGTTGCCCACCTCTCAATTTTAAATACACTTAGTCATTGAGGGTTAGCAGGAGGGACTATGCGCTTACCTGCTGCTCCTTGGCAGGTAGCTCCATGCCCTCCTGGGTTTTAATTGCACCTTAGAACACATATGCATCAACACTACAATGAGCGGGTGGAGGGAGGTTTGGAGTCTTCTCCCACCCCCATTCTCTGCGGCCTGCTGGAGCGGGAGGGCTAGTAGGAGGAGTTGGCCGTCCGACTGCGGTCTGGGGTGTGGGGCCTCCCTGCTGCTGCGGAGTCGGGGTGGTCTGCCTCTCCCCACCGCAGGGAAAAGGGTAACACCACCTGGGTCTGGGTGCAATTCCCCCCTCCAGGGGCAAGGGTACCTAGACCCGGTTTGTAGAGTACGCTTGGGGAGTGTGATTGTGTGTACAGCGTCTCTTTATGTCTGTCTCCACGTTGGTTGAGTGTGGAGTGAGTGCATATGAGAGCATGAGGGTGGGAATGGATGTTTGTGTCTGTGTGTGCCTGTATGTCTGTGTCTATATGTCAGGTTGGGTATCAGACGCCACCTCTCTGGGGACACCTCAGGCCCTCCAAGGTTTGGAGGCCTATCTCCACCCACCACCACTTCCCCTGCCGGTGGCGGACTCCCTCAGGTGTCGGTGTGTTGGTGGTTCTTTGTGTCTGGGGGTGGGCGTCCGGGTACACACCGGCTCACTCCTTGGCGGCCGCTTGTCGGGGCCTGGGGCCTGGGGCTCGCTCGGGCCCCTTTGGAGGTGGGGTGCCCCCGGCCTCTCGGCCTAGGGCTCGGTCACTCAGGCGCAGCTGGGGGCCGGCGGAGCTCACGGGCGCGTCACTGCAACCCCCCCTGGCTTCTGCTCCGCGGCTGCTGAGTGAGCCCTCGTCTGGGACTCTCCTCAGCTCTTACTGGAACAGTGGCGCGGCTGCCCCTCTGTTGGTCTTCCATGGTCTCTTGTGTTCTGGGGGCCTCTGGATGTCTGGAGTTTTGATCTCCTCCATACCCGCTTCACACCCTGGAGGACGGGGCTGTGGCCCCCCCACACTCCCTAGCAGATCATTACATGGAGAAACCTTTGGAATGCAAGCATGCTGATCCACACAGGTATGCACACATGGGTATTCACAGACGCGGACTAAAGCTTTCTTGGCTGCTGCCTCAAAGCACACTGTGCGCTGTCTATCTTGCGTGCTGCACAATATCGTTTATTACTTAGTAAATACTGATATCTATGACTAGCTAGTTTATTGTGATGGTGCTTTGTTTTCTCTATTATTATGTTGCTCTTTGTTGTTTGCTGTCTCCTCTGTTTGTTTGTTTGTTTGTTTGTTTGTTTTTTTTCTCCATACAGGTGACCCAGGAGTTTTTTTTTTTTTTTTTTTTTGTCTCTCTTCCCCCCCCTTCTCACCGTCTCTTCTCCCCTTGGGTTTTCTTTCTTTCTCTCCCCCTCTCTCTCTCATTCATTCCCCCTGTCCTATTTATTAAAAAAAAAAAAAAAAAAAAAAAAAATGACAAAGGATGAACTGAAGCTCTGCCATCACGTAATGTCGCATACTGCTGTTTCTGATGTCATTTAAAAAAAAAAAAAAAAAAAAAAAAAAAAAAAAAAATTCCTTTACAACTCCATTCTGGGAAATTAATCATATTATTGTTTTGTAATATGTCAGGGTTATTCCAGATAGGTGTACGTTTGCATGGGATTAATGAAGACTCCGTTATTTTTAGAAACTCCCACCATGCTGTTAGAGAAAAGCTGATGTTGATACTTTTAAAGCATTCATGTCTTTTGATGTTTGAGCTAATAAATGGTAGGTCTGAAATCTCTAGATCCTTGCATAGTGCCTGTTCAACATCTAGCCAGGGCTCAACTAAGAAGGTATGTTTTAACCATTCTGAGATGAACTGAAGCCTGTTGGCTAAGAAGTATTGGTGAAAATTAGGCAGATCTAATCCTCCTCTATCCTTGGTTCTTTGTAGCGTTTTTAAGCTAATACGCGGGGGTTTATCTTTCCAAAGGAATTTGGAAATATATGAATCCAGAGATCTGAACCAATCTTGTGATGGTTTGTTAGGGATCATCAAAAATAAGTAATTTATTTTTGGCAAGATCATCATTTTTATAGTGGCGACCCTTCCCATGAGTGATATGGGTAAAGATTTCCATCTAGTCAGATCGCCTTCTACTTTCTTTAGAAGTGGGATGTGGTTTAGTTTAGTTAAGTCTGAAAGCTTAGGAGAGACATTAATACCGAAATATTTAATATTTCCGGATTGCAGTGGGGCAGAGGAAGAATTATGGAAGGAGCAGTTAATGGGGAGAACTGTAGATTTTGGCCAGTTAATTGAATAATCTGAAACTCTTGAAAACCAGTTTATTAAAGTAATTACCTCAGAGAGGTTGGTTTGTGTGTTTTGCAGAAAAAGCAACACATCATCCGCATAGAGACTGATTTTATGTTCTATGTTCTTACATTTTATGCCCTTAATTGTTGTAGCCTGTCTAAATGCTGCTGCTAGAGGTTCGATAAAAATTGCAAAAAGTGAAGGGGAGAGTGGGCATCCCTGTCTGGTGCCCCTCAGGAGACAGAAGCTGGAGGATGTCTGGTCATTTGTTCTGATACGAGCCGTTGGGGAATTGTATAATATTCTTATCCAGTTTATGAAAGAGTTTCCAAAACCAAATTTGTGTAAAGTTGCAAATAAAAATTTCCAATTAACTCTGTCAAATGCTTTTTCTGCATCTAGAGATAATATTATGGTTTCAATGTATAAGAATACCTTAACCTAAGAAACCTAAGGTAAGATAAAAAAAAGCAAAAAAATAAATGAATAAGTAAAAGAAAAGAATGAAAAAGAAAATTTGACTTGAAGGTGGTGAGCAGTGTTGGTCAAGTTACTTGAAAATAGTAATTAGTTACTAATTATTTCTCCAAGAAAGTAATCCTGTTACTTTACTGATTACTTATTTTCAAAAGTAATAAATTACTTAGTTACTTTTAAAAAAATATGATACACAACCTGAACACATAATAAAGCAATAGACCTTTCAGCCCAATTCTATTTTTTCTGCATAATCCATCATATAAAATTGAAACACATGAAAAAGTCTCTTTTTAAAATTTGTTTTATTAGTTTTAGTCTTTAACTTTATGCATCAAGCAAAAATTAAATTATGTGCAACAGTGTCTGACTTGAAGACATTTGTTTAACCTTTAAACCTATTTTCTGCATATTCCAGCATATAAAATAATTTTTTGTGTTTACACTCCCTATTTCAAATAGATGCGATTAAATAACAGCAAAAAAGAAATAAAATCAAAGATTCAACAGCACTAAGTCCCGTCGCTCTTAAATCTATTTTCACCTGTTTAGCAGGAGTGGAGGTGGAGGTTTGCCTAATTTGAAGTTAAATTTTCACTGTAGAAACAAGTTTTCTTCCAATGGAGAGTGTACACCAGAAGATTTCTACAGATTCAAACTCAAAGTAATGTCAGTACTTCCAAGCTTAAAACGCTGCACGGTCATACTTTTTCCCGCCCTCTATTATTGATCTACACAAGCCTGTTGCTACCACGGCACAGACGTCGCATGCTTCTACGTCATTGTCATGACACACTATCATAAACAAATTCACGGTTTAGTAACGCAGCGTGCTTACGAGAACGTAACAGTAATGATTACTGTTACGTTCTCGTAAGCATGCTGAGTAATCTAATTACTCATTACTTGAAAAAAGGAATCGGATTACAGTAACGTGTTACTGCCCATTTTTGGTGGTGAGTAAACAGAAGAATGCTTGGAGCAGTGAGTGTATCAAGGAGCATTATATACCTGTGTCTCCTGAACCGCTTCAGCTCCTGTTCTTTTTACTGTATATTTTTCTTAATAGAATTATATTTTTTCAAAGTCATTTTATCCCAAGCACAACCTAAAGAGCCAGCATGCACTTTAGCCACTTTGGCTTCAGTACAGAAGCCCTGCGGTAGTAAAGATATATCAGTCTGTGTTTGTGTTTCTGAAAAGAGAAGCTGAACTGAAATTGATATCATAGGTTTGGGTGTGTTAAAAATGAGGGCAATCATTCAGCTCAGTTTTCATTTTACCCCTGTATCGAACGTATTGGAATTTGTGTTGAATGCTAAAATGAATGAGCTTATCTCACTGAAAAGCCATTAGTGTTACAGATTGCATTGACTTTCACTCTAAAGCCTGCCAAAGCTTTTGTCTCTACTCAGCGGTGATTTAGCCTGCGAAGGCTTCTGCAACATATCTAAGCTATCATTGACATTGATTGGCCATATTTAGTATCAAGGGACTCAGCATTGTGTTTTTAATTTAATGTCTCACTTCTGATATTCTCATATGCAGTCAAATAAATGGCACCCTGTTGGAAGAAGCAGTTAAGCTTTATATTGTTAAATAGCACAGTGCTGTTGTTTGTGTCGGGAATCTTGGTAGTTAAAAAAAATCTTTCACTTCCTGTTCAGTCTTCCCCGTTCTACACTGGGTTATCAGGTGTTAGCTGGATGAACGTATTTTACATTGTTGAAAACATGCTGCTGTAAAGTCAGTCTAATTGAACAATAAAGCGCCGTAATCCCCCTGTGTGCATAATGATATAAGCTGCAAGGAATATTCAGTACTCAATTAATTTTGGAATGGGCGTCATTCAGTGCTGTTTTTCTGTTTTTCTTCTCTGCTGAACACCTCAAGGGAAGACCTTCGACAGCTGTTATTTGCATAGTTTTCCTAGAAAAAGTCTGTGAAATGATCTTGATGTGTTGACAGTCCTATCCAGCTGTTCCTCTGGGCTCCTGAGCAATAACAGTAAGGTAGTGCGAGAACAGAGAGGGACGGTCTTATTGCCATCTTAGGCGGTGAGCTGCTTAAGGTTTATATTGGTAATATGAACACTACATGCAGATCCAGATAAACCTCATGTAATGACCAGTGCAGTTAATGGGGAATTATTCTTTTTTCCTTTTGCTTATATTGTTCACTAATCCATACATTTCCAGAAACATCTGCAAAATAATCATCTGTGTGTCTGCTCTGTTCCTAAAAGGACTTTGCTTCACTTTCCTTTACCTTTCTTTTCCTTCTAGTTAGTGAGTTCAGAAGCAACATGTACAGTACAGTGAGGGCTTATTAAAGCCTGATTTGGCAGGTGGGGAATGCTAAGGTGTAGCAGCGCACCGTGGGGAGAAGAATTACTTCAATTAATTCACACAAAAACTTATTTTGTGAGTTTGTGTTCAGGCTGTGATCAGCTGACCTGTGATGCTGCTGCTGTGAGATGCTCAGAGTTTGAGCAGATGTTTCATAAGCTATGGGGCAGGTTTCCAACCCTAGACTGTATAAAGCAAGAGTAAGAGGTGAAATTCAGTGAGTGAATCTGATCTGTATATTTTTTGGTAAACTGATGTTATTACCCTGGTTGTAACCTAACATAAACCGTGAACATCACTGCGACCTTTACCACAGTACTGCATATTGACCAGCTTAACCTGCACTAAAGTGTACCAAACTGCCTAGTACAGTATTTTCATGGAACTTTTAAATCCACTGCATAATTAGTAAACTTAAGTTTCTTTTGCATGACATTTCACAAAAAACCTAATTCAGCAGCACATCATGCACAGATTAAAGATCTAATTTAAAAAGTTGAAAGTGAATTAGGACATTACATGCTGGAGTCCTTGTCTTTGTCGATAATCTCTGATCGTTCCTCTCTGTTCTCTCTCTCTTACATCTTTATCTCTGAGATGGCATTCATTAACTTTTTTTTTCTCTCTCGGGAAATACAGCAAATGTACATTTAACTAGCAGACAAACTGTGTGACAAACTGTGCAGAAACAAGTTGTGTGTTTGGTGATACTTGTTGCGTTATTTTAAAAGCTGAATTTAAAATAACCTGCCATTTAAAGAAATGCCAAAGTACCACAACTGCAACTTCAGTTACATCTGCACCCTGAATGCGTCACGAGAATGAGAAAAGGAATGTGTTGAGGGCGTATGTAAACCTGCGATATTTTTATTGTTGCTGAGCAATGCTGTCCATGCTGTCACTGGAAGCCATGTCAGGTTGTAACACGTGAAAATATCACATAACACATATGTGAAAGTAATATTTATTAACCTGCCTGTCAGACTTGATGGCTCATCAATAGAACGTGTTGGAATGCTAATTCCAGTCAACTTTAACCCAATTACAGTACTGTAAAACAAATTAAAAAAACAAACACATTAAGAAAGTTTCATGCCATGGTAAGACTTGCATTGTGACTCATTTATTTATCTGGTTTTATACTCACATGCTACTTTTCTGGCCTTGGCTAAGAAATGGCATATTAACCAAAAACATGCTACACATAGCAGCAAACACTAAAATCTGCGAGAAAGTGTGTAGATTAAATGAAACAACTTTGAAATGAACCGATACTAAGATTTGCATGACACTGACTCAATCTTCAAATCTCCCTCTTTAAATGTTGTCCATCTCTGGTCCAGTTACCCAGCTGAGACACTCTAGATAAGCACGTCCTGTAGTCCAAAGAGTGTCTTCCTGCATCCAGAATAATCACACAGGTGCAAACGCAGGACTGTCAGCTTCCTCCCTTTGAAAATGATATTGTGGCTACATTTGCACCTCTACTGGCTTTGTGCCTGCATAAATATAGAGGACCTTACTCTTTCCAGTCCAGCTGCAATAGCCTTGCTGTCTGCCATCTTCATGCTGTCTGACATTTGGATGCTTTGCCCTCCACGCACCTAACTGGCTTACTCTGTTTGGTAGGATGAGCCGAAAGAAACTTTGCTTGTTTTTTGTTGAAAATAAAGTATTTTACGCAGCTGTAGTGTACTTTATAACAGAAAACAGTCACTGTGGTTGCAGTGACTTTGTCCCTGACCCCCATCCCCCCACCCTAGATCCCCCTTTAAAAAAAACAGAAAGTCTCTTTCTGATCTGGAACATAAAACACTGTCAAAGAGAAGACGCCATCCTCTATCGCTGCGTACCAGAACCACCCACTCCTTTAAGCTTCGTAAATGTCAGCTTGAATAACGTCAGACCTTGATGAAGAGTGAACATCTGAGAATCACTTTAAGAAGGTGTGATGAGGTAAAATAGGGTTAAAAATACCGTCAAACGCATTAATGGTTTACATTTGTGAATCATGTTGAGAATTAATTATGGCATCTGTTGATTTTCTAGTGTTTAGTCTGATAGAGCTGCATGCAGTTAGGTGAGGGAAAATATAAAGAAAATATAGGAAATGGTTGCATCTAAGGGACATTAACTGCACATGGGAAAAACAAATAAAATAGAATAAAATTAGTAGAAATTTAATACTAAAATTATTAAAAATGAAACTATTTCTTAGCTATTACCTACGATAATTCCATTTTGTGCCTCTTGTGGGCAGACTCGCTGGTATGGCAAACCTTTTTAGCAAACAGTTAGTTATTTACGCAGGCGGGAAACAGGGAACAACATTATGATTCATTTGGAGTCATATTGCTGTCCACCTGGGAAATGGAAGTCAAATATATCCCCTTTGATTTTCGGTCCTTTATAACTCCTGATGGAAACAGCTCAGAGGGTTTAATACAGACCCAGAAATTTGGTTCAGGATGCTTCAAGTCACCTTATGTGACTTTTTGCTTCAATACCAGGGAGATAAAAAATGGATTTTATGTTTAAATATATAACAAAACAACAAAGACCTAAAAAAAATTTAAAAAGACTGTTGCCAAGTAATACAGAAAAAACAGCAAAGTCATTAAAACTCCCATAGGCTTAAAATTCACTTAGCTGCAGTCTCGCACTGACACTAATAGATTCCTAGCATGCAATGAGAGATGGCATGAGCAAAACAGAGATGAGGCACTGTATATCCGAAGGCTTATCACTATTCTGCACAGATGTGGCTTGTGTGCGTGTCCAACTTGATGCCTGCTGATGTATAAATGGTGTTCTCTTCTTTGTATATTCTTCAGGTGGCTGTGACAGGGGCACCCCCGGGGCAGGACCCATGAGGAGTCATAGAAGATGCTCACAGCCTGGGCGCTTCTGCTCTTCTTAGCCATGTGGGTGAGAAGCACCTTTGGTGGCCCGCTCTCCTTTCGAATAGGTAAATTGCAAAACATAATGGCTTCCACTCTATACAGTGCATGCTTTTCATTCTACTTGAAATATCAGTGAATGAGTGCATTTAAGTTTTTAATTGTTGAGTGGGAATTGACATTTTGTTGCTTCAGAGCTGTCAGCTCAGATAGCTGGATATCCTAATCTTTGCAGTCTCCACAGTCTCGATAAAACTGGCTGGAGGAATTCAATCACAAATGTTGAAAAGTAGCCATGTTTCCTCACATGTCTGTAACACATGGCCTGAGGTATCAACAGGCTACAAAATTAATGTGTGAATGTGACACAGTCCTAATTGTCTGTAAGATACTACAGAACTACAGTCTATAATCTATAGTTGTTTTACAGTCAGCCACACAACAGTTAATGCACCATAGACTTTCATGACAACATTATAGTTTAAGAGTATCTGGCTGGTACAAACTTAATACTATATACTGTTTACTGTTTGCTGTTGTTTACTGTGTATGCTGTGTACAGTGATACAGTATAGCTTTAAGCAATTAGCCACTAAAGCAAGCTTAGACCCAAAACAAACCTATTATTCTAACTCTGCACATACCCACCCTTCCACCTGCATATTAAACGAAATTTAAGGTGCATAATTAGACGCGTGTCAGCTGACCTATCAGATACATTGATTACCTCTCTGTTTATTGCAGCTCTTTTAAATATTTAACTATAAAAGTAATCTGAGCATAGCAAAAATCTGACTCTTATCCTAATCTTGCCCTTTTTTCACTGTTGTAAGCGGCACTTGCAACTCTGCAACTATTTTGACTGTGACTGTTGGGACTGTTGAACAAACATTTTAAAGCAATTGCTAAAATCTAGCAAAACCACTGCAGTACTGTGGTTCTGGAAATAGTGGCTGATCGGTGGACCAAGACTAGATTTTTCACTGGAGAGTCTGCTTCAAAAGTCACATAAACTGCTAGAGTATGCTGGTAACCGATGGAGGTTGGTCCATCTTGTTATTATTCTCCTACAGTCAGCAGCTCTCTGACTCCCTGTCACTTGCTCCCCGTCTACCAAAAGTGTGATTGACTGTCTCTTCATTTATGTATAGAACCCTTGTCTAAGGTTGGAAACGCTTGTTCGTGTGTGTGTGTGTGTGTGTGTGTTCCTGTCTAGCTATCTTTGTGAGAACCAACAGTCACTTGTGAGGACACACAACCCGGTCCTCACAAATTTGAAGGCATTTAAAGGCCTTTTCTGAGGATCAAAATGTGGTTTTAGTGTCAAGGTTACAATTAGGTTATGGTTAGGTTTAGGGTAAGGGTTAGGGTTAGGCATTCATTTTTAACAGTTAGAGTTAGGGTAAGGAGCTAGGGAAAGCATTATGTCAATGAAGGTCCTCACTAAGATAGCTGAACGGGGTTGTGTGTGTGTGTGCACTACATATAGAAATTAATAGTATTAATAGTGAAACTGAGATAGAGATTCAGAATGACATTGATTCTGCGCCTCCCAAACTGTTCCCTGCTGTGATTTCTCAGTGGTCAGCTTTCAACTGTTCTTTTAACAAGAACACTTGAAAGTGAGATCTGTGTGCAGGTTAGAAGGGTGCAAGTTAATAGCACAGAAGCTGTGTACAAATGGCCATGTGGTTATATTAAGACTATTAAAAAAAGCAAATAAATCCAAAGGGTGCATTAAAAATAAGAGTGCCTCTTTAGATGATGTACAAATGCAATTCTAATTGTTCAGAAGAAAAAAAAAAAGAAAAAAGCTCATGGCTGATAAATGCACATCCTTTCTTGATCTTTTGTCTTTTCCCTTTACTTCTCTTGTGTGTAAAAGTCTTTTTATCTTTCCAGTATTTTGAACCTTGACGAAATGGAATCAGTTCAAACTGTCATTTTTGAGCGCTATCACCATCTCTTATTTTTGAACAAGGCATTTATGTATCACTCACTGTTTTTCTACCCTGTCTGTTCTGTCTCATACAGTAGCTCTGTCACAGCACATCTGCTGTTTGCAGAATTTTTTGCTGGATTGTCACATAATGCCCCAAACCATTTTCTGTATTTTGAAAACAGCAGAGTTTCAGAGTTTACTCTATCAACACAACCAAGAACAAATCATTCCTTGTTTGTGAATATCATCTGAGAAGTAGCTTGCAGCCGCATGCCTTTTCTTTCTCCCAGTTTTCCCTACCACCCTCCACCTGATTGTACCAGCTCCACAGCAGTGGTGGTTTATATTTATCTCAATGTTGCATCGTTGATGGATAATTAGGTGCTTGGCCTGTTTTTGTACATTTCTTCTAATGTCATCTTTGCACAGAACCCCATTCATTGCTAGTTTATTCCAGTACAAGGCATAGATATGCAAAAGTACAAACACACAGCCACATATACACGTTTCACAACCCACAGAGACACACAAACAAACACATAACCCAAAACACCACTACAACTCTGCCATTTGAGCTGCAGGAGATGGTATTTAACATGGCCGTCCCTAGAGTCCTGCCTGGCTGGCATAATGTCACTGTCTGGCCTTCTCTGAATGTGTGAGTGCCAAAAACAACCTCCTGTCCCTCACACATTACCACCAGGACCAGCTAGCAGCCAGCAGCAAGCTCAGTGTAGGTGAACTGAGGAACTTCTCTTTGTGTCTGCCATGTTCTTAGCAAATCCAGGGATTAGGATCTACTTTTGTTTGTATATTAATTAAACCATGTGATGCAAAGTAAGTCTATTTACTTCAATTTTGATAAGGAAACATGTCTTCTGGCATTTTTATTGCTGCCTTGTGGTGGGGAACGAATTATGGGATAAACAATGTTTAAGTTGCAGTGGAGTTGCGATATCAGCCTGGGAAAGTACAAATTGATTTTCCTTCATTGTTCCTTTTAAAAAAAATGAAAGTAATGACAAGTGAAGCCTTAACCAAATAAAAGAAATAAAAGAGGTGAAATCAATCGCCAAAATACAATTATAAAAGAACAAAATGAGAAAACAAGAAGACAAACTGCAAACACTGCCTAAAAATGCTGGTTCACTACCATATGGTGCAGCTTGTTGCTGTGGGTGGTATTCAGCCATTAGTTAAGTGAAAAAGTGTCTCCTGTGTAATTCTGTTCAGCTAATAACTTGGTACTTATGCTTATTTCCAGACAGTCATCTTCTAAACACACATTGCTGTTATGAGCTGGTGTCTTCTTTTTGTAATACTGAGATTTAAAATGTAGAAAAAAAAGAAGAGCTGAGCTATTCAGGTCCAGTGCAACTTCAATTTCAACAAAGTCCCTAAACATCTAGCTGGGTTTATAAAGAAATTTAATCAATGCCTCAATATAACCCATGAATAATGACTGCATACATCAACATAAGGCTTAGCTCATGGACAGTGCTCTTTTTGAGCATAAGTTAAGATGAATGAAATCAAAATGACAAAACTGATCAAATGAAAAGGAACTTACTGAAATAAGCTGAAGTCTCTTTGTGTCTTGAAATGAGAAAGGTCTTTTAATGCTGTCTCTATTATCTACTACCCAGGTAGGACTAATGGGGAAATTATGGTTCAGCAGTGGTGTCATGTGGGCAGTCTGTTGGCAGTCCATGGGCAGCTTTGCACTGCCTTTCTACCTGCAGAGAGTGTCTGTTGTTAGATTGGGGGCAGAGCCAAAAATATGTGGTACAATTTGTCTACAAGCTACTCTTTCTTCTGCTGTTGTTGGTCCATCAGCCAGCTGAGACAGAAGTTCTTACATCTAAAGAGCTGAAGTGAAACCAAGTGAAAAAAGAGTGTCCACTGTAGTCACTGTCTGTGCTTTCTTTTTCTTTTCTTTTTTTTGGGCAAATCTCAGCCTTTCACCAATGCATGGCGAGCACTGTGCAGTTGTGATTTTGGAATATTTTGATGGAGAACTTTAGTGGCAGCTGACCACTTGCCCCAAAAGGTTCTCCTCAGGAAAATACCTCCACGAACAGACACAACCAAGGTACCATAAATTAAGCATTACAGTGCATAGCGCTTATCTGAAATCCAAAGGAATGGCTTGACACACTTCTACACATCTTCTATGATAATATCATTGGCTATACCATTTTAAAGACCATCCTGTATCTCCCTGGCTTGGCCTACCATCAGTGGTTCTTCAGAATCTTTTCTTCTAGTTCAAAAACCAATCAGGATTTCCCAGCACTAAGAACTAGTCCTCACAGTTCAGGGCCAGGATGTCTTTGTTGTGGTCTGTCACCATCACAGAGCAAAACCGTTACACGATTAGAGGCAGTAATCTCACCAGGAAGAGGCAAACACACTTCCTGTGCATAAGGTCGTGTCGCACATAAACCAACCTTACAGCAGCCCCGAGAACATAATGTGAAACAGCTCTAAATGATTAAAAACGGGTTTTAGTAGCTCTGTCTTTCACGTGGATTTCGCTACAATTAGAGCAATATTCAACAACACTACCAACATTGTCTTGCCCTGCAGAGACTCTCCATTCTGGCTGGTTTAATAGGAGAATATGAAAGCAAATTATCCGCTCCTCATACATGAACATGCGACATAAACAGTATTTTTTATATATGCTCACTTTTTTTTATTGGTGCTTTATTTTATTAAGTCACTTTGCATTATATGAAAAAAAGTATTAAGCCACACTTAAGGTATTTTCAGAGCCATTGCTACAGGTGTATGAAATGAAGAGCATCTAGCTATATAGATGCTCTTTACAAACATTTTTGAAACAGTAGGTCATTATAAAGTGCTCACTGACACTGAGCATGGTATAATAACATGCCACCATTGCAATCATTGCATTGTATGTAAAAGTAGCTGACGATCTGCTGGATCTAACTGCTTCTCTGGCATTAATATCAGCACAAACACTGCGCTGGGAGCTTCATGGCATTAGTTTCCATGCTTGAGCAGTTCCTGTAGGTGTACTACAGGAGTACTATATGTACACTGTACTCTTTTATGATGTGGTTTTCTGAGGTGGCAGCATCTCTGCTGGGGACAGGAAGAGACTGAACAGGCTGATCCGGAGGACCATCTCTGTTCTAGGATGCCCACTGCACCCAGTGGAGGTGGTGAGAGACAGGAGAATGGTGGCTAAGCTATCATCCCTTCTGGACAACATCTCCCACCCCATGCAGGAGACTCTCAGCACTGAGCGGCTCCTTCAGTGCCAGGCTCACGATGTGGGACAGAGAGATTTTGCAGGTCTTTCCTCTCCACTGCTGTCAGACTCTACAACAAAGACTTTGCAACTGACCAAACACACACATCCACATCCACACATGTGCAATAGCAATAACACTAAGTGCAATACTCTTTTTCTGACAACCTTATATTTTACTCAGTTGCATATAGCATTTGCATTCTATTTTTATTCTATTGTATATACTATTTAATTTTATTATATTCTATTGAGTACAGTATCTTATTCCTATCATCTTATCCTATTCCAGTGTTTTTCTAATTTTTGCTATGTAACTATGCACTGATCACGTTCTGCTGTAACAAAACAAATTTTTTACGTGTGGGACTAATAAAGGTTATCTTATCTTATCTTATTATATATAGGGAGCCCAGTACTTTTTTCCATATAGTGTATTTTAACTTTGTGTTATTGCACTGCAAAACCAGTAAGCAATTTGTATAATTGATTGTCTTTGAAGGTAATTTCAGGGATTGCATAGCTTGTCAATAAACAGCTTGAACAGCTGTTTATTGACTATGTTATGCAATGGCTGGCAGGGGGATGTATGAAAAATAGATATCTCACTCCCTGACATTTAATTGAATCATCGGTTTCTTATTATATATGTTCTCGAGGATAACTCAAGAGGCAAGATATCTGTTTTGTTGGCTTTATTCACACATTTGTTATTATTTTGTCAAAGTGCAATAGAAAGAAAAAGAGAGAACGACGACAATGTTCCCCACCATCTTCCTTCAGCTGTCCCAATGATCCCCAAGTCATCAGTGATCAGCTGGGATATGTAATCCCTCATGCATTTTGTATGTGTCTGGTGGTCTCCTCCCAGTTGTACATGTCCAGAGGGAAAGACCAAACGGCAACTTTAACAGATGCCTGAAAGTTATTAATTTGATGCTTCGAGAGGCAGCAGTTTAGTACTGCGGTTAACCCAGGTATTAAACATGCTTAGCACATTCTCATTAAGATTTGCTTTCAGTTTAGCTTATTCAAAACATCTAAATAACATATGGATATGTACGTATAGGGGAAAAAACGATCCATTTGAGTGAGTGTTTTTAAATGTTATCGTCTGTCAGTGCAAAGCACACCAGTAACAAAAATACCAGCAGTTTTTAAAATCCAGAAAATGGTGTAATGGCTCTACTTCTAGCTTGGTACTCATAGATCTGCTTTGCCAGATAATCAGATAATAGCAAACATTTTTCTATGTGCGTTTGTTACTGAAGTTTCTCAGTTCCAAGCATTAAATAAAACAATGTTTTCAATTAAACTCTTAAGAAGACAGCTGGAATTCTTGTTTAGCTGACAATCAACTGATTTATGTAAATAATCTTCAATCAAATTTGAATCATTATTAAGACAACTTAATGTCATTATCAGAGAAAATGAAACTTCATAGATAGTAATAACGAAATACTCACATATGCTGCCCTAAAGTTGCTGCTGTCCTCACAGTTAATGCATGAGATCCAGTCTGAGGAGTGTTGAACATAAAATGTTCAGATTTCTTACATTACTCCTAAAACACTTACAGAGCATCCCGGACTACTGAGGGGGCAGCAACAGGAGTATCTCCACAGGAAGAACTCAAATCGAATCTTTGTCTGCTTCTTTTTTTTTTTTTTCAGGTTACAGGTTTTTTTTATTGGTTTGGCACAGTTTTCACAAGCAATTGGTACATTTTCAAAACTCTTAGTACTTATATCACAACAGATCATCATAAGTGCACCTTTTTCAAACATTTCAGCATATTTGCAATTGTGTTAGTACAACACACATAATGACAAAATATCCTTTTCACTACACAAAATAAGTGTTTCATCTAAATAAATGTTTCATTCACAGTTACTGCCTTTCATAATGTTATCACTATCAAATTTTTGATTTGCATCTCTTATTATTCAGTTTAATACATTTGTCTATCATTTAATTGAGACTTTGCACTGTTCAAATATGGAGCAGGTTAGACTCGTAGGGAGAGGAAACCTTCATCGAAGAGGTGGTGGTGCTCCTCGACAGAGAGGTGGTCTTCAGAGAAATGTAGGCAGAAGACAACGCACCATGATCTCTAATGAAGTCCGGGCCATCATTGTTTTGTTTTTTTTTTGTTTTTTTTGGTTTTTTTTGGCCTGTCCCGTTTGGCTCTTTTGCCATCAGAATTGTTGTCTAAAGGCAAAGAAAGATGCCCAACGGATTTACTTTACCAAACTGACCATCCCAGCCTTGCCGTAATGGTCCATTTGATTCACCTTTTATTGTTTATTTTATTTTCACTTACTGAATACGGGACAGACTTGACTGGGGGAAAGAAGGGGAGAAAGAAAGAGGGAAAGAGAAACAGCTGAGAAGAGGGACGGGGGAGAAGGGCAAAAGACAAAAACCAACAGAACGGGCAGAGAAAAAAAATGCATATATCAATCACCTGGATCACCTGCTGAGAAAGAAAAAAGAAAGCAAGCAGAAGAGAACAAGAGTAATAGAATAAACAACATCACAATGATATATGGGAATATGACAGTAAATACTAAATATTAAACATTATTGTGCAGCACATAAGATCAACAGAACACAGTGTGCTTTGAGGTAGGAGCCAAAAAGGGTGTAGTTTGTGGGTGTGATCACCCGTGTGTACACCTGTGAGCATGGACGCGTTTGTTTTTTGTTTTTTTTAAAAGGTTCCTTCATGTAATAATCTGCTAGAGGGTGTGGGGGGGCCACAGCCCCGTCCTCCAGGGCGTGAAGCAGGTGTGGAGGAGATCAAAACTCCAGACATCCAGAGGCCCCCAGAACACAAGAGACCAAGGAAGACCAACAGAGGGGCAGCTGCGCCACTGTCCCGGAAAGAGCTGAGGAGAGTCCCAGATGAGGGCTCACTCAGCAGCCGCGGAGCAGAAGCCAGGGGGAGTTGCAGTGATGCGCCCGTGAGCTCCGCCGGCAGCCAGCTGCGCCTGAGTGACCGAGCCCCAGGTCGAGAGGCACCCCACCTGGGGCACCCCACCTCCGAAGTGGCCCGAGCGAGCCCCAGGCTCCAGGCCCCGATAAGCGGCCGCCAAGGAGTGAGCCGGTGTGTACCTGGACGCCCATCCCCGGACACAAAGAACCACCAACGCACCGATGTCTGAGGGGGTCCGCCACTGGCAGGGGAAGTGGTGGTAGGGGGAGATAGGCCTCCAAACCTTGGAGGGCCTGAGATGTCCCCAGAGAGGTGGCGCCTGACACCCAACCTGACATATAGACACAGACATACAGGCACACACAGATACAAACATCCATTCCCACCCTCATGCTCTCATATGCACTTACTCCACACTCAACCAACGTGGAGACAGACATAAAGAGACGTTGTACACACGATCACACTTCCCAAGCGTACTCTACAAACCGGGTCTAGGTGCCCCCGCCCCTGGAGGGGGGAACTGCACCCAGACCCAGGTGGTGTTTCCCTTTTCCCTGCGGTGGGGGGAGGCAGACCGCCCCGACTCCGCAGCAGCAGGAAGGCTCCACACTCCAGACCGCAGTCGGACGGCCAACTCCTCCTCCTAGCCCCCCTGCTCCAGCAGGTCGCAGAGAACGGGGTTGAGAGAAGACTCCAAACCTCCCTCCACCCGCTCATTGTAATGTTGATGCATGTGTGTTCTAAGGTGCATTTAAAACCCAGGAGGCTTTGCCAGATAATCAGATAATAGCAAACATTTTTCTATGTGCGTTTGTTACTGAAGTTTCTCAGTTCCAAGCATTAAATAAAACAATGTTTTCAATTAAACTCTTAAGAAGACAGCTGGAATTCTTGTTTAGCTGACAATCAACTGATTTATGTAAATAATCTTCAATCAAATTTGAATCATTATTAAGACAACTTAATGTCATTATCAGAGAAAATGAAACTTCATAGATAGTAATAACGAAATACTCACATATGCTGCCCTAAAGTTGCTGCTGTCCTCACAGTTAATGCATGAGATCCAGTCTGAGGAGTGTTGAACATAAAATGTTCAGATTTTTTACATTACTCCTAAAACACTTACAGAGCATCCCGGACTACTGAGGGGGCAGCAACAGGAGTATCTCCACAGGAAGAACTCAAATCGAATCTTTGTCTGCTTCTTTGCTCTCTTTTCCGAAGTCAGTGGGAGAACACGATAGAGGATTCTCGGTGGGGTAAATTAAATTGGTTTTTCTTTCCCAGCAGCAGAGTCTGACCCTGCACCATCTACCTGGCAGGCTGGCATCATGCGAGCTCTTAGTGAGGAATAGTTTGTTGTGAGATAAATGTATTGAATACAAAATGTGCTGTCATCATTAAATGTTTAATAAGGAATACCGCATCCTATATGGGCTCAGTCATGTAGGTCTAGAGACCCGTGGTAACCACTGGTTGCTAGGGAAAAATGTGTATTTACCCAACATGCAGGATGTTGCTTGTTGTCGCTGGGTGTCAAAGATGATGCTGCAACAAAAACCTCCTTGTGATTGCTTTGGTTTCTATGGTTGCCCGTACTTTGTATAGAGACTTGCCTACTAACACTCACCAGCTACTTATTAAGCAGATGTCAAACTGTAGAAAAGGCAAGGCAAGTTTATTTATATAGCACAATTCAACAGCATGATTCAAAGTGCTTTATAGAGACATTAAAAAAACAAAAACAAATAAAAAGCATGATTTAAAATGGAAAGGAACAGTAGATAAAATCATTAGTTAAGATGTAAGTTTTGAAATTTAAGCTTAACAGTAAAACAGTGTGGATTTGGTGCTTTATTCAAATGCAGCTGAGAACAGGTGAAGCTTCAACCTGGATTTAAATAAACTGAGTGTTTCAGCTGATCTGAGGCTTTCTGGGAGTTTGTTCCAGATATAAGGAGCATAAAAGCTGAATGCATCTTCTCCGTGTCTGGTTCTGACTCTGGGAACTGATAAAAGACCGGATCAAGATGACCTGAGGGATCTGGAAGGTTCATACTGGGTCAGGAGGTCACTGATGTATTTTGGTCCTAAACCATTCAGAGCTTTATAGACCAGCATCAGAACTTTAAAGTCTATCCTCTGACGGACAGGCAGCCAATGTAAAGACCTCAGAGCTGGACTGATGTGGTCCACTTTTCTGGTCTTAGTGAGGACTCGAGCAGCAGAGTTCTGAATGAGCTGTAGTTGTCTGACTGACTTTTTAGGTAGACCTGTAAAGATGCTGTTACAGTAATCAAGCCTACTAAAGATGAATGCATGGACTAGTTTTTCCAGGTCCTGTTGAGACATCAGATCTTTTATCCTTGAAATATTCTTGAGGTGATAGTAAGCTGATTTTGTTATTGTCTTAATGTGTTTTTCTAAGTTTAGGTCTGCGTCCATCACTACACCCAAATTTGCAACACAAAGCAGAAACAAAGACTATTCACCTCCAAAATAAAAGTATTGGAATATGTTGGTTTCAGTGGCAGAAGGCAGAAGTTTTACTCTGAAGGGGAGAAAAACTACATACATACTACTTACTACTTACTTACATATTTTCTACTCGAGCACTCAAAGCACCTTATACAACATGTCTTATTCACACCCATTCAAATAAAGACTTTTTTTCTATGCTTAAGAGCTTTCTATCGTCCACCCACAATCAAAGAGCAACTTAGGGTTACTATCTTGCCCAAAGATATTTGGCATGCAGACTAGAGCAGCCAGGGATGGAACCATCAACCATCACATTAGTAGATGGCCTCCTGAGCTACAACCACCCCAACATTCTCAACTTACACTTTGCATTGCACTTTCTCAAGTTTCACCATCACTGATGGTTAGTCACCAAGTGTTTGTGGACAAGTGGGTGTTTTTCATGTAACCAAAACAGTTGAAAAGAGGTTTTTGATGCAGCATTTTCTTTGCAACCAGGTTGCCAACTGCTCTCTAGGCTTTTGTGACTGCGGTTGGGTTGGGTCAGGTTGGCTGTAGCTCAGGAGGTAGCGTAGATTATCATAATCAAAAGGTTGGTAGTGTGATCCTTGGCTGCTGCAATCTCCAGTCTTGGGAGAGATCCCCATGATCTCAGATGTGTTCATCAATGTGTACAGTGAATATTAGATACAAAGCACTTGGGTGTAGGAAAACGTGCTTTGGTAAAAAGCATGGCCTCCTATTTTGGTGCTGAATTTTGGCAATAGAAATAAATCATTTGCTGGAGTACCAGTATTAAAATTACTGTTTTTCTGGAGAGAGTGGGCTCTAGTTTGTGTGCTTGTATTTGTTCACATCTGTGACCACTGTTATGCACTGTATGTGGCTCCAGACACCAGGGGCATGTAAGGTGGATCAGCAAAATTGAAGCCCACAGGTAGGGTCTAATAGTGTAATTAGCCCTGCTGAGGTAATACCCACATGTCAGCAGCATCACACTGTCACTTCCCTCAGTTCAGCCCCATCTACGCTCACAGGGACTTATTAAGGCTGGCTGCTAGAGCCACCATGGCTGAGTCATTGTGCCCTCCAGTCAGGTTCATTCTGCCCTCGCATGCTCTGATTTCAGCTGGCATCTATGAACTCATTTAACACACTGTTACTGGAAGAGCAGAGAAGATAGCGTGTCCGAAAGGAAGGAGAGTAAATAACTGTGAGGGAAGCATCCTGCAGTGCTTTGACATATCATTTGAATTGTAGCATTGGTTCCTCTGTGGTGAAAAATGCAAATGTTGGCTTGAATGGATGCTAAAGCAGAGACCAAGATGTCCAGCTGAGGAGCCACAAGAGGAGATTTAATGATTAATCTCTCTGCTTCTAATTAGTATGGGAGCCATTAGGTTAATGACACTCAGACATGTGTACTCACGGAATTGAAGCCACAGGGTACATTTTCAGCTAAACCTCTTTTTCGGCGACCACCTGTTACAAGAGTCAACTCAAACTGCTCAGTTTTCTTTGATTCGATCTGAGGCCAACAAAGGTAATGAGGGTATAACAGAAAGAAACGGTGCTTAATTACAGAATACCGCATGTGCAGAGAAAGAAAAAGGCTCTTTGTTATAGCATACATCAATCATGTAATTGGAAAATGTTTGTCCAGGACTGTAGAGAGGAAATTATGAGCAGAATTAATCCCACATACATGCACATACAAATCCATCCTCAGGCGCTGACTGAGGGGGGAAAGTTTATGATTAATCTCCAAGGTTTTAATTAGCGGGGCAGGTGCTGAGACCAATCATTTAGTTAATGGCAGGAATGGCAGATAGGAGTGATGTTATGCAATTATGCACACTATTTTGCTCCTGAGCCTACCGCATAAATTATTCACCAAATCTGATAAAGTCACAGTGAATACGTAGCGCGCTTATACTTTAGTTTTAACCCACACATCCCAACAAACACACAAAACACAGCCTCCTGAATTAATGTGTTCTCCACAGATAAGAACAAATTGAAATAAATATTGCCCATTTGGTCATGTGCATGCACACATACCCTAAATGCACTCTAAAAAAACCCCACACATTAGCTATTATCAGCTACACACAAACATAAAAACATTTACACTTGAATTATTAACAAACTAATTACAAGCTGCAGGATGATGTTTGAGGATGTGTAATGGGGCATTGCCACACGCTGAGGTGGAGGAATGTGAGAGCGAACAGGGTTGCTATCCTTTTCAGTTATGCGATGATGTAGAATGAAAAGTATAACCAGAATACTGGCTGAAGCTTAAATGGAATCAGGGCCTTGGTTGTTTGTTTTGTGTTGTCATCTGTTCACGTGCCAGCCTATAAAACAAACAGTAGACCAAACAGCATCTATAACCCTTGTGATTATGGCATTAACCAGCTTCTTATCTACTGCCAGCCTACCTCTTATGAAAGTCCTTGCATCAGAGATGGATTGCTTGTTCTGACACGGTCTCACGCCTTGCTCTGCCCTGACATTCGTTTCTGTTTTAGCTGTCACGTCACTGCAGCAGAAAGATCTTTATGTTCTGTATCAATTTTGCACTTAGGTTATGAAACATAAGTCAAGGAATAACGTGTGAATCAAGTGAGCATTATTTTATATCTGAAATATGTAAAATTGGACCCTTTAGCAAGTAAATTATCACACAGAAATGATTGTTAAATGCCTTTAAATATAAAATGTGAATTATGTCATTGGAATACTATTACTAAGGGATCTTGGAAAAGGGAGGTAGTGATTACATGAGTAGACAGATAGATATGATGTTATTGTGTACTGATGCTCAGTTGATGCTAAAAACTTTGGATCATCTCATAATTACATTACTTCCTTTACACTTTCTTAAGCAGCACATTCCTGAATTGCTTGCAAATGGTCCAGAATGCCACTTTTTGGCCACGGTCTATTTATACTGGCTCCCTGTAGAATTCATAAACCAACTGATTGTTAAGTTCAAATACTCAGAGGCATACATGATGAGTCACCCACCTAAGCTGTAGCTCTGTTTAGGCGAGGTATTTAATCTACAATAACTAACACTTAATACTTTGGCCTTTATTTTCTCCGGGGAGGAATCAGGGACATTTTTTTCATTGTTTATTTCTATTCGTCCCACATTTGCACCACACGGCGCTGCATCTCTTCGACAAGGACATCAATTTCCTCTTAGAAGTAGCGGTGTTTGTGCAGCAGATCTTGACTCTCCTCATCCATTACAGTCAGGGCATGGTGGAGAGAGCACTGCTTTTAAAGGGAATTAGAGGAGATGATTTGATTATTCGTGATTGATGTCAACCCCAAACTTAGAGTAATTTATTCTCCCTGTTCTAAACCATTTTACACCTCCAGCACGTAAGCACCATGCCCGCGTTCTCTAAAGGAATTAATATCAGTCATTTTTTTCAAAACTATGCGAAGTCCACGAACTTGTGCCAGTGATTGTGCTTATGGCTCGATTCATTAAAATATAGTTATGAATGCTGTGAAATGCCCTGCTTTTTTCCTGTGGAGAGCTAGAGGGGAAAAACAGCTTTTGTTGGCTGTGCTTTGATTAGGGTGAAATAAAACACAACATCAATGGCAGGTTAAAATCCATGCATATACTGGCTCAGATATGCAGAGAATCATATACAGAAGCATCTTCCCTCCCTAAATGCAATGATAGCAAACTTTTCTGATGTCCTCTCATCGAGCTGCTTGTTAGTCTGATGCAGAGATAATGTTTTTTTATGCATAGATGGCTACAGCAGTGTGGTCTGCAGTTACAGTGTGTTCTGTAACTGCATGTCTTCAACACAACAATATTATCGTTTAAACATTCCTGAGTCTCAGTACCTTCTATATTGAAATTTTAGGGAAACTGGCTGCCTCATAAAACTGCATGTGGTCACCATTTATACCACATTTATGATAGCGCAATTTTATTAGAGGCGTACTCTGACTGTTCTGAGCACCAAAATTGTTTGGTGGTAGTGCAAAGAAAAGATTTGGTCTGAATAGAGTTCGTATGAGTGAGTGGCCTGAGTGATGACGGTTATTCAGGCCATGGGTCAGACTGGTGAGAGGTGGGGTGTGGGGGAATAGTGTTTGTTAACAGTCCGAATGGCCCAGGGGAAGAAGCTGTTTGTCGGTCTGGAGGTGTGGGACCTTATTGACCCGAGGCGCCGAGCAGACAGCAGTGGGTCGAACAGAAAGTGGGCGGAGTAGACAGTGGTTTTGCAGATCTTCTCAAACTTTAATGTACTTTTCTGCATTCATGATTCAGAATCAGAATATAAAATGGATTCTAATTCTAATTCTGAATCAATAATCCAGAAAAGTACAATCAAGTTTTGATCCAGCATACAGTACCATGTGGAAAGTGTCTTCATTCGGACATCAACCAAAAATGAAATGTCTCACCAGCACCCAAGTACACACAGGTATCATGCTGTTTGATGTTTAAAAGGAGTATAAAAGCCAGTAGTTAATTAAACACTGGGACTTGTATAATGTCCAGAGGTGTGGTTGTGACAACTAAACATTTTTAATTTCAATAGCTGTAGATTTAGATTTTTTTTTAAAAATAAACTGCCTCTCTGATTGTAGTTACTTGAAGGTGTTTATTGGTGAAGTTGTGTATTCGTATCAGCCACATTATGTTTTGTCAAAATTTCCTTACATATCCATCCTGCTATGTTTTCCGGTTGTTTGGGCATGTATTATTTACCTTCATGTTAAAGTAGTGAAGCTTTGACACAATGAGTACGGTGCCTAAGTGCTTTGAAGACTATTCCTGTGTAAACACAGATGGGTAGGTGGAGTTGCTCTGTCATTTAAACAAACAATATAATAAATGAGGAAAGTAATTAAAGAGATTGAAAGGAGAACCTCAGGTTTTTTTAAATAATGAATAACCTTAATATTGTGCTGTAATACAGTCGGTGTAAGACCATAAAAGAGTACTGCAAGTGTTTTAGTGCATATAGTTATTACATGCTAATGACCACAGATGGGCTCAACAGTAAAAGCCTGCCTTTAATATAAGCCTGCTTCAAATGAAACACTCAGTCTTCTTTAATGTAAATTGCCTGAAGTTTCAGACTGTTTCAAATGATGCAATACTTAAAATGATTTATTCAGTACTTAAAATTACTTATAATATAATTTGTGACTCGTTTCCTGTAAAATACCCTCAAGTTATACACAACTTAAATTTACTTACAGTATAATTATTTCTGCTACTTTGTGAAAACTTGAATTGTTACCCTGTTATTCTACTGTATGTATCAGGAAGGTCAGTAAATACAATATATTATAATTTCAGGTAAAATACATTTAAATTCCTTTTAATTATAATGTGCTTTGACTCAATTAGTTACTCATCCAACATATATACAAATAGTAAATACTATAGTATGTTATATAGTCTACACTCCCAAGCTTCCTTTGTTTTCTGACAGATTTTCTTGCTCATTTTTGTCATTTCTTGTGTTGTTTATGCTCTTCTTGTGTGGCACATGCGGGCTGCTTTACAGACTCTGCCTTTTTGTCTGTTCGCTATTTGGATTATTTACCTCACTGCCAGGCTTTCTGTGGATGACCTCTGCCTTTCCTCTGAATAAAGGTTTGGATTTTGGAGCTTTTTACTTAGTTTACCCTGCACTTGGATTTTTCATCTCAGCGTTTATTACAGATGCAGAATCCCTACTTAAGTGTCAGGCGGAGACGGGGAACACTCTGCTGCTTTGTATGTATCGACATGACACAACCTCAGAGACAGTAAATGACCTAGACATATGCGGCACACTACTCCATTCAAATGTGCACACACGCAAAAAGAAAGATTGTATTTTTGTGCTTTGGCAATATTGTTTCTGAAAGCTTTCGTGCCAATAAAGCTGAACTGAAACGTAAAATTTAAGCGGAAGCCTGTGAAGGAGATGCACAATTATGAAACCAGCTGGAACTAAAACATAAACCATTTTTAAATTTATTTTGTCGTCCCCATATTACCTTAAACTGTATAAATAACAAGACAAAATAATAAGTAACAAGCATATACACTATTATCTGTAACCTCAGATGCACATATATACACACAACTAAATTGTGTCTTTTTCTGTTCACCACTGTTAGTAAGGCGTAAAGGAGATCACAAATGGCTGCCATTACAGAGAAACATCCGAGTCCAATTTATGCTGTATAAGAAGTTTCAAGCAACCAGTCACACTTGCCACACATTCAAAACGTCCTTGCACTATAGATGTAAGTGTTGTTGTTTTTATGGCCACAGAAGAATGCATTATTCTGCAGCTCAAAGTAATGGCAGCTATGCTGAAGCTAATGGCCGTTGTTTTGGATCATCACAGAAACTTTGTTTGGGATTTGCTCTATTACCTCAGGAAAACACAAGGAACAACTGAGATTAGTGATGAGATAAAGCTCAGTGTTCCTACCAGGCAGTTTCACACACCCGAGCAGCTGTTTTTTTCCCTCCTCTCCTGTTTTATTTCTGTGTTTAGTCTACGAGGACAGTGGTGTAGAGGAACCCCCATTGGCCCCTTCTTCACTTGCCTTTTTCTTGCATTTCAGATGGATCAATTCCTCTAGCACAGCAAACCTTAACTGCTGACATTTGGAGGTTAAAGGGTATCAAGTTGTGTCCCTCGTGCATATGAAGACCCCAGATGCTTATTTTCACCTGGCAGCAGGAAGCTTCATGAAGGTTCACTATATCCCCCTGTATGTGAGCCCTCTCCCCTACTGAAAGCCTGACCTATGAGCAGAAATGGCCAACAACAGGGATACAGTATCTCTTAAGGTGCAGTGAAAATGGGAGAGTGGATGTCCTGGGGAAAGGCATCTTGGGGAGTGTTCAGTACTTGCTTGCAGTGTTGCTATAAACTAAATTTTTTTTACCTGTATACTATTGAGTGTTACTGTAATTATTAAAAAACAAACAAACAAAAAAACTAAAAATAAAGTTAACTTTTTGAGATTGGGCATTTTTTTAAAGAAAAATGCAGCTGTTTACCTAACAATATGGCCAATTTCTATATTTTTTTCAGTAGCCCTAGGCTAGCTCAGAGCTCCAGAAAATTGTGCTGGACCAACATTAGCAAAATAATGAAGGAAGCCACTTTTGTTTGTTTTGTTTAATCCATTAGTAATGGTGAAAAGCAAGCACCTCTCATCTCAGCTGGGGTCAGCCTGACACTCCCTTTGGTCGTTTACTAAATACGGATAAATTGTTTTGAGCTTGATTACATTTGGCACCTTTGGCATTTTATTCATTAAACAGATTTAATTCTTTAAATACAGTTTTTTACAGACACACACATCACAATACAAGTACAAAATATTGCCTGGTCGCATCCTGCTTTAGTCAATGTGCCTTGTGCCATATTTTCATCCATATACTTGTATTAGCATTGCCAAACCATATGCACACACATAGATAAATACAATAGCATACAATAACACACACAAAACTCTTGTCCCTTGACACCACATTCTGCCAGTCCCTCTCCATTATGCCTCACCTCTGATCATGGCTCACAGTGAAGAGTTTGGCGAGCCCTCAGAGCACCGCCGACCCAGCTGCTGCCAGACTCTCTGCCATAACAATCAGATGGCACAGACATCGACAGCTGCCACCTTTGCCTTGAGCACCACCTCTGGCTACACAGATGCCTGGTGTTGTGTTCATGTGCACTGGTTCCACTTGTGACTGTGTCGTAACACATATGTGTGCACTAGCCTGTAAATCTGTGGCATTGCCTACTGTTCTATTTTTGTCATTCATCTCCATATGGTATATGGTAAATGGTAAATGCCTGTATTTGTATAGCGCATTTACTAGTCCCTAAGGACCCCAAAGCGCTTTACACATACAGTCATCCACCCATTCACACACTGGTGATGGCAAGCTACATTGTAGCCACAGCCACCCTGGGGTGCACTGACAGAGGCGAGGCTGCCGGACACTGGCGCCACCGGGCCCTCTGACCACCGCCAGTAGGCAACAGGTGAAGTGTCTTGCCCAAGGACACAACGATCGAGACTGACGGAGCCGGGGCTCGAACCGATTACAAGGCGAACTCCCAACTCTTGAGCCACGATCACCCACTTGGTAAACTTATTTACCAAGTGTTTGTTCGGAAGGGAATGCTGCTTGACTAATAGATAACTAACCCCGGGAGGGACTAGTACCGGGGATGTTCCCAGTTCTAAGCAGAATCCATACAACATGTATAGCAGGTTATGAAGACAAAAGGAAACCTCATCAGTTATAACACTGTGAAAGAAAATTTGTTAAAAAATAAATAAATTCATATGCCTTATTGTTTGTATTTTGCTATGTTTCAGTGATTCAATAATAACAAGCTTGAAAGTCAGAGTTTGGAGTGACCAGATGTATTGTTCAACACAGCCTGAACTCTCTTAGGCTAGCTTTCATGTCATTTCATTAAGTAGCCTTCAGGAATCGTTCTCCAGCATTCTTGAAGGTCATTCAAAGCTCTTCTTTGGATGTTGGCTGCCTTTTTTGTTCTTTACTCACTCAAGATGATTTGACAGTGCTTCAATAATGTTGAGGTCTGGGCACGCCTCTCTCGTGACATCCTCCTAACATAATGATTATGATTTGATTCAAAAATGTCAAATTTGGATTCATCATTCCATCAGACCTGCTGCCACTGCTTTCAGTCCAGTTCATCTGTAATATGGGATACCTCAGCTTTTTCTCCCTGATTCTTTCAATAGTTTCAGTGATGTTTCATTTAGGACCAGAGATGGGCAGTAACGCGTTACTTGTAACGCGTTACTGTAATCTGATTACTTTTTTCAAGTAACGAGTAAAGTAAGGGATTACTATTGCAAAATCGGTAATTAGATTACCGTTACTTTCCCGTAGGAACGCTGCGTTACTGCGTTACTAAAACCGTGATTTTTTTTGCGAGAATGTCTCATGACAGTGACGTAAGCAAGTGCGACGTTGGTGACAGCAGCTGTGTGCAGATCAACAATGGATAATATATCGAGTGCGGGAGAGAGTATGAGCGTGCAGCGTTTAAAGTGTGGAAGTACTGACCTTACTTTGAGTTTGATTCCATAAAAAGTGACAAAAACATTAGCGTCCATCGTGCGTGGGAAGAAAACTTCTTTTTACAGCGAAAAAAACCCCTAAACTTCCGAGCAAGCACCCAGTAGCTACGACGTGATGGGAAACTCACAGAGACACTCGCGCGGATTCTTCAACTGACCGCAGCACACCTACACCAGGGTAACCCTCCGCCTACCCTGCTCCTGCTTTACAGGTGAAAATAGAGCAAAAGGACCGCTGAGTCTTTGACTTTATTTATTTTCTGCTGTGTTTTACTTGCATCTGTTTGAAAGAGTGAGTGAAAACACAAAAAATATTTTATTTTATGTGCTGGAATGTGTAGAAAATAGGTTTAAATGTTAAACTAATTTATTCAAGTCAGAGAATGTTGCATATAATTAAATGTTTTGCTTGATGCATAAAGTTAAAAGATTAAAACTGATAAAACAAGTTAAAAAAAGAGACTTTTCCATTTGATTACATTTTGTATGATGGATTATGTAGAAAAAGTAGAATTGGGCTGAAAGATCTATCACTTTATCACCTCTTCAGGTTGTAAATCGTGTTTTTAAAAAGTAACTAAGTAACTAAGTAACTAAGTAATTAATTACTTTTGAAAATAAGTAATCAGTAAAGTAACGGGATTACTTTTTGGGGGGAGTAATCAGTAATTAGTTACTGATTACTTTTTTCAAGTAACTTGACCAACACTGTTTAGGACCAGACAGACTGCTACTAACAAAGTGCCTAAAGATACAATTTTAATTTGGTTCATTCCCTAAAACAAATCCAGAAATGCATACAACTAAAGGTATCATTAATGGAATAAAAATATCCTTAATGATTATATCATAAAACAATCTCTTCATGTTTACTTAGTTGTTGTTATATCTGCTGATTTTAAATGGACTGTTGTATTGTACTGTGCATCTTAATAAAATCCAGTCATCAGATACCCTGTGAGGAAAGAATCACGCAAGTGGAAATGAAGGAAAAGATCAGGTGGAGGACAGGGTACACGTAGTGGTGAAATGACACATTTCATAGCTCAGCATCAGTGACATCATTGTAAAGTACAGGCACAATTAAACACAAATACACATATATAACTGGGACTGCAGGCCAGTATGGCAGTCTATCAAGTGTGTACAGACAGCTTGACTATTTTCACTGCGCAGCCAACTGTGTTATTAACTCGCTCTGTGCTGAATCAGTTGACAGGTCTCTGGGTCCCATTGAGTGTGTGTGTGTGTCTGTTAGTGTGTGTGTTTGCATGGCTTTTTTTCCCTCTCCTTCTTTGCCTCCCAGCTATCACCAGCTCCCTCGCTGTTCAGGGTCAACGAAGATTGTCCCTCTTGTATTTCTGCTTGTATTTCTGCTATCTCCTTACCTCAGATTACACAGAGTGCAGTCCTGTAGGAAAGGACCATGGATTACAGCCCACTCCTGCAAACATGTGTCCAGTAGTGTCCCTGGATCCCTCACCTTATCAACCACATATGCACACCAACTGGGGCTCCCATGAGGGCTCTATATCCACTGGTCTTCTTAAAACCTCATGGACACAAAGCATACTATCCTTTTTGTTTCTCTTTCACCCACACTGAAGTAGAAGTGCACGTGTATACACACTCATAACCCCCTTTAAGCAGTGTTTTCAGCACCAGACTTCAACATCAAGAGAAACTAATGTGGTAAACACTTTGAGTCTACTAGTTAGATTGTAACTAGCAGACTCAAAGTTACATTGTAACCATACATTGCTTTAGCTCAACCCTTGCGAGGAACCTTAGACACATATTCAGCATTTTCAGCCTCATTTACAGTATGGAGCTCGGTGTCTGTGTATTTGTTAACAGTGTAGATGTGCTGTGGTCACGTCCCCACGCAGTGTTCTGTGTCCCATGTGATGTTCAGGTAAACGTATAATGAGGCAGAAGTGACCCTCAGCTGAAGCACTACATACCAAAGCAAAAGCAGAAACACTGACTATGAGCTCTAGTAGATGGAGAAGCAGAGAGCATGAACTACAACATTTACTGGTGAGGGTGGTGACGACAGACTCTACTGTACTTATCGCAGAGTCCAGCATTGTTCTCCCTGGAGTTTTATTAGGCTAGTCTATGGAAACTTTGCGTTAGATACCTTCTGCTCCTACTCAATTCAACCCCAAAGGTCACAAATTACTTTGTGAGCTGTTTCTCCCTCTAGACATCGCTCCACGTCTTTTCTTCCTGGATCTCTATGTTCCCTTAACTGTTGTTATCTTTGTAGTCTTTTCCAAAGTTCTTTTAGTCTCATGAGGAAAGCTCGAAGCCCAGTTGGAGTCTCTCATAACATCCTGTTTGCTGAGAAACCTCAGAAACCTCACCAGTGTCTGTCTCTCAAACTACGCTTATAATCTAATCTAAGTGATGGTTTCATAGATGAATTTGGAATATTAGAAGCAAAACATGGTCACAAGATTGTGCTATTTCTTTTATTTCTTTATTGTGTTTTTGAAGATTTAACAGGCAAAGCAGCGCAAGAGAAGCAGAATGAGAAATAGGACTGTGAGCTACACTACACATCTGTGCTGATCCTGCTGAAGGGCCTAAGGAGCTTTAGTTTTGTGTCTTCCGGTGATGGATACTCATAGAGTCCATGACTTTAGCCGTGTCCCTGCCTGCCCTGTTGAAATGTTGATAAAAAATCGATGCTTCTTGTGTTGCGCCCATCAGTCAGAGTGAGGACATGTGACATGCGCTGCATAGTGTGTGTCTGAGAAAGAGGAAGAGAATGAGGGCCAGCGAGAGGAAGAGGGAGATGAGTGATTGAAAGCAAGGTTATTAAAGTCATTTTCACGTGGTGGATTATATTGGAACATTGCCCTAAAGCAACAGGATGAAGACAGGCCCTGTGTGTGCTGTTAACCCATTGGGGTGGATGAATCTCTGACCATTTTCCAGGCTGTCACATCAAAGGCTATCAAAGATACAGCCTTATATTTATAAAAATGTATTTTTTCCCGTTCACCTGTGGTTATGTGTGGCTTTATGAATGAAATCTGTCTATTCTACTGACAATCATCGTTCTCCTCTCGCAAACCTGTGTTGGCATGTTATATATAGAGTCAGACCATATCTTTGTAAACCTTAGCATCATTTTTGTCCACTTTATCTGGAGTGTGCAAGCATAAGTGGCATCCTTCGCTTCTGGATCTGTCTTCCACCGGGGCCATCCTGTCAACCTGTCATCTGATCTGTGTGCTATTCAGCTACACGCCTCAATTTTAGACAGAACTGCAGCACAGTTTGTAGCAATTTCCCAATCAGACTCTGCAGAGAGAAGAGGGCTTTCGCTTCTAAATCACAGTTGCCCATTTAGACCAATTGCCAAAATTGCGCCAAAACAATGTTCTCCTAAAATTCTGCTTCATTGCTAATTTGAAATAATATTTTTCCAGTAGTGTCTGCGGTATGACATTTGACTTTTCTGATCACACCAATACAAAACGGGTAAACTGATATTGTTATTTTCTCTCACTTTAACTAACAACGTTTAAACCTCAAAAAGTTGATTGTGTTCATCTGGACGCAGCATTTTCAAACATTTTAGCAGTCATCCAAGTGACTTCTTCAGCCTCAGCTAAATGCCGGTTTCCCAACATTTAAACTGTAGCTATCCATCCATTTTCTCAACTGCTTGTCCAGTTCGGGACCGTGGGTTCTCAGCAAAAACAGAACAAAAACAGAGGGTAAACTCTGGTCAAGTTACCCCACTACCACAGGAGGAATGGACAGAAAGCCTTTCAGATCTATGGCCAGTTTAGAATAGCCGATTAACTTAACATGCATGAATTTGGACTTTGGAAGGACGAAGAAGTACCCGGAGAGAACACACACAGCCACAAGAGGAACATGCAAACTCCACACAGAAGGACCCAGGGCCTCCTCTCTGTGAGATTATGATGCTACCACTGCAGCATAAAATAGTATACCAGTAATGCTTGTCATTAATCACACACTTACTTCCAAAAGTTAATGATTTACTATCAAAACGTTTAATTTTAACTCCTGTTTGAGTTCTTGAATAAGGTAAACAGTGGTTATAAAGGAGCGGTAGATTCGTCTTCAGTGGTTTATTATGCTCGCCAACAAATGGATCTAAAGCTCCAAAACAAAAACAGAGAGCAGCAGAACAAACTGATTGTTAAACTCTCACAATAACCATGAACTAATAATAAAAAAGCTCATCAGTTGATTGGCAGATTGTTCCCGTTCTAGATGCACTATAATTGTACCGAACTGGAGTCTGGATTGACCTTTGCGTTAGAGGAAGCGTGTCTAAGGTACATTGGACTGTTATAAAAGAAGTGGTCCTGTCATCCACTGTAAAAGATCTATTGGAATAATAAAGGTCAGTTTCCAGCAGGTTAAGCTATCATGTCAAAATGGCGAAAGCCCTTTTCAGCTTGCATGTGGCTGCTTGAGGTCAGCAGCCTATTTAAGTGCGTCTGTGGTTACATACACAATACGATTATTTCGCACTGTTGCTGCATATGATGCAGTGTGTGTGTCTGTAGTTTTTAACTAGAGGACAAGCTTTTCGTTTAATTTAGTTCACAGGAGATGACGTCTTAAAAATTCTTTCTTCTTCCTTTGTCGACGCCACTGTCTTCTGTTTGCCTCCTTTCCACTCATCTAAATGTCTGCTGGTCTTCCTTGACCTTCCAGACAATTACATGCCAGTGGCTCTATCTTCTAGCCCAGGCCTGTTGAGGGAGATATACTGACTGACAGGTAATGACACCCACTGAGAGCTGGAATTCCCCCAGGCTCACTGCCTGCCTGCCAGTCGGTCTGCTTGCCTCTATTCAATCCCCAGGGTCCAGAAGTCAAACTACAGCCACCACATCAACGCTGTTTTCATCAAAATAACTCTCATCATCCTCCTCCTCACCATCATCATCGTCCAGATTATCCTTGCGCCGTACACATCAGTGTATAACAGTCAGCCGTCTCGCTGTCTGTCTCTGACAGGATCTGTCAGTTTGTTGCTCGTTGCAACAGGTCTGCCCAGGGTTTTCCCTCTGTCACCATCACTTCCTGTCACTTTCCTCCTCTTTTTCTATTTCTATCCGTCTTCAGCTCTCCCTTAAAACCTCTTTCCTCTTCCTGCGTCTGTCAGTCTGACTCTCAGGCTCAGCATTAACAATCATTCACTTTCACTTATTTTAAAATACCATTCATGTTCTTTTCCCGCTTTCCTCCACACATGCTCATCATCATTTTAACGGGATGAGCCAGTTACTTTGAATTAATTCATCCTGTGTCACAGATACTGATGAGCTGGCTGTGATTTATGCGAGGATAAAGGAAATGTCTGTGTAGATGTACGGGCACGTATGCTTGTATGAAAGACAGGGACGGAGACGGTGCCATAATTCATTGAAGTTGTCTTGAGACTTGATGGGAGCCTAGGCTGAGCACCAGGTGCTGCCATTTTCTCTGAAGTGATGGAGTTTAAATTTTCCTTTGCCCCCACCGGAAAACCAGACCCACAGCTATTCTGCCGTGAATGTCGGACTGCCGCCGTCAAGAGACTGAATATACATTCAGGTGTGAAGGCACTTGCAAAGGTTAAGAGATGTTCTAAGAAAAGAAAGAAAAGAGACTGTTCAAAGGCTAATTAACACTCACACACACACACACATGTATGCAAATGTGCATCCTTTGTGCTCTATTTTAGTTTTTAGACTCCAAAATTCATTGATTTTGTTTGATTTATTAATAGTCAAATATTTTCCCCTCTCATTCAAATGATCTGTAACTTAGAAAATCAAAGCCTCATATTTGTATTGGTTCCATTAGAATCTTAATCTGCTAGTACAGTCTAATCAAAAGGAAGAAAAAATATTTATTCCCATGTCGTGTTTTGTGTGGTTGTGTGTCATGTATGACTGTCTTACGTGAATCTAAGCGGCACAGGAATTCATAAAAATCGTGGAGCACTGATCTATCCGTGCCGTCTTTCTTCCTCCTTTTTGCATTACTGGCTCTTGTCATGGCCCTCCACAGGCTCTACAGCCTTTACAGAATGATCTCCGCTGTTGTGTACGACTTTTGACAGAAGCTGGCAATCCACTACCGAATACATATTTCTATTTCTGTCATCATGTTTAACCCGGAGCGATTTATCCTTCCATGAAGGAATGAATGTTTTTTTTCTCCTTTTCCTCAAAGCCTTATTCCACTGCTACCACTTCAACATTTCTTAAACCTCGATTCCTGAATTCAGTTGAAGCGTCACATTCATGGCAGTGACGATGACAGAGCTGTCAGCCAGCTTATGATCGGTTGGCTTCTGAAGCCATCTGTCTGATGGAGTAAGTAAGGTGTTTTGGGAAGGCTGAAAGTAGCAAAAGGTAACTACTCTTTCACATTTGTTTTTGCGTCAGCTCTAAGTTTAAGGACACAGCTATTACTGTTAATGGTTAGAATTTGCTCACATCCTCCCCGGTGAGTGATTTGCCATCACCTCGATGGTTAAAACTCTCCTATGAACGTCACTCCCACTCTTAGCAGCACAGACTTTATCAATAGGTGTGTAAGCAGAATATGTTTTAAGGTATTTCACTGCCCTTTGAAGGGAACCAACGCTGCAGGCCATGTTACTGCATGAAAAACACAGCAACCTCATTAACTTAGGTGAGCCCACTGCTTTTGCACACCAGGGTGCAGGCGTAAATATCTGCAGCACTGTATGATAATGGTGCTGCATGAGCCAATCAACGCGCACCTTCCTGCTGTAACAGAAAAACTGCAATTCTATTTACCTGGCAGTTTTTACAAGAGTATTAAATATCGATAGAAAAGCAGTGTTTTTGCATCTGAGAAGCCACAAAACTCACAGACTTATTACTTGAACCTGCTTTGCATTTCACTGTCTAACCAGTACCTGTTTAAGCGTGCCATTATCACCTCTGCAGTTGCAAAAATGTGCCAATTGAAAGTAGAGTGGAAAGTTCTGCAGGTGTTCTGGCAACGATGCGGTAATTTTTAAACAAAGACAGCCATTTAATTTCAGTAACGATCGGCATTCTACCGAGAGCAGTGCAAAGTAGTGGGTCAAACTCAACCTGACCTGATGAGGGAGTGTGAAGGAGCGAGTAATCCACTCAGAAAAATAATACGGTGTGGGGTAAGCACAGGTTTTACGGATGTGTTTCTCTCGTAAATGGGATGGCAATTTAGATCAAAGAGAGGCGGCTGAAGGAAAATCAATATGTTTTTGATATATGGGAGAACTCTTCTATGAGAAATAGCTGGGGACTGTGTGTGTCCTCAGAGTGTCCCAGTTTGTGTGAGACTACAGGTACTTATTAAAGCCATTAAAGTCATATTGTAACATTCAGTTACAATAGGCAATGTAATAGCTTGAATCCTAGAGAGAATTTTAAAAAAGCAAGAAATGAAACTGCATAAAAGTCTTTGTGTCCGTGCGCAGTTCAGGAAGACACAGAGATGCTTTTTTTCATTGTACATGATCACCGAGTAGAAATGTGACAAAATACATGAAACAATGCAAACACATATCTTCACTGTAAAAGAAAACACATTCAAGAAAGTAAGTACCATATTCTGGATCTTTGACCCAGTGATTTAAGTTGTATTTTGATGATGTCATAAACGATTTCTGGTTATTATAGTTTTTGTAGTTCCCTTTTTGTGATCCCTGTCTGTTTCCCTAGTCATGTCCCTGTGTCTGTCTCTGTAATTAGTCTTTTCTCCCCAGCAAGTCATGTTTACATCCCACATAGCAGACAGGTCTGGCCCAGATTTGGTGTCTGCTGGCTGACTTCTGGCATGATAAGAGGTATGTCATCCAGATATGGGCCAGGCCTGGCGTAGATGGGACTGTTTATTTGATGGCATGCCATATCTGGCCCAATTATGGTTTGGTTTATGTGGCCCAGGCTCATAGAAAACAGGTCTGGCCTGGATCTGGCATCAAGCTGGCACTTGTGACTGACTGGTGTCATGGCAGGGTGTATGTCAACCAAATGTGGGCCAGGTCTGGCAATGAGGCACTATTTATGTTTTTATTTTCCTATTTTAGTTAGAAGACCCAAATGCCAAGTTGCAATACTGCTATGGTAGCCAACATTTCAAATGCAGGTTTGACAGGTTTGTGAGTGTGCACTTTATCCAAAACCAAGTGAGGGTTTACTTAGCTCAGGAGGCAGAGCAGGTCACCTACTCCTCTGAAGGTTAGTGGTTCAATCCCTGGCTCCCCCAGTTTGCATGTTGTGAATGTGTATGAATATAGTTAGTAGGCCCTCAGTTTAGAGAAAGTGTGTGATTAGCTGAATGTAGCATGTTGTATAGAGCACTTTGATTAATCTGGGACAGTAGAAAAAAGGGCTATATAAGAATCAGTCCATTCACTGTCTAAACAGAGTTTTGTCATGTTACTTTTGCACTATTATGTTCCGGCACATGTTGTTATTACATGGCTTGATTAAGGTACACATTAGGCTGACATCTGGGGCCAGAGCTGAGACCGCTCTGGGCCAGCTCTGGGCCAGCAGTGTGTCTGCAACTGGCCCGTGGCTGCACACAACTTACACAAGGCCCACATACTGCAAAGAATGATGGCCCTTTGGTGGCCCAGATCAGGTTTGCCAAAGGTAATCCACTCATGGGCCAGCAAAGGACCACCAGTGTGTCTGCAACTGGCCTTGTGCTGGTCCATGTGTGGGCCACCTCTGGCAAACCAGATCTGGGCCACCAAAGGGCCGTCATTCTTTGCGGTATGTGGGCCATGTGTAAGCACATTGTGTGGGCCAGATCCGGGCCATACCAGTTTTGCTATGTGGGATGTTTGCTTATAAGTTCTCATGTCTTAGTCTATGTGTCTCTGAGTGTGTTAGTTCCTGTTTTATTTTTACAGTCTTTTTACAGTGTTTTTCATGTGTTTTGGGTTAGTTCCTCTGTCCTCCCACCTGTTGCCTGTTCCCTCAGTATCCTTTTGGTGTACTTATTGTGTCACTTTCCCCTTGCCCTTTGTTGGGCTCTCTGTGTCCTTTGTTGTAGTTTGTAGTTCTTTAAGAGTTGTAGCACTTTGGCTTGGATTACTTTCCACTGAGTTTCAGTTCAGCAGTAACGCTGTCCTTTATAGTTTAAACTTTCCAGTCTTGGGTTTGGGCCCAACTCCTGCCTGCTACACAGCCAACCGTGACAGGAAGTGTCTTAGTTTTAGAGGCAACAGTATTGGGGTTCCCCTCTTCTTTCCTCCTCTCTTCCCTTTGACACAGTTAAATTCTGCTGTTTAAACAAAATCAAAGCAGTAATATGTAAGGAATCGACTCTAAATGTTTGGGGTGAGAACTCTGTGAAAATTTGCAGGACAGAGCCAAAGCTTTGGCACCACACTCATAGCTTTGAGCTATCCACCCACACCAATTAGGCACTTGTTCTGATAATGTCTCCCCCTCTCATTCCAAAATAAATGAACACTCCTAGCAGCAACTATCACAACCGTATCATGTGCAAAATAAGACACGGTTTTTGTGTCTGTATGTTAAATATAACACAATTTGGAGTCAGTTGCATGCTTGCAAATCTCTCTTGCGAATCCCATTTATGTGATTGACTTAAATGTTTTTCTCCCAAAAGTTTAAGCTCTGAAAGGGAAACTCCTACAAGTATGCCTCTGTGACTCCTGCAAGGCCAGCCAAAAAATTACCAATGTCTATGATTTTCAATGCAAAATTGAATGGCGGTGTGGAACAAAAATCCATAAAAGAAAATTGTGAACACCTTGAAAGATGCCTGAGCATGTCGTTTTTTTAAATTAATGCAAAAGAAAATATTCAAATTTCCCTCTCCTCTACCATTCTTGATCCAGTCTTGCAAACGGCAACATTAAAACTCTGAAGATACCTTTTTCTGAGGGACTTCAAATTTTTTGATGTATTGAAGAAATGCTGAATGTTCCAGTGTTGTTGGAGACTTACCCGTGCCAGTGTAGCCAGGGTACAATGAATCATACTCCCTGCTGTTTTTCCATGACAACGAATGCTCATAAAAATAAAACATTCTAAAGTGAAAATATTTGCCAGCAGCTACTGACAATTGATGGCTGTTAGTCTGCTTGATTGGGGCATTGGTGTTGGCTCAGCTGACTCAAGTGAAAGAAGAGTGGGCAGGCTACTTTGCGCTGATGAATTGCTTTCAGACTTTGCTCAATCCCTGTCCCACTGGGTTGGAAAAGAGCAGCATCAGTATGCCAGTGGATGAAGTGAAAGACTTGACTGCACACGCAGGAGAATAAACTTATAGCTCAACATGGTAACGCCAAGCCAGCTGTTCAGCTTGTTTTTGTAGTTATTCGCCATCATTTTTCTCATTTGGCATCTGCCACTCCCAGACTCACCTAGCCATGTCCACCTTCATCAATCAGTGCGCTCCTGTGACAGATTCTCCGCTGACTCTATTTTATGCTTTGTGGATTTCCTGTAAGCATGCTGACATGGGCACAGCCTGTCGGTGGAACCCTTTAGTAAACAACATCTGTGCATTCATTTCATCTAATGTCATTGTGCTGCACAGCGCTGTTGTTGCTAATGTATTAACGATGAGAGACTGAAAATGTGGTGGTAGCTGCTATTAGTGCTTCGTGTCAACATCTGCAGCATGTTGGCCGTCTGCAGTTTCCATGTATCTGTGCCAACGTTTACAAAATAATAGTTTTTTTTTTTTATTTTCTTTCATCTGTTAGTTTACAAATTCAAGCCTCACACATAGCATCTTTGGTTTTTTTTTTATAATATGCTTTTTTGTTTTTGTGTTCAATATAATTTGATTTTGTACATGCATTTGGGAGTGTTTCTGTTTAAACCTTAGAAGCATCTTCTGCAGCTCCTAAATCCTTTGTTTTACTGCATCAGCTAGTTGTGTATTTGCACTTAGGTAGCTGTTGTTTTAAAGCGTGGCTCTGCAGTGCTGACTGATGATAAGCTGAAGTGAAGCAGAAACTCAGTAAAAGGACATCATGCAAAGAATACACATGCACACACAGATTCTATGTACATATTTATCAGTTAACATGAGTGCATAAAACATAAAGGATATGGTAACAGTTTTTTTCCCACATACTGTTAACAGTTATTTCATGAGACAGCTGTCGTCACCTTTCCTCTCATATTCACAACAAAAATTGCAGAGTACTCTCTGTCTCACTCTCTCTCATTTTCATTAATATGAGCTTGTTTTTTCAATAACTGCAGGAAATGACTGAACTTATTGAGATTATAGAAAGTTCCACAATACAGTTTTTGAATTTCCAATTGATTTTGCAGCCACATTGGTCACACAGGGGCACCTATGTTTACATTTTTATCAGTGATTTTTACCACTTTGCACATATTGCTTTCAGTCTTATAACCTATTAGTTAGGCCTCAGTTCAGACCAGTGAATGATCCTATGGCAACCTCCTGTACGCTTATATGTTTACCACCTGGTAAAAGATTGCTCAAGGTTGCCAGATGCTGCTGGGTAATGGCTACAAAAAAGGTCGAGGAGGGTGTTGCACCAAAATTTTCTTTGCGATTGATTTTGGTCACTAGCTGTTTGCTATGATTGCCCATAGTCAGTATGGAAGAAGCAAAACACAGACTAACTAACCACAGAGTGGGAACTTCAAAAAGAAGAATGTTCAAAGGTCGCCCTGAGAGGTCAATCGGGCAACTTAAGAAAACACCAGCAAATAGAAAAATGCTGCAAAATTTAAAAAAAACAACTTTAAAAAAAAGGTAACAAACATGTTTTTGGGGAGACAATAATGTGATGGAACAGGTGCAGAGGTGATAAGCTAATAGCACTGTCACAGTGGTTTACAGAGTGGACTCAGGCGCGGAGCTCAGAATAAAGACAGTGCGTTTATTTACAGTGAAGCAAAGTTGACAATAGTTTGAATGTGTAATAATGATAGTTAGTGCGTCCTTCTTCCCGTGCTTAGACCGTGCGTGGTAGTGAGTGCCCATCTCTCCTCCAAGTGCTTCCTTGTGCCAGTGAATCCTCCGTCCCAATTCGCGGCTTAGTGCAATACTCCAGCGCTGTCTGTCACTCCGCCACACCATTAAATAGCCCTGCCCAAGATGGTAGATGATTGGCAGCAGCTGGTGAATTGATTGCAGGTGCGGCAGCTCCGGGCGACAGCACTTCCGGGTTGGAGGTCCTATCCCGTCAGATCCTGACAAGCACACATGTATCTACAGTATTATATGTTATACATCACCACCTACACAACACAAAGGAAAACATCAGCCATGTTATTGTCTCCCCAAAAAATGCTTCCGTTGTATATTGTGAGATTTTGTTTTTGTTCTACTTCTATTGTGTTTTATTCAACTTCAGGACAACTTCCGCTCTTGTCCAAAAGTAGCAAAAGTTCTGCAGAGAAAAATCACAAATGGTTGACAAGAACTTAAGGTTAGGGCTTCATTTACTATCTCTGTATATTAGTGTTACCACCTTGTGGTTTCTATTTACAACAGAGTTAGAAAATAAAGGCAGTGTTTGTTCCGCATATCAGAGACTCTGTTATAGCCATCCTGTTATCATAATTACTGACTGCATCTCACTGATATTTGCATTTATAGTTATTCCTCTCTGCTGACCACTAGTTGCAACAGAAACTGCATAAACTGCCGTCTAAATGCATTAAGTCAAACTGACAATCTTTTAACAGGCCAGTGGCGTCGGCCTTAGCATTCAGCCTCAGATTAATGAGACTTAACACATCAGTCCACTCGCGCACATTATGATTGGAGTGTGTACTTTATAATTACATTATGTGACACCAGGAAATCAGTTTCTTGTCACCAGGTCTTCCGTGAGCAAGGTTTTCTAATTATGTAAGATAGCACCTCCGCTTCCTTCGGCAGTTCACACCACAGGGCTTGCGGATGAGATTGATTATAATGTGGAACCAGCAATTCCATTTGCCATGCAGTCAGACAAGCAAACAGATTGGCTTTGGTGTAGTTCACAGTCATGCTGCTCCAAGTGAATAAAGCCCCTATTAGACAAGCATAATGCACACTATTTTCATCTGCTGACATACCCAAGTGCATGAGTGTTTAGGCACACACAGGTACATGCACACAGATTGGCACTCTCAGACATAAACAGGGAATATATGGCACTGAAAAAGGCTGTGATAGCTGTCTAGTTTCTCTGCTAATTAATGTCAAAGAAACCATCAAATTAGCAAGAAATTGTGTTTTTGTCATGTTGAAAATACCAAATAAGTGTTGGATTAAAAACTGTTATTTATGTGGATTTGAAAAAAGAAAATTGCAGGAGGACTGAGGCTGCTGTCATGACAGATTTAAAATTAAAGCAAGACGCTTCTCACTGAACTTTCAAACTGAGTGATTTTACTGGAATATGTGTGTATGCATGTGCACATACTACATGGCTGTATGATTATATTAAGCACAATCTATTGACATGACTGACCTTGACCATACTTGCATGTCACAATGAAAACAGAAAAAAAAATCTTTTAAATCACCCTCCTCAGTCCTTTTGGCCTCTCACTGTGAAGAGATGGCAAACTGTGCAAACCCATTAGACTGAAAGGCAGCTGAATGGAGGTGCTGAGAGGGGGCAGTCCTTTGCATTTTCCAATTGGGAGGGAGGTCTATGACCTTCCCATTTACTGTTCTGCACTTCTTATATAAGTTGAGCACTTTATTTGAATTACACTCTCTGGTTGAGTTGTGTGATTTCAGTTTTAATGAGACACGGGATACTTAGTTTGGTATAAGCAAGTCATACATAAACCAGTGACTCAAAACTGCTATAATAAAGTAAAAGAAACAAAAAAAGAATGGTGCTTAAAACTTGAGAATGCTGGAATCAATGTCCCTCGGAAGATTGTGAATGGGTAGTGTGCTGCTTTTTTATGGTATGTTTCTGAAAAGCATCCAAGTGTACCACCTTAGTTGATTCAGTCATAAAGCCCTATACAAACTGGCATTAATGCATAGCCTGTTTGTGTGTGTTGCTGTGTTTTCAGGGAAAACAAATGCGATCCACCCTGAAAACACATAGGGGTGGGATAAGGTGGATCAGCCACTCAAGCATAATAAAACAAGTAAAACCCTTACAAGGATTTTCATGGAGAGGTCACTCCCACTCTGTACAGAAAGAGGCCTGTATGCAAAGAGTAATCTACAGTCCAAGCCTGAGCAGTCTTTGTGCAGAAATGCTTACACTCTTGCTATTTTCCAGTAGAGCTGCCACGATTAGTCGACTAGTCACGATTACGTTGACTATCAAAATTGTTGACGACTGATTTAATAGTCGACGCGTCGTTTGAAGCTTTGTAAGATCACAAAAGACGCAGGAATAAGTAGTAGGATTTAAGAGTGTAATAACGGACGTCAAATGGATAAGTGGAAGCGAATGGATGGATGAATAAACGTCAAGCAGACAACTGATTATCAGAAGTGTGAGATGCTCGAGAATATACTCCGATGTCCTGTTATATTTTAGATAGCAAGGAGCAGACGGCTGAGTTTAGTGAACTTCACCTAAACAATCTGCAAATTTCATTAAAATTTAATAAAATATCATCTTGTCTTTATTTTTAGTTAGCACATAACTTAAACACTTAAAGCTGTAAGCTAATGATAGTTATATAAGAGCAGATGCTGCTGGTGCAATAAGCTGGACGTTTTACGTCCAATCGATGATGATCTGGTTAGTCGACTAATCGCAAAAATAATCGGTGACTAGTCGACTATCAAAATAATTGTTTGTGGCAGCCCTAGTTTCCAGATATAAAATAACAAAATAACTTAAATGATCCTGACTGGATATAAACACTTAAACATTTGACACAGAATTGAGTTTATTTCCATCGTACGTTACACAGGGTCAGTTTACAACAAATGTTGTCTATCTTTAATATTAGCAAGACAACTCCAACAGTCATCAAATCCCCTATGGTCAAACGCTTGAAGTGAAGAACTTCATCATAACAACTAGCGACCTCCACAAGGGCCAGGCTCAGGCAGGAGGGCCCATCTGCCACAACCAGTTTGGGGATGAGGCGAAACAGAAGAGAAAAGGAAAGCACTGAGAGATCACAAGCAACAGCCATGTGAACAATGATTTAGAGAGCCACTTTTTTCCCTGAATAACTCAAGCATATGCTATTTGATGTAAGTTGAAGTATATAAATATGAAATGAATGGATGTGCAGCCGACAAATCTGCAGCAGCTGCGTGATGCTGTCATCTCAATATGGACCAAAATCTCAGAGGAGTGATTCCAGGACCTTGCTGAATCTATTACATGAGGAATTAACACTTCTAAAGTAAACAAAAGCTCTGTACAAGCAAGGTGTGCCTAACAAAGTGTCTGGTGACTACTGCCAAAAGAAAAGGCCTGAATATAAACAGGACCAGTATGTACTTTCATGCTTTCACTTTCTATTGTGTAGCTCCATCAGTTTTGTGACCTGCTGAGCCTAAAAGAATTACTTTGTCATTACTAACACAGTTTGTTTCTATGAAATGCTGTAGACACAGCATTAATTATTTGCCCTAAAGGTGATTTTTCTATCTCATTGAGCAGAGGGTATCTGCCCTACATAATAATAACTGCTGAGAACACATATGTGGAATGGTTGCCAATATGAAAATAGATTATGATGTTCTTATCCTTGTTTCCATTTGAATAAAAGTCATGTTAAATCACTGTAGAGTATCTGGACTCTTTAAAACCCTATTATTTGATCAAAGGACAAGTCACACTGAACCCTCCCCCCCGTCCCACGCATCCCTCCGATAATAGATTCTCTTCCAATCAAAGTTGGCGAGCACTTTACCATTAATTGCCTCATATATAAGGAGAAGCCCTAGTTTATTTGATCTGTATTTAGCACTCGCCCTGATGGAAAGGGAGATGCACCCATTGAGTTAATAGAGAAGCAAGCAGATCCTTCAATAAGATAATGAATTTTTTACCCTTGACTGCCACTTTCCAGTAACACATTGAGCTTCTATATGATTACGTCATTAAAGGTGTTGTTCCAAAGCCAGGAAACTGCTGCAAGTAAACTTCTGAACGTGTAAACATTTCTACTTTGCTTCAAATCACATTTGCAGGATAAATAAATCCAGCCTCTAAAAGCAGGACTCATAAGGTCACAAGGTTTAATGACAACAGTGACATTATAACAGAGAGACGTGGGTCGAAAAGAATCCAGACAGGAAATATATTCTGTAAAGATGGTGCTTGTATCACCCTTAGCTGTTTTCCTAGGGTACTGTACTCTTAACAGCGTTCTTAAGGTCTTATCATTGTGTAATTTTTCACGTGTAGAAATAGAAATAGGAGGGAGAAATGCTCCTATACCTTATTCTGGGATAAAGAGGACAAAGATTTGATTCGAACACCAAAGTTAAAGTGATTCATTCAAATAAGAAGTGAGATGGCCACCAAGGGGTGTGACCAAGGTGGCTCCTGGGTAGCAAGACTCACTTCTACAATGTTGCCTTGCTTCATTCAATCTGTCTTTTAGTTTGTTTATATGACTTATAAGATTAGCAGAGTTTATGTAGTTCAAGCAAATTAGTTTCTCCGTTGATGTTGACGGTATAACAATTAAAATCAGCGTGACAAGTTAATTAAGGGATGACATCTGAGGGGTGTTTAAAAAACAAAAAAAACCCTCACTGGATCATAGCCTGCCGCTGTGTGCCGGTACTGCAGAGGAATTTTTTTGTTTGTTTTTGCCTATTTTTCACTGAAGCTCTCTTTCACAGTCCAGATGCCACCATGCCTCAGCATACCTTCTGGCAACTCATTGATTGGTTTCAATGGATCAAACTCTAGCCCGTGTTTTCGCTGCGTGAAAACAGCCCTGCTTGTTTGCCAGCTGTCATGTATTGACCACGGTAAAATGTCAATTCCTCCGGGAACAGAACCTGCCAGAATTACTGATTTTACTTACTTCTGTGGGTAGCTTTCATTGTGCATTACAGCATTTAACTAAAATACTAATATTGTATTGGCATTTATATTTTTTCTTGCAGCTTTGAGGTGATATTTCTTTCTTGTTTTTTTCTTAAATGAGAAAAGTGCCCACTAAAGAAACAACAATCAGTGTGGCTTTTTACACGCACACACAAATTAAACTGGGGAAATATACAGTTATTGAGATGCTGACACAGATAGCAAACAATAATTGAACGCATGTAAAATCAATGTTATACTCTCAACCTAAATGTCATTGAATCATCATTGAATTCTGATATTGGTTCTTGATCATTTTTGCACCCTCAGTTAATACTGAAACAATGTGGACGTCACTACTAAAGATCAAGAGGACATAAGTGTTGTTTCAACTGATGTAAAAAAAATTACTTCCACTACTTCAGAATAATGAAATTTACTTATCTAAATTCACTTATCTTATAATAAATGGTGTAATGATGTTGAGTGAAACATTTTTGAGTGTACTATTAAACTCTAACATCAGTTAAGTTATTTAATTTATTAAATCAAGATTAGTTTACAATAATTTTTGATGAATTCACTCCTACTGAATGATGTCCTGCCTCCACCTGGTGAACTGCCTGAAGGTAAAAGAGTCACAGACTGTCACTGCCTCCACTTGCTCAGTGACTCCATGTACAAAAAGAAAACAAAACCAAAAACTGAAAATAGGACATGAAAAAAAATAAGGAAAAAGCAGACTTTGTTCAGAGGTTTTCATATATATCTCTCTCTTTCCAGAATTCATCCTAGCTAACATAATCTGTGTAAGTTGTCAGTTACGTTAGCAAGCTAACTTCGGTTATTGACATTTTGAAGTGCCTAATAATGACCATGGTGACAGTTACACATCTGCAATATGTGTCACTGTACTCAGCAGTATGAAATATAATTGGTTAAAATACATTTGGCACCTTTAAAATATTAAAAAATAAGTAAATGCTTACCTGATGCAGAGGAGATCTCTGGGGTGCAGTGATGTCAACTAATACAGGATTGTCTCCTGTATCATAGATTTTTAAATATCATCTTAATAGTGGACAGATGGGATGCAATACTTTAATTTCCCAGTCAACTATATTGACAGCTATCATGATTTTTCATCTATAAATAAATCGTATTTTAATATAAATTCCTGGTCAACCATAGATCAGTGACCAATGGTGGTCAGACGGGATGTACCACATTGCGAGGGGTGTGATGGAACAGTTCAATTGATAATAGCTTTTCAATTACCCAGTCATCTCTGAATCCATAACTTTTCACTTGGTCAACTATAACTAGATCATCAATTATAAACAACGACAATTATAAGCTATATAGTTTATGTCTTGCATATTTCCACAACTGTATCCATAATCACATACTGTGTATGCTACCGTTGTATATAGTGTGTTATCTTACTTTTTTTCATTGGTTGTACTTATTTGTATTTTTGTATTTCCTTCTGATATCTGTACCTACGCTGAGGTAACGCAAAAATTTCCCCGTCGTGGGATCAATAAAGTCTTGTCTTATCGTATCTTAGAAAAACATAATCAACCTAATCAAACTGAATCAATGTTATTCCAATGTCATTACTATTACACTGACAAGTTTCATCAGTATTTCAACATTGATTCAAAATTTATTTAACATGAAGCAATTACTGCGCAGTTAGTGAGTCCGTATAATCAAGTTTTTTTTTTAGAATGAATCCTGCTGTTCATACTTTATTCTACACTCCAAAAACCAAGTCTTTGCCCTCATTAACAGGAAGAAATCATTTTGAGTAAAATCTAGCTGAAATATATGAAATCAAAGTTTTATTTGTTTAATAACTAATGAATTGTTAAGAAAATATGCTTAGTATAAGCTGAATGCATACCAATCAATTAAATGTTTTAAATGTTTTACACTTATGGAAAAAAATTAACTGGAAAATGCAATTAAATTACTTAAAGTCGACAGTGTCCTGCAGTCATACAATGTTTGTTTGTTTTAGTTTTATTATCCTTCATCACATCTTTAATATGTTCTGTCAACATGCATGTTGGGTTTTTGGTTTTTTTGTCATTTATTATGACTCCCAAATTCCATAATAGCCTGCATACTGTATCTGAGAGGAAACTGGCCTCCTGTTTTCTGGCTTTAGAAGAGCCCGTGACAGGAGACTAACCGGTCAAATATTGTTTCAAGCCAGTTTCAATTGAGTAGTATCCACACAGGAAGCAAGGCATGCTGCCGGTTTAAGCAAAAGTGTTTCACCTGGAAGAGCAAGCACTAAATCCAATGTGACGATAAAAGTCAGCACCGATACATTTTTAGCTGTATAAAGACTGTGCTTGTGTGATGGGGGGTGTTAGGACAGAGAGGAGAGAGCTAATGTAAGATTTTTGGAACAGAGTCATTTTTTCTCTACACAATTAAATCCAGGAAAAGTTCTCTATACTTCCATCCAGCCATCCATTTTCGTCTGCTTATCCAATTCAGGGTTGGAACTTATCCCAGCAAAAGTTGGTATACACCATGGACAGGTTTCCAGTGTACTGCTGGGCTAAAGCAAAGAGACAGACAGCCTTTCCCACGCACGCTTTAGAATTTCCAGTTAACCTAACCCGTTCATATCTTTGGAGCTGGTAAGAACCCACACAAGCGCAAGAACATGCAAACACAGCCCCAGCTGTCTGGTTGATTCGAACCCAAGACCTGTGAGCTGCACCATCACACAGCTCTTGAAGGCATCTTATTCTTGATTTTACAATGGTGTCTAAATAATATGATATTAAGCTGGAAATAATCAAGAAGTAGTCTATTGGGTCCATGAAGAAGCAAACATGTCCTTTGATGAAGGATAATAAAACGTACATGTTTTTAAGAACAGGCTCAAGACCCACCTTTTTAATTTAGCTTTTACTTAGCGTTTATTTATTTTTTATGCTTATTTATTCTATCCTGTTATTCTATTATTAATTTAGGATTTACCTAATATTTCTTGATTTTATTCTTATTCATTTTTTAATCTTCTTACTCTATTTATATTTATATTTATATTGTATCCTGTTCTTATTTATTTTATCATTTTACCCTGTATACATCGTATTGCGTCATATCTCCAGTGTTTCCTCGGAGGGCGCTCTCTGCACCGGGGCTGTTATTGACCGTGGCTGCTGGGTCTCTGGGGTCCTCTCAGCCTGGTTGGGGGGCTCCTTTGCCTCCCTCCGGCTGTGTGCCCAGCCCGGAGGCTGCGGTCTGTGACCGGCTCCCGGTGCAGACGGCTCTCTGTTATAATGTTTCCTCACTTGGCTCATGCGAGCCCAGCCCAATTTTTACTCTTTAAGTGTGCGCGTGTGTGTATGTGTGTGTGGGTGGGGGTGGGGGGATATATGTGTATTGAGAGTGTGGGGAGTGAGTTGGAGGGTGGGGTGGGCTGCTTTTAACTATGTAAAGCACTTTGTGCTACATTTTTTCTGTATGAAAAGTGCTTTATAAATAAAGATTGATTGATTGATTGATTTGTTCACAGCTTTAAAAGCCAGAGGTGAGTGCAACCTCAGATGACCTTCCACGGCTACTCTCCGCTTGTTCACAGAGCATTCAGTGGGCTGTAGATATTGACTTGCTGTGACTTGGCGCTGTGATGGTATCAGATGAGTGGGTATGTCTCATCTTTGCGAGTCAGAGTTAGCTGATGTTTATTCAGCTGTGTGATCCGTAGGGAAAAGGTCACTTCAAACATGTTTCAGCTTTGCATGCACGTCTGATCATTTAATTCTGATAAGATGAGACACGCAACCCACGGTTTTCTTCTGTATTGGACAGCCTACAGCACATTTCCCTTTCAGCCATGTTGTACTTAATTGTATTTTTTTTGTGCCTTATTAATTTCACACTTTTCCGGGTTGGTTGCTTTTATCTCCTGCCTGCGCTTTAACTGCAGATGTAATCGATTTAACTTAAGAACCTTTGTGCTAGCCCAGTGTAATTACAGTAATTACAAAGCCTGCTTTCAGACATCTGCTGCACACTTTATTAGGCTTTACTTTCCTGACTGTAGACTTTTGAAGGTGTCTTGCATTTCATATAAATATTTGTTGATGTAATTGAGTCGAAAGCTGATTAAGTTGTCAATATATAATTTCAAAATTGTTGCAGTTATGTAATGAATAGGCACTTGACTGATTGTTGATATATTGCTGACTTGTCAGGGTTCTAACGAGCATTGATCCAGCATAGAGTCAGTGGATCAAGCCACACAATTTCACGAAAAAAAGCCCATTAATGGTTGGACTGATAATCAAAAATAAGAGACAGAATGAGAAGCTGTGTGCAATTCTGTTTCTCTCCTTTCTGACAACACAGTAAACAGATGATGTTTGCTGCGCCTGCATAATTGCTCATCATGACAATGTGACACCTGTGCCGTTAAAGGTCACGGAGTAAGTCCATAATGTTGTTCCCAAAAAGAAAAAAATTGGAGCATGCACACAAATGTGCCACTCCTTAGTTATGATGTGTTGTGCAATGATTTATAATAACCATCTGCAGCCTTATTGTGGTGGAATTACATTATTTTTTCTGCATAAAAACGAGAAGAAAGCATCATCTATATCCAATCCCTTTATAATTGGCTTAGCTAAGCCATATACAAGACAGGAATCAGTTCCTCTGATTATAATGCGACTACACTGCAACAAATATTGCATAGAGAATGCACCTAAATCATTTTGGAGAACAACATGCTGTCTTGTCATTCTTTAGTGTTCTTGTGACAAACTGATTTAATTTTGTAGACCTACACGGTGTACGTAGCGTCTTTGGAAAGCTGCTGCAGTGACTGGTGTTCTAAGTGTCTGGCATGCCATTACAGATGCTGATTTTCATTCTTGTGCTGCATGATAGAGGATGTTATGACTTTTAGGTTTTGTGCTGCCCTTTAAAATGCCTTTGAATAGGTGAAAGAATTTAAAGCTTTTAAGATTTCAGGGTTTTAACATACAGATCCATTATTTACATTATGTAGCACTTCACCTTTTTGGAAATATTAAATACCCCACCCCTACTCTACAAGCTGCTTGGAAAAGTGTATGGAGTTATTAAGGATAATGCTGTGCCATTGGAGGTACTCAAGAATAATGGAGAAAGGTGTTCACGAAAAGTCAAATAAGCACTGGTCCTAATAAGCCTGTGCGCCGCCTTGGGAGCTGCTTTCTGTAGACTAGACTTTTTATTAAAGAAAGGGGAAAAAGTGTCTTTTTAAATTCCTCAACTCAATGGCAAAAAGGCCACCTTCACTCTCCTTCATTTGGGAAATATTTCACTTACCACTGAGAATAAATGTGTTTTATTTTGGGGGATTTTCTCTCAGTCTCACAACACAATGGCCTTTTCCATTTTCCTCAGCTGCCATCCTTGATGACCCTATGGAGTGCAGCAGAGGAGAGCGTCTGGCTATCACGCTGGCCAAAGACAGCATCAACAGGAGCAGTAACCGCTCCATCACTGGCAAGCTGGAGGTGGACATCTTTGAACTGCTGAGAGACAGCGAATATGAGATGGGGGAAACAAGTAAGTAGCACAGGAAAGAAAAGCAAGTGATTGTGTGTGTTTGTTGGCTAACGTGTTTATTCATTCAGAGAAAAAGAGCCTCTCTTGCTCTTTCTGCAAGTAGTTGCTCATAACATATTTTAATAGATGTTCTATTTTTTTATATGGTTGCTCGCTTTTTTAGAGATGACCTTGAAAAGTTTTTCCGATTGTGATGTCACCGCGGGCCCATCACCATTTATGCTCCCTGTAATCCTGCATTCTAGTCCTGAACAATAGGCTCAGAAAATAAACCTCCACCATCAACGCTGTGATACAAGCATCAGTTGAAAAAGGAATCAACAAATTCACTGAGATTTAATTAATTTTTTTCTCCAGAAAGTCTCATCTTTTCAAGCTGTTCCAAGATCTCTCTCTTAAAGATCTTGGGATTTCTGAGAAGTGGCAATAAAGATTGGCATAATCATACATTTACGTCTACGCATCGGCCATTAGCCCCAAGTTATAAAAATGGAAATGTGCACGAAAAGACAGAACACGTCACGTTTGGCCTAAACCACCAGGTGCAGTGGACATTCTAATCCAGGTGTTGTTGAACTTTTATTAAGTAGGCCAGACCATCATGGGATTCCCACTAATTTGTTACCTAGATGTGACAAATGCATCACTGAGAGTGACCCTATTAACACAAGCCAGAGTAGCTATTTGCTATCAGCGGTATCAGCACTTACCCACAGCATTTTTGTACTGTCTGGTGACTTGTTGCATCACACCTCAATGTTTATTGGTTTGTTTGTTTTTAAATTTTTAATTTAAACACCCCAAATCAATACAGCGCAGTGTGTCTCTGCAAAAAGTGCAGCCATTGATTTTCAATATGACACATTCCTACTTTCCCAAATGCAAGAGCTTCAGTGGTGCCTGCCTAATACATGGAAACAGCACTTCAGTTACCACAACCACAACAAACTGTTTTACTTTCTCTGCCCGGGCTAAGACAAACCTCACAGTGTGGTTCCTTTAGTGTGCTTGCGTGCGTGCATGTGTCCCCGTGTGTTTGTGTTTGTGCGTGTGGGTATATGTAAAGCAAAGTGTGTAGCTGTGCACAAGCTGGATTTTGTGTATACTGTGCAAATGTTTAGTGTGTGAAAGTGTGAGTGTGTAATTAGAGCCAGGATTTGGATTAGGGACGGATCAGCGGCCACGGATAGATGAAAATATCACAGAGTGAGAATTACCTGGGAAGAAAAGTCAGATCCCACCATCAATGAGTCCTTTCCTGGCTGTTCAGTATGGACATAGACTGCTTGCTGCATAACATCCACATACTGTAAGATTCTATCATGCACAGATTTTCTGTTCTATATAATAATGTGTGACATCTATATGACAACCTTTATTCTTGAACACATCCTGAATTTACTCTCTTTAAGTAGTCTTCAGGAAAGATCTCTAGGTTTCTTGAAGTCATTTAAAGCTCTTCTTTAAATGTTGAGGCCTTTTATTCTGTTCTCTGTCAAGATGACCCCACACTGCTTCAATAAAGTTAAGGTTCAGCCTCTATGGAGGCCAATCCATGAATGATGGTGCTTCATTGTTTGGGATCATTGTCATGCTGAAAAAGGTGGCATTGATTTGTGAATTCAAATCTGAAGGTATTTTTCCGCTATCATGATTTTATCAATTTTAACATGATCCCCAACACCTCTGGCCAAAATGCAGCTCTTTACCATGACAGAGCCTCCATCATGTTTTACAGCCACCTCCAACAGGTTTTCTGGGGGAACACCGAGGCGCTCCCGGGCCAGCCAAGAGATATAATCTCTCCAGCGTGTCCTGGGTCTGCCCCAGGGCCTCCTCCCAGGGGGACATTCTCAGAACACCTCACCTAGAGGCGCCTAGGAGGCATCCTTGTCAGATGCCTGAACCACCTTAACTGGCTCCTGTGGAGGAGCAGCAGCTCTACTCTGACCCCATCCCAGGTGGCTGAACTCCTCACCCTATCTCTCAGGGAGAGGCCAGCCACCCATCAGAGAAAGCTCATTTCTGCCACTTGTATCCGCAGTCTCGTTCTTTCGGTAACTACCTAAAGTTCGTGTACATCCGCTTTGTGTAGGGACGTGGGGTGGGGAAATAGTAAACCAGTAAATCAAGAGCTTTGCTTTTACGCTCCGCTCTTTCGTCACCACGATGGACTGATACAGCGTCCGCATCGCTGCAGCACCAATCCATTAGTCGATCTCCCGCTCCCAACTTTCCTCACTTGTGAACAAGACTGCGAGATATTTAAACTCTTCCACTTGGGGCAGTATTTCTTAGCTGACCCGGAGTGCGTATTACACCCTTTTCTGGCTGAGGGCCATGGCCTCAGACTCGGAGGTGCTGATTCTCATTCCCGCCGCTTCACACTCAGCTGTATACCGCTCCAGTGTGAGCTGAAGGCCATCACCCGATAAACCAAAAATTTCAGCCGAAGAGCCCTATCTCCTGAGTCTTAACTGGATTTTTTCCCTATTTCTTAAGGACAAGAGTTTACTACCTTGTATTGATTAGTGAAAAACAATGTTAAATAGTGATAATGGCCTAAAGATGATCTTATGATCTGAACCACAAAGGAACTCGAGGGACTTGCATAATTATGGAAATCTTGTGAAGTATTTCTGGAGATGTATATAGATGTTTATGTAAATAGTTATTATCAAGGAGAAAAAGAACGCTTGTGTTTATGGCAGTTATGGTCACACAGGTTTTAAGGCTGTCAGAGACAACAGTTTCTGTTGGTGTTTAGCTTTTCTTCCAGATAAGGTGAATCCAATTTTTTCACTTTCACCCTCAGAAAAAAAGAGTGTGGCACATTCTTCCTTGTTGAATAAGAATAGTCCCACTGGCTTTGAGACTTGTGAAGATGAAAATCTTCATAGCAGAGGTCCCCAGTGTCATCGACTGAGTCAGACTGCCATCAGAAAGGGGCTGTGCTGAGTTTGACTTCTTGTGAACAAATAAAGCAGGGGTGGGTAATTAATTTCCCCCAAAGGCCACATGACAAACTGGGACCGTTGTATAAATAAAATGAATACCAAGCAGAACCGAGTGCAGCTTCATATTAATTTGATCACTTAATAATATTTTTGTTGCGGTCCTTCACAACAGTCCAAGTTTCTCATGAGGCCTTTGAGAAAAATTAATTGTGGTAATGAATGTGGAAAGGAACAGACTGTGGTAGTCAGTGACTACCTGAACTCCAGCGCTGTACTTTCATTGGACTTTGTCTGCGCCTACATTTTCAATTATGGCTTGTTGTAGCATCTTGTTGGTTTTTTTGACTCCCTGAATGTGGGATACTCAGATCCTCTAGCTGATCCCATGTACCCCACACTGCCAGTATTTACTCACCTATCCAAATCATTGGCGTTGCATTCAGGTGTTCCAGTCACGTCTATGGCCACAGGTGTATAAAATCAAGCACCAAGGCATGCAGACTGCTTCTATATTTGTGAGAGAACGAGTCGCTCTCAGCAGCTCAGTGAATCCCAAGCATGGTACCGTAATAGGATGTCACCTGTGCAACAAGTCCAGTCAGAAATTTCCTGACTACTAAATATTCCACAGTCAGCTGTTAGTGGTATTATAACAAAGTGGAAGTGACTGCAAACAACCGCAACTCTGCCATTAAAGGGTAGGCAATGTAAAATCACAGAGCGGCAGATGCTGAGGCGCATAGTGTTCTTAGCTCGAGAACAGTGTGTAAATTGATTTTTCAGGAGTTGTGCTCGGCCCTTATTTCCAGTGAAAGGAACTCTTAACGCTTCAGTATACTGAGACATTTTGGACAATTTCATGCCCCCAACTTTGCAAGAACAGGTTGGGGATGACCCCTTCCTGTTTCAACATGACTGCACACCAGTGTATGACGCAAGGCCCATAAAGACGTGGATGAGTGAGTTTGGTGTGGAAGAACTTGAGTGGCCTGCACAGAGTTCTGACCTCAACCGGGCAGAACGCCTTTGGGATGAATTAGAGAGTAGACTGCAAGCCAGGCCTTCTCATCCAACATCATTCTTTGACATCACAGACACTCTTCTGTAAGAATGGTCATAAATTCCCATAAACACACTCCTAAACCTCGTGATTAAGAATGGGATGTCACTCAGGTCTATATGCATGTGAAGGCAGACGAGCGAATACTAGTGGCAATATATTGTACCTCATTAGTTATCCATCAACTTTTAATAGCAGTAAAAGCACAACTGAAGAGTAGTGTGCTAATTCTGCTGCGTGATAGCCTATAAATGCTGTTTGATTTGGGCCATGAGTAACATTTTGGGTTTGTTTTTTTTAAAGCAGATTTCACTCTATTGACCTTTTCATCCAGAGCTACATCCATTTTTAGGAATTAACCTATGTAAAGTGCTTTTACATATACTTACATAAACCTATATAATTGTTTAGTTTAAGCAATGTTTTTGGATCCTTCTAATTTAGACCTAATATAGTAAAAGAACTGAATCCCACACAGTGTTTTTTTTTCCAAAAAAAAGGAGTGTAACTGTCCAAATACTTTCAATATGGCTCACATATTTACACACAGAAAAAGCTCGCCGTGCACAAAGAGAGCAAATGAAAGTGTCACTGGGGCCGGGAGCATTCTGGCTTGCAGTCAAATCATTCAGCTTTATAATTCAGTGAAGCCATTACAGACAGGTGCAAACAAAAGTGTGGGCATGGATGCGTTAGTGTGTGCGTGTGCACTGTATACATGTGTGTTGTTTTTTTTCATGTAAGATGGCAGTGTATTCATGTCTTACAAGCCCCATGGGTGACTAGCGGATTACTTATTAATCATTCGATTCACTGCCTCTCGATGCACCGCACGGGCCTGGAAATGTTTCCCCTTTGCCTATTTTACACTGGTGGCTGGTTAATGCTCAGCAATTCCCCAATAACAGCCACCAAATTACCAACACCCACACTCACACACTTGGTGCACACATGCTCACACAATAATAGTGCTTCAGTATGTGTGTCTTCTTTACACCCTGGACTGCAGTGTGTTAATTACAAGCCAGGGATTATAAACACATAAGAAACGGCATTCTTTCCCAGTTTGGGAGATTAAAGCATATGGCCTGTGCACATGGCAAAGGAAAGAAAGTCACTTTTACTGAAATGTTTCTGTTTACAGATATGTTTTAAAGCCCAAAGGTACCGCTGTTAAATCAATCCTTGTAAATGTTGTATTTGAAAAGCACGATGAGATGTGCGTGTGTGTGTGTGTGTGTGTGTGTGTGTGTGTGTGTGTGTGTGTGTGTGTGTGTGTGTGTGTGTGTGTGTGTGGGGATATTATTGCATTCATGTGCAAATTATCAAATACCAGATTTTTTATTTTCACCCTCCAGATATTGCTGCTTGTCACATTTCCCAACGTCTGCTTTTCACCGACTCCCACTCTGTTTATCCGTCATTGTCTTCTTTCTTTTTTGCTGCATATCTTTCCGTCTTTATACTTGAGAGTTGATCATATTAATATCCCCAACAAGTAAAACATCCAAAGGCAGATAGAGTGTAGCATCTGCCCTTGTGCATATTTCCCTTACACTTGTAGTTTCTGGTTCCCTTGAGACAGGAGAAATGCTGGTGCAGGCTGCTATCTGTTCAGAGGTTGAGGCAGTGATCATATGGATCCATTAACATTAGCCTGAAAAAAAAAGCCTGATCTAACACCAACTGCCTTACTTTACTTTAATTATCTCTGTTACCTCTAATTGCCCCTGCTTATATCTCTGTACTCCTCCTCTATTTTTTTTTCCAGTGTGCCAGATCATGTCCAAAGGGGTGGTGGCAGTCCTTGGTCCATCTGCCAGTCCAGCTTCCAACTCAATCATCAGCAATATATGTGGAGAGAAGGAGGTAAGTTCCAACCAACTGGCCCGGGGCTGGTGGCGTGCGATTCAGCCACACAGAAAAAAAGGGGCAGATTTAGCTGCACAAATATTATATTTGCACAGAAAGTTTTCCTTTCATGAAGGAAAATTGCTTATTGTGTGGTGACTCATCTGGAATGCCAGAAGGTCCTTATCATTACAAACTAGAATTTATAATTTTCTGGAATAAATCAAAAATTACCAATGATCTCCAACTGAAAGTCATAACACACTGCATAAACCATTCGAAAGTCAAGCAGGGCTTTAATAAGGCTGTACATAAGTGCTGTTGTGCATAAGTGTTTTAGCTTCGTTCACATTTGCAGTCATTTGTCATATGTCTACATGTCTACTGCCTTCAGACTGCAAATGTTATTTAAATAATAAATTCACCCCACCAGTCAAAACTCAGCAAGATAGCTTGCAAATGTGAAATTTCCCTTGTGGATCTCATGAGACACCTTTTTAAATTTCCACAGTGGTCGCACCTTTTATCCAACTGTCACTGACTTATTTCTGCCAGATTAAAGTTTGGATTGTTCATATTGACATAAAGGAGATGGACTGTGTTAATAAATGTGCACATTGTTATTAGATCACCCACAGAACTTTCCCCTCCTATTCTTCTGTTTTTTTTTCTGTTTGCAGCCTCACACTAGTCTGTCCTACTTAGTAAATCTGGCCCAAAGAGTTTGAAACGTTGACGCTCGTTAGTGGCTATGTGGGTTTAGCAGGAGACTTACGGGGAAAGGGTTCCCAGTTGTTCGTAAAAATGATGAAATTCTACCGTGTCATTTTTCTCCATTGCTATACAGCTCAAGTCAAAATATCACTGGACATTTTTTCCCTTTCAGTTATATTGTATTAATATTTTTAAAAGAATTGCAGTAATGATAAAATATCCAAATACAAAGAAAACAAAGAGCAAATAGTTCAAATATTGTTCCCAAACTCGTTAAACCATTTTTTGTATATACTCGCTAGCTGCTCTCTTAGGTACACCAACTTGGACCTCCTTTTGCCTTCAGAACTGTTTTAATTTTTCATGCCATAGATTCAAGAAGGTGCTGAAATCACTCCTTAGAGATTTTGGTCCATTTTGATGTGACAGGACTGTCTTCTGTGGTCTTCTGCTGCTTTAGATAATCTGCTTCAAGATTTGACATGTTGTGGAGTCAAAGATGCTCTTCTGCATACCTTGCAGAAGGTATGCTCAAAGCATTCTGGCACCTCTGGCATGACCAAGATACCCAGGGAACTGTCTCTTGCTGGATGTTTTGTCTTTTTGGACAATTCTCTGTAAATCCTCAGACGGCCATGTGGCAATTTCCAAAAAAATTTGAAACCGCCCTTCTAGTACCAGTGACTTCATGCCATGTTCAAAATGATCTAAATCACCTTTCATGTGTTATTTTTTTCTAGTATATGATGTGACATGATTCATCTTTTTCTATGAGTATTTTCTAGTCAATGTGCTTTATTATTTTTCATTTTTGTTTTTTGTTTGCCCCCCCCCCCAAACACTTCTGATAGCTTTTTAGGATTTAAAACCTGAGGTTCAGTCATGTTTGTTCACATTGATGACAACTGTGTTCTTTTGGCTACAAACCAAGCAGAAATGGTTTTGGGGTATTTGGAACTTCATTTGACATAATTTTCTCACATGTCTCTGTAACTGCCTTCCAAAATGTTTTAATTTTTTTGCCAAACACTGTGAAGCAGTGATCATTTAGCCTTTATACTGCTGCATATACTCGTGTATGGCATACCAAAACGAGCATGGCCTTCAGTCTCACAGTAGCAGAATTGGAGGAGGGGGGGGGCTTCTAAATGTGCTGCCTTTTTCTCTGAAAAACCTACAGAAGAACATGAAATTGTCAGAGCTTCTTACTATTACACGATTTTGAAAGATCAAAGTAGTTTTAATGACTTCTTGTGACTAATTAAAGCAGGGGTGGACAAGTGTGTGGGCAACTTTTTGGGGCCACATGACTGCTTATGTTTAAAGTTGTTATACTGTCTCCTGCACTCTTGAGCATGTCAGATTTTTCTCAGTGTGACTCAACTGGAAATATACAGTATGGTAAATTATTTTATCAGAATAATTAGAAACTAAAACAACTATGCAGTTTTATACAAAGTCTGGTTTGGTTTCTTCTGTGTCTCATTTATTGAAAGCAACAACCGGCCATCCATCAATTCCTTAAAATGAGGATATTTAGCAGATGTTTTTTATTATACTGGTCTGATTTAAAAATGTATAATTTCTTATCTGAGCACACTTTAAACATGACTGATTGGATTTTGTACAGAGCTTGACTGCAACCAAACAGATCCCAGTTGGATGCTAATTGGCTCGTCTGAACTCTGACATGGTTTGTTTTGCTGCCTGATGTCAAGAGACAGCGCTCCTCTAAATGAGACAAAACTATAAACTAGATAAAAATCTATTATAAATAAGATATGTGCGTTCGGAAAAATGTATCTGTGACAGCCCTGATGTGGTGCGGTAAATTTGATGTTTTTTTTAATACATTTTGCTGAATAAATTAGTAAATTCTGAAACGGCTTGATTATTAACTACAGTTTTTAAAAACATGTCAACCATCGTTCATTTTATCCATTCAGTGTGTTTTACTGTGCTCTTCCATAATTAGATTGTGTCTGCAGTGAAGCCGCCTATTTAACTGCAGGAATCTGATCAGTAGAACGACTAAAACACACTCTATTGCCATACTAGCTCCAATAAAGTCCTCTGGTACAGTGCAGCTTGTCTTTCTAATGAGATATCAGTCTATTATAGCCACAGACAGACCAGGACTCCCTGCGGTTAAAAATCTCTGGCGGCACTGACTGGCAGTACAGAGAGCTTTGAAACACTGACTATGATAATACCACCGTATGAATATTAAAGACTCCATGAAGAGAAAATGCACATTTTGAATTGTTAACCGATAAACGCAGTATAGAAATAAAATACTCTTAGGAGTTGATACCATCCGCATAGATGTGCAGTTTTCCTACACTGGCTCAAATTCCATCTTTATTGATGTTTTCTCTTTGTGATCTGGGTTGCACAATCGGCTGGATTACCAGAATACTTTGTAGCTCAGCCAATCGTGCCTGTTTGTCACAGAGACTGACAGGATTAGAAGATCTGCTGTTGTCATATTAATTTAATCCTCATGTAACACTTAATTAAGCAGTCATTTTAATCGGGCCTCAGCCAGTAGCATACAGCTCGGCCAGCTCAGATACCATTTCTTCAGACTGAATAGCTTTAGCATTTAGACGGCTGATAATTCAGTCATCAGTAAAAAGGGACAAATATATAATGTGGTCTCCCACATCGCGTGACAGCTTCATAGAAACATTCGCACTGGGCTTGTGCTGTGCTAGTTTGGTGTCCATCACCAACTGTTCTGTAAATTTAACACTCCTACATCCACTATCAGTCTTGACAACTGTCTCCTCCGAACAGGACCTTTTCTGTGATTTTCCGGGGGCACGGCAATGTGTGAGAGCAGCTTTTCTGTTCTAATCTTTGAGACTCTGTCATTTTACTTGTGTTTCTTAATTTATTAAAGCCTATATTTAGGGGTTTTTTGCACTGATATTCTTTAACCCTCTCAAGGCAGGCGTTATAGATTTGCAACAAGTAAAAGCTAACAACCTGATTACCCCACATACATAGTTTTTTTTCTACTCAGAAGTACCACTGCAGGTATTCTTTTGTGGATTAGCAACAAAAACTTAATTTGAGCCTGAGAGGGTTAATATCGAACAAAAATGTTACTGCAAAAATGCAACTGACTGCCGTGACGTAAAACTCTTGGTTATTTTTAGTTATGATTCCCTTTTTATCTGAGAAGCATAATGTTTACATTTGGATTGATGGCAACACATAAAACAAGCTTCTGCTCAAAACTGTGCCAAGTGTTGCAACAGAGTCGTTTCCCCCTTCGACTACTGATAAACAACAACAAGATCCTTTAAGCAAAGGGAGCAAAACTGCACTATATAAAAATGCCATTACTAGTTTAAGTCCTGCATAAAATTACATAAATTCTATTAGCACATGACCTAAAGGTACCTAAAGTACCCATAATTTAGGGCACTGAGAGACGTATTTTGTTTATACTCTACAATATATCACTGGATTACTGCATAAATACCTAAGTAGCGTTTTACTGCTGTAGATGGTAAAGGTGGAGCTTTTTGTGCACTGTTGGTCGGTGAACCTTATATAAGTACATGTTTCAGTAGCGGAATACACAGTATCTGAGTCACTGCCTTTTACATTTGATTGTTACACTTGTGATTAATGTCATGTGCTCGGCGCTGGCATTTTATTTTATTGTCCATTATGGATAAGAACACTGACTCCCTGCTTTGTGTCTACGGGAGGCTAAGAAAAGATCACAACATCCCCGTATATGGGAAATGTGTCGAGATGACGTAAAGCGGAATTATCCTTTAACTCATTGACCCTCACCTGGATGTTATCAAGAGCTAGGAGTGTGCAGATTTGTATTCAAATCAAACACTACACCATCTGATTTTGCTGATTAAGTCCTTCATCTCAGGCTTAAGGTGTGCAAATCGGCCTAGTCAGCTGCTGGTGTGTGTGTTATCTGTCTTGCAGAGAGGTCACCTTTCTCATTCTGATGGGAATGCTTGTTGATGGCATTCACCAGCTTGGCCTTAAAAAAACAGTAAGCATACTAATAAGTGCCCACATTAATCTTGGTATTGAGACAATGGATATCCTGTAACACAAAATGTTCACAAAATGAAGATCAAATTCAATCATCTATTAAATCTCCCATCTGTGTAGTAGTTGAGAAGGATTCATGCCCTAAAGAAACAATGAGATTTTTTATCAAAGCAGGTATTGATAATTTATTGGCACCTTCAGTTAGAAAATGATTGACTTAAGGCAAAATATGATAGGTTAGAATATGGTCAACCTTTGCAATGATCATAAATGGACCCCTGGTAAGAAGGGCTGTGCATGAAGAGGCTGAAGTCCAAGTTAAAACTTCATTATTTCACACCAACTAGGTGTTTTCCTGAGTATGGTACGGCTATAAGTCAGGCTCATCCAATAGCGCGGCAGAGTAAACAGCAATTCTTCGTGAAATAATGTAAACCCTTATTCTGTGCTTGAAAGGCAAATAGCCTGCTGCACGCCTCTGCGGACCGCTCAGGGGGACAGGAGTAAATTAGATGCCAGAGAATAAAACTAAAGGGTGTCCAGGTCCAGGTGCAGTACGATCAAGGGCTTTGTGAGCAAAACACATATACATTTTTGCACCAAAGGCATTTCATGAGGAAGCCGTTGGTATTTCATAAAAATAAAAGGTTCTTGATCAGACAGATTCAAAATAAGAAATAACTGAAAAATAGCACACAAAAAAGTAATAATGGAAGCTGTATTTGCTAGAGCAGAGGTGTGTGCGTGTCTGTGTGGTGTGTGTGTGTGTGTGTGTGTGTGTGTGTGTGTGTGTGTGTGTGTGTGTGTGTGGCGTGTAGCACTCTGCACACCAGGTTCTGACCACCTAATCCCTCACTGTGAGCGCAGAGCCACAGATGCTGTTGCTGCCCCAGCTCGTGGTTTCCTTGGACACTGACAGCAATATTGTGGCTGACAGACCCCACTAGGTGATCAGCACATCGTTTACCAGTCTCTATCAATCACTCCCTGAGTTCCACTGCTGTCGGCCACTTTTACCGAGGAGAGAGGCAGGGGAGTGGGACTGAGCCATCTGGGTTTCACACTAATGGTGACTAATATAAAAGGAGCCACTGCAGAGAAGTGATTGACTGTGTGCAGGTTGAGCGCTTCTTATCATCTGAGACAATGTAACAAGCAAACCTTGGGACCGGGACTTAAAAACAGGGCAGACTAATGTTGCGTGTGTTAGAAGCCTCCTGTTGCTTTGCAGGTATTTAAGCTCGACTATGCAGTGAGGAGCTCGTATTACTACGATGCTTCCTTTTGAATCTCAAAGATAAGAAATCAGACTTGTATTCATAGTTTATAAATGGTCACTTAGAAGAACTACATTTAGGTTCCAGGAGTTCTAATCCCCCTATCAGAAATCCCAGAGGCTCTATTTTCAATGCCCGTGTTGTACTTTAATTTATTTTCATAGTAAGGCTTGGACAGGTCATTTAGCTATTGGCCATAATAAGATTTTAAAGTAATTGAGCAAATGTCAATGAATACATTTGTACATGCCTCCTATTTTATCTGAATCCTTTTCCATGCCACTGATGATCTCATGCCCTGTTTTTATCCCTTGCCTACTTTCCTCGACTGCAAAGGATGAAACGTGCTGCATCCCTGTGTCTGCTGGAGTGAGGAAACATAATACTCTATGACTTCAACATGTGTCAGGCATTTTCATGAATATTAATGATATGTCTGATGTCCAGGGGTTGCTTTAGGCTTGAAAAGCCATCTGCTTGTAGGAGTACAGAGAGATTATCCAGCTGCATTTCCGCAGGGTGGTGCTCAGGTTGGATTTAGAGGTGAACCTGAGGTCTGCTGGGCAAACAAAGGCCATCCTGGCAATATTGAGGGATTTGCGCTTTTATCCACACATAGACACACACAATAACTCAAGTATTCTCTGAGAAAACTATTATTTAAATACTCTGAAAATTGCTCGCAACTTGAATGTCACCTAACCGAAGTGCTAGATTAGCGGTGCTTTTAAGGTGTCTTTATCCCTCCCTTGCTGTGTTGCAGAAGCTCTTCCCTTCTCATGTTGTGCCTCTCCCTCGTCCCTGTCTCCTGTGATACAGTGTTTTGGTGCATTGGGAGTGCTTTTGTTGAAAAACTCATTCGGCACCAGAAAAAAAAAAAGAATCTGTACCTCTCTCTTCTGAGCGTGACTTTATTTGGAAGATAGTTTGGAGTCAAAACATGTTTCTCAAGATTACTTTATTAGTAGGCAAATGAAATCCGTAGGATTCTTCCACATGGCCAGACAGAAGCAATTGCTGAACAGGAACATCAGACAAAGCTGAGGCACAGTTGATTGCTTGCATATGGTTATTGAACAGTTGAAAACCTACTTTCAAAGAAGCAGAGTTTTCAGGTTGAGTGCTTCATTTGTGTCATTTATTATGTACTATTCCTTAAAAGAACCCACTCACGCTCACTTTGAATATTTGAAACAGATCTCAGAGTGTTTATGTTTGTCCACTCACATGTACAGATACTGAATCTGAGGTGTTTGTGTTTAGTGTTGAGTTTTCCTTACTGATTTAAATGGGTGAGTTATCCTGCAGCTCTGTGCTACACGCGGTGCAGAATTGCTTTTTGTCACTTGATAAGCCCACTAGCCAATCCGGAAAATCCTCTCTGGCCAGAGACCATTTACACGATAGCTGTCTTTTCTTTGGATGCTTTCGAACGTCTCCCTTCCAGATGTTTCACCACAGTTGGTCATACCAGAGCCAGAATACTGCCGCTCATGTTCAAGTACAACAAAACATGTGGTCAGCTTATCTTTCACACAAGTACACACTAGTTACTGTCTTACACACCGTCGTGCCCTGTGCCAGTATATAAACTTAAAATTAGGTGAAAACAACTTCAGATGAATTACACTACATGACAGATTACCGGTACATAGTTTTATATTTATTTAACTAAAATTAAGCCAAAATACAGAAGCAATGAATGGAAAACGAAGCACATCGTTACTGTTTCCACAGAAAAAACGAGGTAAGTAACAGCCAGGTGCTGATAATGGAATCCAATTTATTAATTGTTCATCAGCATGTCTGAGCACCTCTATAAAAGCAGACGTTTTGGCAGGTTGCTGGTCTGGAGCATTCGGGTGTGTGTTGACACAATGCCAAGGAAGAAAGACACCAGGAATGGTTAACTGGGAATGGTTATAAGGCCATTTTCAAACAATGTATCCATAATTCCTGAGTGTGAACGATTTGTCACAAATGGAGAATGTCAATGGAAAATTGTACTTAGTAGTCAGTATAAGCTTTTAATGATATAAGTTTACATGTGATAGAATACTGCATGATGACCTTTTCCTTGCTTAGAATTGATTGTTCTTTATAAAACGTGTTCTGATATTTTTATCTGAATCTTCCCACAGCGATAGTAAGAAGATGAACAAGCAGTTCTGACCTCGCACACACACACACACACACACACACACACACACACACACACACACACACACACACACACACACACACAATCACATGCTCACGTATCAACATTCCACTGAACAAATGTTTTCATTTTTCTTGTGTATAAATGAAGACAAGTGCGAGAACAGAGCGCGCACTTCACAGGGCCCCCACTCTGATGTGAGCGCTCTGTGACCGCCCTTGCAAGTAAAATCTACAGCGTGTGTGTCTCCACTCTCTGAATCTCAGCTGAAGAAGTGTCTCTTAGAATAAATCTCTTGACAGAGAACATTCGAGACAGTTGCCAGTATTCTCAGGTATTGATGTCCCGGCAAATTCACCCTGAGGTAAGACTCCACAACCCTCTGTTAGCACGTTAAAGGTTAATGTTCATGACAGGACAGTTACAAATAGACTGAACAACTACAGTATTCTGTGTTTGGAAGGACAATTTTCTCTAAAAAGAAGAACATTGCAGAATCACTTCGGTTTGCAAAATTGCAACTGAAACAATGCCCTTTGAACAGATTAAAGTGCTAAGGTATAGATAAATACACTGACTGAATATGTATATGACTGAGTAAAAGAGACTCCTTAGAAAGCACTTTGAATAGAGCAGCACGTTTTGGAATAATCAAACATAGCATATAAACACCTTACACCAACTGTTAAGCACGGTGGTGGATGGGTGGTGATTTGGGCTTGTTTTACAGCCACAGGACCCGGCGACTTTTCCGACAGCCAAAAGTTGACAAAAATGTGCATCATGCAACAGGACAACAGAACAATAACCTCAAGCACAGCAGCAAATCTAAGAAAAAAAATCAAGGTACTGCAATGGCTCCAGTCCTCAGCCTGATTGAAATGCTGTGACGGATCCTTGGACGACCGGTCCATAAACACAAATTTCAATGAGCTGAAGCAACCTCGTGAAGAAAAATGGACCAAAGTTCCTCCACAACGATATGAGAGACTCAGAGAGTCATGCAAAAGCAATAAATACTTAACATTATTACTGCTAAAGGTGGATCTAAATCTACTGAATCATGAGTGCACTTTTACTTTCACCATCACTATGAACAACAGTCACTGTATAAGTCCTTTAACTTCATATGCAGTGAAAATGCATTTTATTATGAATTTCATGCACTGTAACGCATCTGTGCATAATATGTATTTTTTGGTTTGTTTGTTTCGTTTTCGTCTCATCATGACTGGGATTGTCGTTATAGTTTATGCGGCTTTAAAGAAATGCAATTTGCTGGAGGCATTTTGGTCTCCAAAATGTGTTTTAAATAACCATTATTATTCTTTAATACTCCCTGGCGCTGTGCGTCTGGGAATTAAATAACTCACTTTAAGGACGAGAAGAAAGGCGTCTGTTCGTTTGATTCCTTTCTTCTGGTGATTTTAACAACATGTCACAGTTTCTTCAGTTGATTTTGTTTGACTGTTTTCCTGTGGGACGGCTCGGTTATTACTTATTCCATGCACTAAATACAGATCCAAGGTATCAGTCTTATCAGTCACTCTCCTGATTCCACTGCTGCTTTGTATGCCACCAAGCTAGCTAGCTTGGTGGCATACAGAGTCCCCATAGCAAGCAAGTCTTTCATCTGATTACATGAACACCAAGGTGTGTTGTCTGTTCGCATCCTTGAAGCTGAGTCTGATGTTGTATTTTTTCTTTATATGGTGTGCAACCTTTCCTTTTCTGCAGATGTAACAAACATCTCTATCCTTTGCTGTCTGGTCTTATACTATTCTCCTGTCATTGCCCAGTTTATTAGTAGTTTCTTCCTTTCTTTCACCCCATCCCAGCTTTAACCAATTTTCACCTCTCTACTTTTGTTCCACCTTTAATATCTGCTATTACTGCCCTTACACAAGCCTCCGCTGATCTCGCCTCTGTGTTGTCCTCATTCTCACCTCTTTCTTACTTTTTCCTCTCCTGTCTCCTCTTATACGTTATTTTTCTTTTCCATTTTACCTCCTCCGCCTGTCTTTTTTCCTGCCATTTCCCTTCTACCCAAGTTCTTCTCAGATAGCAGCTGCAGATGACTAGCGGGTCAGGATGCGCCACTCTAATAAAGAGAGATGGAGGGATAGTTTTCAGAAACAAACTCTCCCTCTCTCTCCCTCTGCGTCTGCCTAATCACCCTCCATCAGTCTCACAATAAATCTCTGTGTTTGAGTGTGTAGCGGTATCTGTTCTGCTATGTGGGTCCTGTTCTGCTTGGGGATGGGGGCAGCTTACGGTTCAGTTCTCCACTGAAATTGAGCTTTAAGACCACTATATGTAAAATACAACTCGCTCCAGCTGCAAACAGCGTCGCATTGGCAGCAAGCAGCACATTATTCTTCACAACTCCGAGTCTGAGCTGATTAAACAGAGCTGATCTGCATTTTACTTCAATGTAGTACAACCAGCTGTAGGAGGACACATATTTAACTTCAGATGCAGCTTGCTTATCCAGAGCAATGGGGAGACGGCACGGCGCCTGCTGAAATCTCACAAAAAGATTTCAGACTTTTAGAGATGCTCACAGCTTAGTATTTGTACAGAAGTAATGAAATACAGCAAAGCATAATGCTAATTTGCTTTTCACTGCTGTGTGCAGTGCAACGTTTTTTGATGTTGACCCTGTTTGTGAAATCAATTTAGGTTCGAGTACTCGAGTTTTAATCTACTTGTTTTGCTGCTCCGTCTGCTTGTTATCGTCGTCGGAACATCTCTGGGGTCTTTAGATGAAACGATCAAACTTCCCTTCAGTGTTTTTTAAGACTGCAAGCTAAATGAAAAACCTGGAATGACTTGCATCAAGGCACAGCTCCTTTTCTTTTTCTTTTTTTGTATGCGTGCATTTGTGTCCATCTGTCTATGTGTTGGAAAGTTTTGGGAATTAAATATTAGGCTCAGAAGTGAAAGCGAAAAGGGTTTAATAGCAGGTGCTCAGCTGAAGAAGTCTCAGAAGTGGAGCAGCATCATCCTTCACACATTTTGCTTCCTTTTTGGTCCGCTAAAGAGCTTTTCTGTTTGCCTCGAACTAGAGCATATAAAGTACTATCCATCCATCCGTTCATTCATCCATTTTCTTCTGCTTACCCAATTCAGGGTTGCGGAGGGGGAAAGCTGGCGCCTCGACAGGTCGCCAATCTGTCGCTGGGCTTGTAAAGTACTAGGGTGTCAAGGCTGCTGCCTTTAGTTTAGGAAGCAGTGTCAGCGTGATAAATTATTTCATTCTATTAGCTATAACCAAATGCCAATTGATCTTTGGCATTTCTTTCCTGCTGCATTATAAATCTATTAAATACTATAGAAGTAGAAATCTTCCACTGCTGCATATTTATTCATAATGAGCCAGTAATTTAATTACAGTCATGAATAATACATAATAGGACCATAATTCAAGGTTCATATGCATACGTGTGATGAAGTGTACATGCGGCATCAGTACATTTAGTATACTTACAACCAAAACGCAGGTGCTTTTTCCTGTGTCTTCTTAATTATAATTAGATGAGCACAGCTGTTGCCTGCACCTATGCTGACCCTTTTCTCACAACAACCATTGATCTGTCTTGTCAGTGCCACCCTGGCAGAGCCGGCGCATGAAATTCATACCTGCTTTTTTTGTCTGAAAGCCAACGCTTCGAGTTTATCTTTGGGATTCAATACAGAGCGACTCCCAGGTGAGAGCCGACAGCAAAATGTATTTAGATAATTGCTGTGATCTGATCTATGAGGAGGGATTCTGCTTGTTTGCTACTTGGCGTGGCAGACAAAGACGAAACAGAGTTTTTGCATCATGTGAAAGGAGACAATACTTAACCCAGCCGGTGTTGCTTCGGCAGCCGACTGAATTTTCACTCTGTGAGCTGGACCCGTCGAGAGCATTCGCATCTTTTGTCTCCCCATCAACTCTTTTCAGCTCAAAGGCCATGTTCCCAAAGATTTGCTGGCCAACTGTTAGCCAGTTTTGTAGTGTAACTGTGCTTTGTTTTGGGTGGTGTAACTCAAACATTTGGCCAGACTCCCAGAAATGGATTAGTCCCACAGATAGATTAAAAAAAACAAAACTCTTTCTCAATCAAAACTCCCTGCGGAAAGTTCTGGATTCAGCAATACCACAATGTTTCAGCGCGCTGGATAAACACTTGGAGTGTGCATACTGTTTAGGACCATATTTCCTGGTAAATACCTTATTTAGTTTAATCAGCTAATCAGAGGTTCAATCAGAGGTGTGAGGTAACTCCACAAATCAGAACAGCATTTTTTCCCTTACAATCACTGCTTAAAATCAGCTGGTTAACAAACAGGGAGTTTTAAAGTATCTCTCTGGGTTTTTTTTCCACACAAAGAATTTTGCTGGAGAGTAGAGCAGTGGTGTGAGGAACAGACCTCTCTGGAGGAAAGGAACTTTCTTCTGTCTGAACTGGCTGATCAATGAGATAGAGATCTCGTGGTCAATGTTCCACTCTCCTAAAAGGCACCGTGGGATCCACAGCCCACTTCATCTTTATCACTGGTCTGCTTCTGCTCTGACTGCAGGGACCAGATGCCGGCTCATTACTACCACAAATAGAGATCTGGCTGCATGGCCTGAGACTGGGATGAGCCGGCGGTCATGAATGGAGATTGCTGGGAGGACAACATTGACACTCTTCCTCACTTATCTCCAGTGTCTCATCGCCACTTTCTTTCCCACGAGATTTTGCCTTTTCTGAATGCCAGCATCTGGTCTCCCAAAACCCTCATAAACCTTTTGGTTCAAAAGGAGGGGACCAGGTAGCTATAATAGAGTACCACCTGCCCTCCTCCATCTCCTGCCACCCTGGATCAACACCTCTGCCAGCTCCTCTCTGGCATTCTGGCCTTGGCATCACACTTGCTGACTGATGGACAATGTCTCCAACAGCATCTGTTCTCCAGTGCTCAGTGGCCAACATAACTCCCTGGCTTGCAGTAAGTTACACCGAGCCAGGTTTCGTACTCTGTGTTGCGCTATTGGCGGGTTTTCTGCAACTGGTGATGTCCAAACTGATTAGCTATGTCGCTTTTTACGCTAGATGAACTGTTCTTCCTCTGGCTTAGGCAGACCTCTACTCAACTCACTGAGACTGAGTGGCTGCTGTCCACTTGGCAGAAGTGCTAAGTGTTTTCAAGGACAGTTTAAGCTTCCTGCCAAGCATGCGTTGTATGCTAATTAATGACCAGGTCAACGTGTGTTAATGTAAATGAGTCACAGCGCCTGACGTGTTCCAAGACCCATAAAAGTACAGTGATACGTTATTAAACTGAGTTTTGATCTGATGCCCCTGTGAGTCCAAGCCAGCAGATGTAGTTGTTGATTATGTCTCTGCCCTCCATATGGCACTACTGCACGTCCACCTCCTCTTCAACTCCTCTCACCCAGACCCCCCCTCCCGTCATGCTCCTGTTAGGTTCACATCCGACAGGTAGCAGAATGACTTGGGCACTTGTAAACTCAACAACCGAGGCAACCCAGGGCTTGTTGGACTGGCCGAAAGGGAAATTAGCTTTCACCTTCACTTCAGCTCAGAGCACTGGTCTCTTCACTAATACCTCAAACTATTCTCCTTGAATGTAAGCTCAAATTTTCTATTAAAAAGGGGTAGCCAGAGGTTACTGCTGAGAGAATACAAAGAAATTGTTATTGTGAAATTGTGTTAGAGTGCATCACTGGCATGTGACTTCATAAATAGTTAATCCAAGGAGACCAGAGAGTAGTTTCAGTGTAATTAAGGTAATATATAGTTAGCACATTGTAATTGCGTAAAGGCATTTTTGCAGCCATATAAAGGTTCCTCCTTTTCCACTGCTCGCTGTGTGCAAGTTCCTGTGCAAACCCTGTATCCTGTGAGAGCTCCCTCATTAAACGGCTGTCAAACTTAAGTCTGCAGACCTGCCAGCCTTGCTGTCACACTGCAGGAATTGCACGCACACAGACACACACATATATATCACAGTGTGTCCATATATGTGTCCATATATGTCCATATAGCGCCAAATCATAACAACAGCTGCCTCAAGGCACTTTATATTGTAAGGAAAAGACCTTACAATAATACAAAGAACAGAGAAAACCCCAACAATTATATGCCCGCCTATGAGCAAGCCCTTTGGCGACAGTGGGAAGGAAAAAAATTCCTTTTAACAGGAAGAATGCCTAATCAGTCAAACTAAGCTTAATTGTGAATAACGGCGCTGAGGCTTCCACCAATGAAGAGACAAGGATGTTGCTGACTGATATATTTCAGTGTGGACAGTATATAAAAAGAAATTTAATATCTTACCAAATTTAAAAACAGCCACTGACAACCAAATGTTACGAGGCTGTGAGTGAATCGCTTTAGGTGCTGTTGATCAATGAACGTCCCCTGGATAATCTTCCTGTCTGGCACTTACAGTGACCAAAATTTATAAAATCAAGCAGACAATTTATTTAACACGACATGAAAACACTGACTGAGCCCAAGAAAGAGTTTGCAGAGGTCAGGCTTCAGTGAGTGCGTGGCCACATATATCGCCCCCTAGTGGCCAGTAAGTAGAATGTAGATTTAAAGGACTTCCGAGTAGGTCCACGTTTCAGAGCCAGAAGCTAGATCCATCTTTTTTATTGCCTCTCAATGCTGCAGATGCATAAACACAGGATAGTCCAACATAACTGAATCTCGCTCAATGCAAAGCTGTCCCTAAAGGACTATTTTGAAATATAAATATTTATATTTTTTAAAACACTTGACTTGTTTCCAGCCCTGCAGTGATGAGGTTTGCAGTTTGTATTTCACTGTCTAGCTGGTACCTAGAACAACATTTCATGATTCCAGTCTCGAGCACTAATATTCTCACTAGCTATTGAAAATTTTGTGGAATTGACAGTTGGTGATTCTTACAGATAGAGACATATTTAACTTAGAACCGAAAAAAGTAATTAAGTGCAATACTCGGCTCAGTTTAATACATAACGAATAAAGCGCAAGCAGCTTGTACAGCTTCCTGTTGTAACAGACAATAAAGTCCGCGTCTTCTAAATAATAAATGACAGCCACAATACTCTGAATATGTTTTTAGCCCGCTGAGACCAAACAATAACAAAGCTAAATGCTGATGTTGTTATTGAATTCCCTGAAACTGTACGTGTTGAGAAATGAACCAATAAAGGGGGAAACATCAAACAGATTGCCTTTGACAACAGAATCAAATTTCACACGGCTAAATTCAATGACACCATTTAATGAGTGCTGATTGTAACCCCTTTGCTATTTCTCACTCCCTGTTTATGTCTGTTACGTCTGTTTATGTTTTCCTCCTCCCCTGACCTATGCACACTTTCCCCTGCCTCTGCCTCCTCTGTCACTCACCTCATTGCTCTCTTCCTCTGTCAGTCAGACTGTCAGTTTCTCCCCCGTCTTCCCCCCGTTCTCTCCCTTCTTCTGCCTCACATTTGCACGCCGACTCCCTCCCCTCGCCCACCCTTCGTTCCCCCGATGCACGCCTGTCTTTCTTCACAGCAGTCACTGTGTTATTTAGTTTTATCAACAGTGAAGCTCCCAAATTATTAAAAGCAGAGCAGTTATATTAGGCTTTGTTGTTTGCCCAGGGTTTTTTCACTCCCACACCGATAACGTCAAAGCCATGAGCAGATGCTATAAAGATGCTTACGTCTAATTCTAATGTACAGCTCGTGTACAAGTATCGGCAAGTTGTTTACATTGCTTGGAGTAATTCCTTGTCCCTTAGGTGAATGGATAAACGTTGGTGATGTATCAGTTAAATGCATGATAATTTGTTTCATCATTTCTACCTTTGAAAGATGATTGAAATATAATATAACTTAACATGCAAGTAAAGCCTGACAGCCTGACACAATTCAGTCTGTATCTCTTTCAGCAATCGTCTCCATTCTTTTCAACTTAGCTTAAGTCTCTCTTTTACCAATGCACAATCGCAACTGGTGTCTGCATGCAAGTCGGTCACCTCATATTCAGTCCAATTATAAAAATAGCAGGCTATAACTTGAAGTGGACATGATGTGACTTTTCAGCATGTGGAAGCCCAAGTAGTCCCAGCATTTGATGGAACGGGATCCCCATATTTAACTGAATCCTTAAGAGTTACAGTGACTTATTGTCAGCTTGTTTTCAGGGCTTTGCCATAGAGGGAACAAACTATAAACGTAAGCATCTGTTAAGAGGTGTTAAGGCGAGCATAACATTCGCCATAGACTCACTGGCAACTTCTTTAGGTACACCTTATCAGTGCAAATATCTAATCAGCCAATCACATGTCAGCAACTCAGTGCATGCAGGCATATGATGTGGTCAAAACGACCCACTGAAGTTTAAACTGAGCATCAGAATAAGGAAGAAAGGTGATTTTGAATGTGGCTCAGCTGTTGTGTAGAGTTTATATGGAATGGTTTGAGAGTGGTTTGAAAAAGAGAAAATATCCAGTGAGCGTCAGTTCTCTGGGTAAAAATGTGTGGACATGAGACTGGCTAGATTGTTTTGCGCTGATAGGAAGAAAATAGTAACTCAAATAACCACTCACTGCAACCAAACGATGCAGAAGTGCATCTCTGAATGCACAGCACACTGAACCTTAGAGCAGATGAGCTACAGCAGCACCCTCTCCTAACAGCTAAGAACACTAAACTGAGGCTACAATTCATACATGTTCACTAAAAATTGGACAATAACATACTGGAAAAAGATTTCCTGGTTGGAATCCCAAATCACAACAGCGCAGTCACCTCAAAGCCATTGCTGTTGTGATTTGGCAGCAGACGGTAGCATCAGAATTTCTTGCAAACAGCATGAAAGCATGGATCCAGTCTGCATTGTGTCAACAGTTCAGACTGCTGGTGGTGTGGAGCATCCTCGGCCTCCGTATTGTTGCTGACATGTCCGTCTCTTTCTGTCCACATTGTCGTATTTTCTGATCTCAAACAGCTTTTGCAGTGACAAGTCTAATAGAGCACCTTTGGGATGTGGTGGAATGGGACGTTCCCATCATAGATGTGCATCCAACAAATCGTCAGCAACTTTGTGATGCCGTCATGTCAATGTGGACCAGAATTAGGACAGTTCGAAAGAAAAAACGGACACCAAATCAGAACTAGCATAGTGTAGCAAACAAAGTGGGCGAGTGCATGCAGATAGCAATCTGACTGAAAATAAGATCAATATAAGAAAATAACAAAGACAGGAGTGACTCCTAGATTATAAAATTAGATGTTAGCTGGATAAGAATTGTCTGCTTAATTGTATACTCTAAGAGAAGAGTGAAAAGTGCAACTTTAACCATTACAACAAATCTGCACAATTGCTGCTGTTGTCAGTTGGAGAGAATCAACAAGTCGTAAATAGTGAGACCTGCCAGTTTGGCTCAAAATTAACTCAGCGTAGATCAGGATTGACGGTGAGTTTGTGCCAAAGCTAAACTGAAAGTGGTGCAGCTGTTTGGTTTGAAGCTGTGCCCTGCAAAGACACATGTAGAAAAGATGTTTGGCTTTTTTGGTGGTGGGGGGATTAATCGACCAGCAGAGTGACTGATACTAGCTGGTGGTTGCAGATAAGAAGTCTGGCAGGTGACTTTGATGTGGCTGACAGCTTTCTGTTAGTAATGTGGAGATTGATTTTCGTTGCTTTCGGTAGCCCTGTTTAAACTCTTGATTTTAAACACTTTTTCACACGATGAGCGCATCGACTGCTCCCGTTTAACAACCAATTAATCATGTTGCTGTGACTAAAGGGAAATTTGTTTATGATATATAACGTCCTCGCTTGCCTTGCTGTTAGCTGCATTTAGTCTATAGTTAAACAGCCATTTTCACCGTATTTATCTTATGAAAAGGCAAATAATCACTGAGTGGATTTTCACTATAAAATAACGGGTGTTAATGAAGTTCTTCCAATAAATATGGTAAATTCATGAGAAATGATTTGGTTGTCTATTTGGGTATTTTCTTTTTGAGTCTTGCCTGCATGCTGTGGAATTTGATGATGATTCAAGACTCAGAGCCAAGCCCTTGGGACCCCAGCGTTTATAGCAGTTGGGCCCAGTGGGCCAATTTGATGGAAAAGGACAAAGTATATGTATCCGTGTGTATGCATGTGACTGTGAATGTGTGTGTGTCTTTGTAAGCAGCTTTCTAAAGCCGCACTGCTTCAGATACGGCCTATCGAAGCGTGTCAGGTTCCCTTAGTCATCAGGGGCAGATAGCAACAGTCCTCAGTGCTGAAAAGGAAGGAAAGACTGGGTAGCGAAGGAGGACGTGGAAAAAGAATAAACAATCTGGAGTGGTAGAGAAAGAGCTATAAATGAGGAAGTTTTAGTAAAAACAACTGCGAAAATGCACCAGGACTCACCTAAACAGGGCCACATTTCCCCCGGTGTGATGCTTGGCTATTAGTCTGATTTTAGCACTCTTAGATGGGAATGAATTGCATTCGAACCGAGGATGTCAGTAGGGGCCGAGCCTCCATCCATTCAGACATTCAGGGACTCCATTACACCCTGATGGGCAGGGATGGAAAACCAATCGTGGGTGTATGGGTGCAAGGGGGAAATGCAATGTATTGGTGCTGGGAAACACACAGACAGGCAATCTGGCATGATGAAGAGGCTCCCTTCCCTGCTCCTCCTTTCGGACCCAGCACGTCCTCCTGCGTCCCCTTCATGCCCCACTGCGCTCTACTGCAGTGCCTTACCAGCTGACCAACCCGACACCTACCACACTCATTCGCACTTTCCCGCTTTCCCTATTTCCTCCCAGGTCTCACTGTGAGCCCCGACAGCATGTATCCATTCACATTATCACATTGGGAACTGAAGCAGAGATGGATTTCATCGGAGGGAAATAGATGGGAGTCGTGTTTTTGAATAGAGGGAGAATGTAATTTATGATTTTTCTGAAGTTCAGCAGATTTGTTGGTAGCCCCGGTTCAGATTTGTTGCTGAACTCAGGGAACCTCGATGGCTCCAAGGTTAGCTGCGGTATACTTAACCTCCCTTCTGACAGCAGGGATGTGCTGCTGTTAGAACGGTGTTAGATAGACCTGTTAGTGTCAGGATGATAAATTCATTAGGAGTGGCTAAGGAATACAGCTATTTATACAGCTACAACAAATCATTGCTATAAAAGCCTTGGACTCAATCTCATTGAGAAGTGTGAATCACAGTGAGTCTGGAATTGAAGAATTAGATATTTATTGATTTTTAATGATGCTTGGCTGGCTTTCTTGTACTCGTACCTTTAGTCCACTTCCTTTTTTGGAGGACTGGTATAATAAAGCATGCACTTTAATGTCAAGATGCAATACTCAATGTAGTAATTTAACTCTATTAGGTATTATTGAATGCGTATGGCCATTTTTAAAAGCACACATTGTGTTTTTAAGTTTTTAGAATGATATATTTATTGATTTTTGCTGTTTGCTCTATATTTATACAGTGTTTGTGGCTGCTTGTGATAACTGTTATTCTACAGTTCCTAAAATGTATTGCTAAGTAGAGTATTTCTAAGTGGTCAGGGCAATCATTTAACCTCTGCTAAAGATTTCGTGTTCAGTCAGAACAGCTACAGTCAAAAAAAAGTCCACCTGCAGCCAACTCCTGCAGTAACCTGAGACCTCCCCTTCACTCCATATGTATAAATGGAAGCGGAGAGAGCAGCAGCAGCAAGACCCCAACAGAGAGCAATGCAGTCGTGATATTTATTAGGTCTTCCACAGCATGAAAGAAGGAGCTGGGGTGGAAGTGGGCTGCAAAGCAGTTTGCACAGCAGCCAGCAGCCGTGGGAAGGTTAAAGCAGCTTAAACAGCATGCCCAATATGAGATTTGTCGTTTGGATATGTAGAAGGCCATCAGCAGAGCCATCTGTTGATGTGGGCTGGCAGTAAGATCACTAACGCTTTGAATTTGATATTTTTAAAGCAGGTAAGAAACAAGTGGGGTGATGCATTAGAGAACTGACAGAGCACCAGGGATGATACCATGGTTTTGTTGATGTTATTGGGGCTCATGTTCCATAATCCAACTAGAAAGGTGCTCTGAGAGTTCTGACCTCTGTCAAGACCGATAGTCTACTCTTCAGTGATGTGAAAACTACATAAATATCTGGATATTTTTCCCGATCAGTTCAGATCTGCACCAAAATTTCATGGGATTATCCTTTGGCCACGCTTCACTTGGCTCTGTATTCCTGCTGGAAGACCGCAACAAATGACAAAAAAAACAAAAAACTTTTACAGAGCTTCTGCCTTCTCGGTAAACGTAATTATTTTTTTCATTCAAAATTTATGGTCTGTGGTCTACAACTTCTTCACAAATTAAAGTTCAGAGTCTGTACTTTAATCTCCTTGTCAATGTTGTCTTTTGCCACCCTCGCCTGTGAAAGCTGTGGCCACATAGTGCCAGTTCTCATACCGCAGAAAATCTTTTCATTACTGAAGATATTATATATTCATTTGTGTGCATGCGTGTGCTTTATGGGTGTTTTACTAAAATGTGCGCAGCTGAGCAGCCCCACTGTGAGCCAGGTAAACAAATGTTTCATAACTGGTGATGAGGCGGTGCCACGCTGAAGATTTCTCTAACGAGGGCTTGTTTGCGTGGGTGGAACAAAAACACGTTTTTAGATCCAGACTAGTACATTACACGAGCCTCAGTGCCTCACTCACTGAAAAATATGTGTTTTCTGAATATGCCCATTACCACAGACCCTCGGGCTATCCTTGCCTGTAGTTCATCATAACAGATTTAACAGATTTAATCTGAGCTATTCTTTCCTTTGACTGTCTGCTGGCAACTTGCTATTTTATCCCGCAGTTCGCATCCACATTCTCTTGATTTTAATCTCTTTTTTTTTCACGCTTCTCCTGTTTGTAGACGTCTGCTGCATTTTAAACATCACCTCAAAAGCAAAAACTCCTACATCTCAGTAGCAAATAATTAAAGTGGAACGCATAGTCTGACATCAGTGTCTCTGTGCAGGTGCCCTATGTCAAGGTGGCTCCAGAGGACATTTTGAAGGTTCATTTCCCCCGCTTCACCACTTTGGACCTGAGACCAACAAACACCGACATCAGCCTGGCCGTGGCCGGCCTTCTCACCTTCTTCAACAGCACCACCGCCTGCCTCATCTGTGCCCAGGCTGACTGTGAGTACAGCATTCGCACACTCGTGACCAATGTTCCCTCAAATTTTTCATGTGTCTGAGCGAACACACAGAGCGATCCCTTGGACCACTGTGAGCGACATCAGACGTGTGCACTGTGGTCACGCCAGCATCGAATCCATCCAATTTACATGGTTTATTAAAATAATCAAATTACAGCATTTACATTTATGTTAGACTACTTTTAATTAACTGCTTTAGCCCACTTACAATGAAAATGTAAAAAAAATCTTGTTCATGACCTGTGTAGTATGTTAACACTATTGGAAGTAAAAATAACTTGAACTCCAATTTTGAAAACACAACTTTCTTTCTTTTTTTCTTTTTTTTTATAAAGCTCTGATGAGTCTGTGGTCTGGGAGAGAGTCCTGTAACTCTCTGTCTGCAAAATACAGCATATAAAGACCAGTGCAGGGCAATTAATTATATAGTTACTTCTTCAAAAAAGTTACTGAGTTTTGCAAACAACAAAGTTTTTTGCAACTGTTTACCTAAAAATGCAGCCAAGGCGTTTTGTGCCACTCCTAAAAATAATTTCTGTCCACTATGAACAACAGCCTGACACCTGCAGGCCTGACAACAGGAGATGTATCACTCCTGTAACACCTGTAACATTCAGCAGTCGCCTCATTGTTCTGACACACACAACAAAACTATTGACTACACTACATGCTAACTACACAAGATTTGCACTAAACGTCGCAAATCTCTCACATCTCGAAACACCGCCGTCACTCCTAAAACTTCCTCCCGTTTCTTAACAACTAAATGCCATGTTTTGATTGATCGACGTGGTACATTTTTCGACCAATGTGAAAGGGTGGCGGGTGTTTTGGTTTCATCTTTGCTCACAGGCGGAGAGCGCTTTCAAGCGTTTTCCTTGTAAAACGCCGTTTTTACCGTTTCTTCCCGCAGTAAATATAAACAACGATAGTACTCAGGAAGAAAAACAAACACTGCGTATATTTTGTATCACAACTCTAGTTTTACGTGGCCTATCAACACAGTTTAAAAAGTGGTATGAAGTCCACACTTTTTCCGTCTGTTCCGTCTGTCCTGCTCACATCTCCAATGGTTGTACATGTTGTCATTAACGTGGCTTCACTCCTCATCAGTCACGCCGCTTTGCCAGCTAAAACACCGGCACATAAGGACGCTGTCATAGCCTGTCAACGACATTGATTAGCTGCGTATATACGAATGTGAGTCGCGTGATTGGCTGGACTATGGGATAAGGTGGCATCGTTGTAATCCCATACTGGAGCAGCCAGTCACTTATTGACTAACACTGCAAAACAGAATTGTTAACGTATTTACTTTAATTTCAGTTCAGGTTAGGGTTTGTTTTTTTTTGTGCGCAACACAGATTTTTTCTGTGCAGAGACCGTGCCAGCAGTGCGCATTGTGCACGCGCGCAATTTAGAGGGAACATTGCTTGTGACAAAATATACAATCGCACATACCTGTGGGGAAGACTCGCAAACTGTCTCCCCTACATCTGCCATCAAAGTGCAAACATTTTTGTTTAACGTCTGCCACCCTTTAACACGTGTTAGCGTGCACAGGCATCTCGCACACGCGCCGACTGTGTTCTGGCAACAGATGCAGCTTTTATCAACATCTCACCCTGCGACACGTTTCCTTCTAAAGCAGCTGCTGCACTCCACAGCTACAACTCCCTCACAGCGGCACGCCCGACGCCTGCGTCCCAAAAATAAATTGCGTTTATTTCGTCTCCCTTTTCAAGATCATTGTCATTTATTAAATTAACTAAATTACGATTTAGCGCATTATGTTGTATGTGATGTATAAACTGTCTTCAGTCTCGCTGGGTTTTCTGTAAACTGTGTGTGCACTCTTAAAACACTTTGCGCAAAACAAAACATCTCGTTGAGAGAAACAAAAGGAAAGTAAGGGCAGAGGTTGCAACTCTAACAACCAGTGATCTGACCGCCCCCTTTGTCAGTGTCAGTTAGGTTCTGAAGATACTTAACTGAATGACCTTAAAAACGATTGAAAATCTCTTTGAGAGAAGTTATTTTTGTAAATAGAGAGGAAGATTAGATCATGGCTTGTTCCCACCCTCTTCTAGTTCAGCATGCAGTAATTACAACTCCCAAGACAAAGGCACCGTGACCCCCTGAGTGGCACCAGCTAACCTTTTTTCTAATCAGCACAAGCCTTTGAAGACAGGAAATAGGCTGCAGATATCAACCATGTGTCAGACAGAGTAGAGATGGCAATGAGCCACAGTGAGCTGCCTACCCCGCCTATCTCAATTCTCAGTTCTGCTGGCTTTCAACTTCTCTCTTTGGTTGTCTTTGGCTCTATACTTTGGAGTCTCCTTTCATTCATAACCTCTAAGGTGAGTTTTTTCCCTCTTAGATGTGTGCTAGGCGTGTTACATCAAAACATGCTAGTTTTGTTTGGGGGGGGGGGCTTTCACTTTTTCATGCAAATTCGGGGACAATAAATGAATCAGAGAAAAAAAAAAGTTTTTTTTTTGTTATTTTAAACAGTTAAACACTTTCCAAGATGAAAAATGGTATAAATTAATTAAACTTACTAAAAGACAATCCTGTGTTTCTATCTGTGGTTTACCTGCACCTACTTTGCCCATATAAATAAATATTAAGGGGTGCAATATGTAGTTTTCCTACATATTTCCTGTATCTGTGAGTTTTCCAGTTCAGGGATCAAATCCTGTTTCTGTGACATTTATTCCACAGAGAGTCGTATTAACCATGATAACAAGTGAACCTTTTAGGCACTCTATCCCTCTAATATTGGTGGCCACCAATATTAGTTTATTTTAGTTTATTTAAATTTAAATTAGTTATGCAATTTAAATTAGTTTATTTTCCCCAAACCCGGGTTTGGGGAAAATAAACAAATTTTAACATTGCGCTTCTTATTCCCTTTGGCCGTGTGAGTGGGTGCGGGGTTTGGTGGGGAGGTTCTTATTCTGTGTCAGTGAGCTAAGAGATGACTGCAAAGGAAATTAAATGAGAAGAAGGAGAATGAGGGGAGATGAGAGGTAGATAGAAGAGACCAAGGGGAGTCTGAAATGAGAGAGGAGGAGGAGAGCGGAGTATGCTTCTTGGATGATATGAAAGAGTGTGGAGCGGGAAAGCGAGGAGGTAACCACACTGGAATTATACATTAGCAACAGGCAGGAGACGGTCCAGGACATGACGTGGCTGTATTGATTGCACTCTCTCATGTGACCCTCATTCATTCAACAGAAAATGCAGGAAATGGCACTATGCCTGGATTTGTGTGTGTGTTGGTCGAGGATTGTGTTCAGCAGCACCATCAGCTGAAACTCATTCGAGTTTGGCTCCTACTGCACCAGCTCCACCCTTCTTTGTCAGCTTACACAGTCATTTGGTCGGTTGGCAGCCTGCTGTCAGTTACTCGTTCACATGTGCCAGCCTCATTAATCACCCAAGCCAGTGACAGCCTAATAGAGCGTGGCCAATCCATGAATATTTTCCAGTAATGGCTGAGGAGGCAGCCCTGGAGGTGAAGCTGTGCCCAAAGGCATGGTGCACACCAGCACGAACATTAATCTAGCTAGTCCTCGCTAACAGTGGCAGTGGTGCTGTGAGACTGTAATACGCAAAGTGTTGTTGAGTCTTTAGACGTGCCAGGTGGCCCCACAGGTTGTTTATTTCTTGTGGTTTGGGCTTTAACAGGAAGAAATAACACATGAAAACTGCATGCACAGAATTCGCCGGTGTGCTGCACTGCTCTTTTATTCGTGCAGTGATTGGTTCAGCTGTCAGTAAGCTGAAAATGGAACATCAAATAAACTCAACGTATCTGTAGCTGCAGTGCAGGTACAGAAATTTTAGGTTCAGTCGTATAGTTGTCCACGAATGCTTGCAAAAGCCTATTTTCCTTCTTTGATAGACTCAGCTGGAAAGCAAGGTTAGGCCTTAGGCTTATTATTCTTTCTCTGCTAATAATTGTATGCCGATGCCATATTATGAATTGCAATTTTCCATTTCTTTCAGGTTCCAGGGATGACTACTATCTCTCTCCATGTTTCACACGCAATGGCATTACTATTACTAACCTGTAATCAGCGTTAGTCGGGTGGAAGAGATATCTAAATGACCTGTCAACAGGAATGTGTATGAAAGTGTGAGAATGATGGGAACGCAGTAATGCAGAGGAGGGTCTTGGGGAGGAAAGGCTCTCTGATGACTTTGATCATAGTAATTATGTCGTGGCTACTTATGTTTCTGATGCAAAAGGCAGCAATGTCAGTAGACAGCGTAAAGGTGGTGGTGCAAGTTGTCATGGTTTCTTTTGTTGCACTTTGTAATTGAAAAATCTTCTCATTGAATAGATGAAGGCAGTAGGAGTGTCTTGGTGCGTTATGAAATAATGTTGACTCAGAATAATGAGTTTTTAGATTTGTGGAGAGTGAGTTTGTATCCACAGGTGTAATTGTGCAGAATTTATCTTTACTAAAGAAAAGTGCAAAGTTGATCTGTCTGTCTAATTAAAAAATGGTAAAAGCCTTTTATGCAGATTTCTCACTCGTGGCTCTGTGATTGGTCTGTTTAAAGCAGTGGATGACAGAAGCTGTCTCACACTCCTTGTCCGACACTCCCACTTATCAACAAATCAGTGTTGTTTTTTTAACTGATTTTTATTTTTTTCCTTTTTGCTTGAGGCTTTACGTTATTTTTAGTCATCAAAGTCATCAGCTTTGGAAGTTTTTAGACATTTTAAATTAGGAGAGGAGATGTTTGTTAAAAACAAAAAACATTATAAATAGCTAAATCAAGTGATTAGGACTGTATGCTACGTAGTTCAGCTTCTGTACAATTACCCAACTGAGTCCATGCATGAATATCACAGGTAACTGTCCAGAGAGCTCAGAGGGAGTAAGCTGGAATCATGTTTTTCCTCCTGCACGCTCTACCTGGACACAGATTATCCAAAACCAAGATCTGTAAGGTTTTTGCCTAATACACCACCACAGTGGATTTTACATCAAATCAAGATGTGGCTGAAGGGCAGACTTTCAGTTTTAATTCAAGAGGTTTAACAAAAGTACTGCATTAACTATTCATGACTTACAGCTATTTTTACACAAAGTCCTCATTTTCACAAGTTGAAAAGTAAATTGACTTCTGAAAGACAATTTTATTACAAACTAACCTCAAAAAGCATCTGGAATTGATTCAAAATGTTAAATTTTCACGTTGGTCGTTGATCAGTGGATCTGTCAATATGACATTTAAAAAAAAGATAGAAAACATTAAGATTGGCCAAATTAATAATCATATACATTTTTAACAAGAATTAATTCACTGACCAGCTCAGCAACACCAAAAGGTCTGAAAGACCACAGAAGACAGCTGAAGTGAATGATGACAGAATTATTTCCATGATTAAGGGACAATCTTTTATAACATCCACCCAAACGGGTAGGCATTTCATTATTAAGCTCTACAGTCAATAGTTGTGTATATGAATGGAAACAGAGTTTAAACCACTGGTTACACTCAAGAACAAAAAGGCCGGATTAGACTTTGCCAGAAAAATTGTTTAGACAAATACACCCAAAACGAACTAGAACGATGGGAAAGGAAAAGTTTGGAGAAAGAGAGAATCAGTTCAAATCATATCACATCATCTGTCAAACATGTTGTAGATAATATTATGGCGTGGGCGTGCAGCAAAACCAGAAAGAACTTCACAGTGAAAATTGATAATGATCCAGAGCAGGCTGCAAAAGAAACCCAAGAGTTTCTCAAGGCAACAAAATTGGATATTCTTCAATCACCAAGTCAGTCACCTGATCTCAGCCTATTAGAGCATGCATCAGTAACTGAACGTGGCTATAGTAAAGCCTGGCAAAGTATCTCAAGGATGGACGTGTTGCATTTTGTGATGTCCATGGGTTCTAGACTCAAGGAAGCCACTGAAAAAAAAAACTGTCCATATATTAAAACTAATTTTAGTTTTCTTACATTTTTTAAATGTTGGACTATGTATAAAAACAAAAATGGCAAAAAGTTGTTGCAGCAATTTTTATTGAACTCCTTGAATTAAGTCTTTAATGACATCTTGATTGTGGTGCACACAGAGGCAAAAAAAACATAATCAGAAGTCACCCAAAATATTGATCCACAGGAAACCACTTAAATGGAGAGTCATCTGCATTCCTCACTCCAAGGATACTGTGTGGCAGTATCTCTTTGCAAACAGGATGAAGGTCTCTGGCACAACTTCACCTGCTTCCAGGGTGCATGGAGAAGAACAAGCTCCAGCAACACTTTAACAGGGTCAAAGGCCAAAACCCACTGGTCAATAATAAAGCTGCTCTTCATACAAGTGTTACTGGAGCTTTGACCTCCTTAGTATCTATTAGCTAATCAGAAGCTAGAGTCCACAGATGCTACAGTCACTAAATAAGACTTTAAATCACTGATTAGCTCATTAATCCATTCATCTGTCTTCAACATTTTCATGGATTTCTTTCTTTTCTTTTCTTTTCTTTTTTTTTTACAAAGAAATACAAATATTTTTCATGATTTTTTTCTATCAATGAAACACTGTCACACAGTAATATAACATTCATACTGAGAAACCAACAAATTAACCTTTCTGCAGAATTGCATGTCTCCCATTTCATATTAGCAATCTCTTTCAATGCAGTTTGCAGAGAGAATAGTGGATTAACGTCTGTACAAATGGCTCTGCTTTCCTGGTTATTTGTTTTAATGAAAAAGAGAATATGCTCCGACCCGCTGTATGCAGTGTTTTAACACATTACCTTGTCCGCGACACCTTAAATTGATGGTCCCAGTGATGGCAAAGTCATAAAACTAGGTCTTACTTATTGCTCAAGGCTAAATGAGTCACCATAATGTACAGCTGTCATAAAGGTTTTTGAGTGTATGTTAAAAAGCTTTATCTGAGACATTGAAATTTTCATTACGTATTATTCTGTTATATTTTATTGTTTTATATTGTATGGGAGTAAGAGAGAGAGAGTGCTCTTGCAGTCATCCTATGCCGACAATATCTGGAAGGTAAATGAGTGATTGCTATAGCTGAATGTCAGCCTTCACCTTTATCTGTGTCTGAGTGAGAGTCACAGCCACGTGTCCTCCATGCCAATGAGGACGTTTGGTCTCACTAACACACAACACACAAACAGTAGTGTGCTCTTGTAAACTTTCAGGATGTAATGCCTTCTCTTGATTCAAACCCTGCTTATCTGAGCCAAGGACAAGTCTTCTCTTTATCCAGATGTTAGAATTCTTAAACAGTAGCTTTAAGACCTGGTTTGATGGGCTTGGTTGTGTGTGCTGTGTCTGGCCTGTAAATACACTTTTTTTCACTGAGACATTCATAGTGGCAGTTCTACCTTGGCGCTTTGAGAACCAGCCTTTTTTTTTTTGACAGGTTTGAGAGCTGAGGGTTCATTATGTAGGAGTAATTGGGGTTATTTCATAGGTTAAAAAAACTGTGGGCTGCATCTGCAAATCATCTGTTATTGTCTCGCAGTTTCCACTCCTTTAATAATAGTAGTCAAAAATAATAATAATAATTATTATTATATCCTTTATTTCTATGCCATCTTTCTAAACCAGAGTAACAAGCTGCTGAGAAGAGAAGAAATGATGCCAATAGACAAAGCATTAAGAATACATTGTAAAATGTTTGTACATGTAGTTTTAAATGGGAAGAGAGAGTTTGTTCCAAAACAGTGAAAGCACATCCCTCTTTCTTCTAAGCCAAGACTGTGGAACAGCAACTGATCCGAGTGATCTGTGAGTGGAATAAGATGTCAAGAGTTCTGAGATATAAAGTGGAGCCATGCAGTGTAGTGATTTAAGAGTTGTCAATAACACCTTAAATTGGGTTGTTTAGTGAATGTGTCCCCTGTGCAGACTGCCGATCAGTAGCCTTGCTAATGTAGGCTACTGAATCATCATTTAGGTGTGCAATAAATTGAAATAATCTAATCATGTGGAAGTGAGTGCTAATAAGGTGTTCTGTTATGTTATTGAGGAGTATGCATCTGACCATGGCTATGTTTCTAAACTGTCCAGTCTGTGATTTCCCAAACTAAACTATGAAACTAGCAGCCATACTAGGAGTATAAACAGGATGGGGAAGCTGATGTAAACTAACGAGAATAGGTCAAAGGACTGCATAGATCAGGCCTAGCATTATGACCACTAACGGGTGAAGTGAATAACAGTCATTATCTCTTCATCATGGCACCTGTTAGTGGGTGGGATACATCAGGAAGCAAGTTTCATCCTCAAAGTTGATGTGTTAGAAGCAGGAAAAAAGGATGAGTTTGACAAGTGCTAGCTCTCCAAAGCTGCAGCTGTTGTGGGGAGTTTCTGGTCTCTAATGGTCAGTATCTATCAAAAGTGGTCCAAGGTATGAGGAGTGGTGAACTAGCGACAGGTTCATGGACGGCCAAGGCTCATTAACGTATGTGGGGGGTGACCGTGTGGTTCGATTCAACATACGAGCTAATGTAGCCCAAATTGACAAAAAGGCTAATCTTGGTTCTAATGAAAAGGTGTCGGACTAGACAGTGCATCAAAGTTTGGGGCTGCATAGCCGCAGAAAAGTCAGGGTGCCCGTGTTGACCCCTGTCCACTGTCGAACATGCTAACAATAGTCACATGAGCATCAGGAGTGGACCACAGAGCGATGGAAGAAGCTGGTCTCGCCTGGTGAATCACGTTTTTGGGAACACCTGTCACAGGGATGCGCTATGAAAAGAAGGCAAGTAGACTTAACTCTAGCAAGCAAGCTAAAGAATCTGTTGCTAACATCTTGGTGCCAGATGTGACAGTATTTAAGGTGCAGTGATTATTTCATGTTGTTCCAGTGTCAGATTTCTTGGATGAGCAAGTGTATTTTACTGGAAATGCATAAAATAGTTTCTAGATTGGACACCAACCTTTAGCAAACCTGTGGTTGCAAGAAAAAGTTTAAACTCAAGACTGTTAAGTCTTTGAGGTTTGATTGCAGGTAATTGGACAACATTTTGGAAAAGTTACAATGTCTGTTAGCTTCAGAATAAAAGGCATTTTGTGGTTGAACATTTGAACACTCTTAATACGAGGAAGCAGCAATAGGAAAGATTCTTCCATTAGAATGTTGAGGTGAATTTGAGGCCATTATAAACAATAACGATGTATAAGCGCACATTTTATTTCCTCAAAGGAAAAACGTCTGTGTAACTCACAATTCATTTACTTTCTGTTGTATGTCTATTGCTGACATGAGTCCCAGCTTAAAAAAAACTGTAGTAGGATTTATGAAGTGTATAACCAATTCTGTGGGTTCAAACTGTGTTGTGAGTAAGAGAAGATAAGTAAAAAAAAACACACACACCGAGTCTTCAGGAAGAGGAGAGGATAATTTACAGAATACACACACACACACACACACATACACTTATAGTCTCACAGAACTTGCTTTTTCTGTATAGAGATCTATCCAAGTCTAACTACACAGGAGCAAAATTTTCATTCAGCTGCATGTTTTTCATTTGATTGAAACTGGTTCACCAGAACAAACACTGAGGGAACAACATGGTTGTGTAAAGCAGCCAAGTAAAAAGAAAAAGACTCTGATTCCCTTCAAATCTTCTTCAGCCAAAACACTAAGGAGAACAGTCTCCTGTGTGTCACTGTATTTGTGTTTAGCAAGCAACGTCTAGTTCACTGTAGCGTCTAATGTCATGAACTCATCATGAAATCATACTGAAAGCCTTGTGAGATACGTGAGAGGCTGCAGGAGGGAGACAAAGAGTGCACTTAAGCTAAACCTGCTTTCAAACTCATCAAAGATATTCTGCATGGTACCACGCAGGAAGCTGATCTGGCTTGCAGCAGCCGAGGGTGATGTCTTACGAGTGCACACATGCAGGTCACCAGGTGCAGGAACCCAAGCACGTTGGCTGATATAGTGCCATAAAAACAGGCGGACGTCGAAAGCTCAGCGCATGATAACAATGCCTGGAACAATTTTGCAGCTTGTGTTAATGTGCAGAATGTGCAGCAGAAGCTGGAGGAATGAGCTTGATAACCTAAAATTGCAGCACCAAAGCTGCCTAAATGTGACAGGAACTGCTTGGCTGTTGCCTTGGAAATAAATCATATTAAATATCTGCTAAAAGTCTGGATTGCGAATTTACTATTACTCTATACTTAACACTGCAGGTGGAGGCTATGCTAATGCAAGTCATTTCCTACAAAGTCATATGCTTCCTTTCAAACTCTTCTCATGACATGTTACATAAATATGAGGAGATCTACCAAGATATGAATGGGGCACCAGTGTAACTTTAATGTCAGTGTCTTTGGTTTTCTTGGGTTGTCTTGGGTGCACAGACTGTGGTTGCCCATAGCAGGTGCAGCAGAGCAACATAGAAAGGCCTTGGTGAAATCAGGTATAATCAGAGAGTGTGTCATTAATAAATGTTTTCTTAGCCAGTAATGTGGCTGATGTCACTGCAATGAAACAGCTGTGCCAGTCAAAGGAAAATGTAATGATAACAGCCCAACAAACTAAAGATGGCACGATATCACTTTTTTATGTCAGATACCGATATCATAAATATTCATACTCATAAATATTCATACTCATAAATGTTCAAGTTTAAAAAAACTAAACTAAACTAAAGCTATTCTGTTATACCTGTATGCAAAAAATACACTGCACCCAAAATATTTCAGTTCAGCAAAACTGATCAATCTAATAAACTTAAACCTACTCCATCCTCCCGATTCTGGTGTTTTAAAGATTACTTAGCAGAAATATTAAACAACCTAACTAATAGGGTTGCCAACTCCCAGCAAAAAGAATAAAATAGGGAACCACTCCCCACCCTCCGCTTCATAATGCTTAATTGACGTAATCAACTTTAATTTAATGCATGTGTTTAAAAAAGTGCACAGAAATTAGTTATTTTTCTACAATAATTAAATAGATTCAACATCTTTGCTTAACAGAATTGCAAACTGCACAGATGGTATTTTCCCAAAGGAAAAAGTACTATAGCTTACTAAGTTATCAATTTGACTTAATAGTTCCTATATACAATAATGGACTTCTATACATTTTACATCAGATGAAAAGATTCAGATAATTATTTATTAAGAGCTAGACATGACAATTAGAAAGAAAAGTATGTCTTTGTGCCCCCTTTTCCTGTTCATGCCCTGTTCGGCCCCCCTGGCTAAACTTTGCTAGACCCGCCCCTGCACAGTTACCAGCCATCAGCTACGTAGAAAAAGATCCTGGTGTAGAAAGTAATATTAAATAAATTCTAACAACAGCTGATCAAGTTTAAACGTGCTGCAGTTGTTTATCCACTGGTTTCCTCTTTCTGGGGCAAAGTGGGCGATAAACAAACAAGAGAGACGGACTCGCGACAGAAAAGCTGATCAGCTGATCATTAATCAGGTTCATGATTGAAGTAGCAGCAGGAGAGAGAAGAGGCAGTCGCTCCATATATCAGTTATTAAGCTTAAGTGAGAATGCTTTACAAACCTTACAGTCTGCATTCAGAGTCAAACGGTATGTGTGTGTTTTAACGACTGAAAATGTGACAATCAAAAATGATAAAGCCATTAATCTACCAGCATTGCTCCAATACTATTTCAGTTGGAAGTTCATATACAGGGAGTGCAGAATTATTAGGCAAGTTGTATTTTTGAGGAATAATTTTATTATTGAACAACAACCATGTTCTCAATGAACCCAAAAAAACTCATTAATATCAAAGCTGAATGTTTTTGGAAGTAGTTTTTAGTTTGTTTTCAGTTTTAGCTATTTTAGGGGGATATCTGTGTGTGCAGGTGACTATTACTGTGCATAATTATTAGGCAACTTAACAAAAAACAAATATATACCCATTTCAATTACCGTAATTGTCGGGCTATAAGCCTCTACTTTTTGCACAAGCTTTGAACCCTGCGGCTTTTAGTCAGGTGCGGCTTTTCTATGGATTGTCCGTGATTTTTGTCATATCGTAAGACGATTTGTTTTGTTTGTTCCGCTGTTGTACGGCACTACGCTCTCTGCCCTTTACCGATCCAGCCACGGGCCCATCCATCTGGCCCATCAAGACTCACTCTCATTTCATCAGTCCATAAAACCTTAGAAAAATCAGTCTTGAGATATTTCTTGGCCCAGTCTTGACGTTTCAGCTTGTGTGTCTTGTTCAGTGGTGGTCGTCTTTCAGCCTTTCTTACCTTGGCCATGTCTCTGAGTATTGCACACCTTGTGCTTTTGGGCACTCCAGTGATGTTGCAGCTCTGAAATATGGCCAAACTGGTGGCAAGTGGCATCTTGGCAGCTGCACGCTTGACTTTTCTCAGTTCATGGGCAGTTATTTTGCGCCTTGGTTTTTCCACACGCTTCTTGCGACCCTGTTGACTATTTTGAATGAAACGCTTGATTGTTCGATGATCACGCTTCAGAAGCTTTGCAATTTTGAGACTGCTGCATCCCTCTGCAAGATATCTCACTATTTTTGACTTTTCTGAGCCTGTCAAGTCCTTCTTTTGACCCATTTTGCCAAAGGAAAGGACGTTGCCTAATAATTATGCACACCTGATATAGGGTGTTGATGTCATTAGACCACACCCCTTCTCATTACAGAGATGCACATCACCTAATATGCTTAATTGGTAGTAGGCTTTCGAGCCTATACAGCTTGGAGTAAGACAACATGCATGAAGAGGATGATGTGGACAAAATACTCATTTGCCTAATAATTCTGCACTCCCTGTATAAGACACACTGTGACATTATATCACAACAGGTTGCCTTTGCAGGAGTTTTTTTTTTTTTAAGTGTGATTTTTATAGCAGCCTGGCATCATTTTCAGGTGATTTAATGAAGGTCTATGCTGGGATGGCTGTGTGTAATGCTGCTGAAATCTGGTGTGGCGCTAGTCAAACTTTAGATGTGGTAGATTTATGCACGTCCTGCTGGCGTGACATTGCTGCAGAGATTCAGTAAACTGAAGGATAAGCTTGCTTTGCTGTACAAAGCATCTGTGGAGTTTTAGAATCACTCATATTAATATAGATGTGGACAGATTTATTGACAATGACGCTTCAACTGCAGTACACATTAATTTTTAATGTCGAATTAAAGGGATACACTGGCAGGGGAATGATTCGTTAAAATATCTTCTTTGTATTTCAGGCACAGTTTTGTTGCTCGTCCAAGTTTTCATCTTATCTTTGTTCATCAACCTCTGAAGTACCAGCGGTGTGGCATTGCTCAAAAAAGCAGATATGATTTTACACATGGTTCATCAACATTTCTACAACTCACTTTGCTTTGCTGCTTCATCCACCTGTGAATATTCCACCTGTTTGTGTCTCTCTTCACACCTGTGCACTCTGTGCCTGCTACCAAAATACCTCACAGATGCTTTAAGTAAACATCAGTGTCACGAAAATACCAAACTGTGCCACCACAAAACAAGCCCTTTGGATTTACTGAGGCTGTATTTATCCTCATCTTACTGAACTCCAAGTTTCCCAAGACAACTACATGGAAAATTAGCCCATATCCTCTCTGGGTCTGCTAATATATGGATGCAAAGTGACTCGTAAAATGCTGCCGGGAGTGTTATGATTAAGTCGGCTATGCTTTAATTAGGGCAAATCCCACTCACCCAACTGGAGTCAAATGGTCTATTACCAGGGGATAGAGTATGAGAGAAGTTCATTGCTTTCAGTTTGATAGCTACCTGATAGCCGCCGTTAAAGATGATCGGTGTACTTGATCTGAACGAAAATAATACTCGTTTGAGTAAAGTCCTGAGAAGAATTAAGTACAAACTTCCAGGACTTAAGGAGGTAAGTAGCAGCCGTGGGCTGCCATTCAAATGCAATTGATTAATTGATCATCAGCCAGTGTGAGCACCTCTATAAAAGCTGAAGTTGCCAGACCATGAAATGCTCAGAAAAACTGCAAAAAATCCAAGAGCTACATCTCAGACTCTGCATGCCTCGAATGGCATATTAAATATTAAAATTCACATTGTACAATTAGAAAAAGAACAAGTATGTTTAGAAGACAGGGGATTTTCTGTGTCAAATCTTACAAAGAAAAGTTGCTTCTGGTCAAATCCCAAGACTTCTAGAATAATGTTTATTTGACAGACGAGACCTAATGCACATCGGCAACCAAATGTCGAGCACAGTAGCAGAGGGGTGACGACTTGGAATTGTTTTGCAGCCACAGTACAAATCCCGTTCAGTCTTCCCGTTACTTTGATTCACTTAACCTAACATTAGCAATCAGGATAATCGCTTGCACGGAGCTGATTATCAGCTTGCTAAGTTAAACCCATGGTTTCCACAAGGTTTGCACATTCACGTGAAGAGGGTGGTGATGGCAGCATTTCATCAATGGCAATTATGGATCAGTGTAGACTGACATTAGAGCAGCATATTTTACAAAGGAACATGAAACTATATCATTAGGGGGAAAATGAATAGGTTAAAGACATAACACAGACTGAAAATAACATAGGTGCTTCAAACAAATCAGCGGTGCATGTGTGAGAAGAAAAGGACTTTACAGTAATTTAGTATTAAATGTTTTGTGCGAATGTGTGTGTGTTTCAAACACTTCAATCAGTGAAAGTGGAAAAGAGCTGCTACATTAATACCAACTGTGTAAGTTAGGAGACTTATCAATATCATAACTCTATCATTAAGAAATATATATACATATATTGAAAATGAGTATTTAATTAATGTTAGACAGTTTAAGTTTTTGTTGTTACTTAGCAACCTTGGTTGTGTTTAATCCAATTAAGAATGAATATAAAAGCAGATTTCAATTGCAGCCTTAGTCTGCATATAGATTTGAAATAAAGTACAAACAGAGGTCCTAATGTAGGATAATATATTACTGCTTATTTCATAAGAATAACATTTTTACAACTGGAAAACTCAAAGTATAAAACAGCAAGATTTTAGATTGAAAGAGCTTTCTACTATCCATGCAAACACCCGGGAATGGTAATGCTTTTCTGGAGAACTGGAGGCTCAATAGATGGTGATTTCATACCTGATGATCCCTGATCTGGAACCTGATTAGGGATCTGCTCTTGAGCAGGTTACGTTACCAGCATAACTTACCATGATGAGAGTTTTGTTTTTGTAGTACAGAAAACCCAGGGCCAGTCTGACATTACCTGGATATGAGAAAATACTGCTTCATAGTACAGGTCTCGGGCAGCTTGCAGTCATGCATCATGCAACAGCTAAAGCTTGGCCCAAACTGGGTCATGAAGGAGAATTATTTTGAGCGCAGCAGCAAATCTACAACAGAATGGGTGAAAGTGAAAAGAATCAAGGTGTTACAGTGACCCAGTCAAAGTCCTAACCTCAGCCCCACTGACATGCTGTGGCAGGCTTGCATAAAGACTAACCTCGTTTAAGGAAAAAATTCTCCACAACCATGAGCGAGACTGATAAAGTCACACAGAAAGTGTCTCCTTCAAATTATTGATGGTAAAGGTGGTTCTACAAACTACTGAATCAGGGAGTGTACTCAAGTTTTCACAGGACTCTGCAGTCCTGTGAAAACTTTTTTTTTCACACGACTGTATAAGGACACTGAATATTTAGGCTCATGCTGCATTGCAGGATCAAACTTTCTAAATGTTGTTGACTTTCCTTAACTTTTTGGCTATATATCCTAATTTTAAAAATGCATTTAAAGTACCATTTCCTTGGGAGATTCTTTCCTTCAATATGAGTAATTCTCTGTCTCTCATGTTTTTCTTTTCTTTCTTTCTTTCTTTTTTCCATGTGTGTCTTACCGGCAGGCTTATTAAACCTGGAGCAGCTCCTCAGGCAGTTCCTCATCTCCAAGGAGACTCTGTCTGTGCGCATGCTTGATGACAGCCAGGACCCGACCCCACTCCTAAAGGAGATTCGAGATGACAAGACTCCCACCATAATAGTCGATGCCAATGCCACAATGTCACATATCATTTTGGAGCGGGTTAGTATGGGACACACGATAGCCGTGATCTGTATGCACTGATAACGCTTCTCTTTATTCCGTGCCTGCGGTCTGGGATTAATACCACTCCACATTCATATAAATCTCAAAAAGTGAAAGCGAGGGAAGAACGCCGGTGGCAACAATTGTTCAAGGATAACTGTTCAACTTTCTCCAGTATTTGGAGAAAGTTGGAAAAGTTTTAAGTCGTTTAGTGTTGAATTGCAAGATGGATGATAAGAATTTGTGTTTAAGTGGGCACAGGTTTTCAAAGACAGAGTTATGCTCAAAATCTAAGCCTAAATTAAAAAGGAAATGAACGCAAGCGATATTGCCAAACAAGCACGTCCTTTCAAATTACTGCACATGTAGGAGTGCATAAAATCCAGTCGTATTCCAATGACTGAGTGTCGAGAAGTAAGATTTCACCAAATGTTTTGCAGGTTAGTTTAAGAACAGACTCATAAGACAAAGGCCTTTTCTCCACTTTTGTACCTTTCATTCATTTTATTTAAAGTGTTTTTTCTTTAAGACAGTGTATCACATGAAGTGAATTTATTATCTACTGGTTCCTCCTCTTTTACATAAACAGAGAAAAAACGACTGACAACACCAGTGAGTGCAGTTTCTGTCAGAAGCATATCAGTGTGACCTTTGCGTGGTTTCTTTGCTAATGGCACATACCAGTAATTAATGCTGTGGAACATTAATACGACCTTAGACACGTTTACTTTAATGTGCAGTGCTGTGAAAAAGTATTTTCCCCCTTTCTGATTTCTTTTCTTTCTTTTTTCTTTTTTGCATATTTGTCACAATTAGATGTTTCAGATGTTTTCAAATATTTTGCTTTTACATTTTGCAAAGATAACCTGAGTAAATGCAAAATCCTGTTTCTTAATGATGATTTCATTTATTAAGGCAGTCTATCCAAACCTACATGGCCTTGTGTAAAAATGATTTGCTCCCTTGACCTAATATTTAGAATTAGGAATTTAGAACTGCAGTCGAGCATTTGTAATAAGTGGCGATGACTCTTTGACATCACTGTGGAGGAATTTTGACCGGCCTGTGTAACCATCTCAATCTAATTTAAGTCTGGATTTTGACTAGGCCACTCCAAAATGTTATTTAATTTTGTTTTATTTTATTTTATTTTAGCCATTCAAGTGGCATTTAGCTTCACAAACCCCTTCAGGCTTTCCTGGTGCAGAGCAGAATTCATGGTTCCATCAATTACAGCAATAATTGACCAACACATTACCTCCACCCTGTTTGAGTGTTGGTGTGATGTTCTTTTTATGGCATGCTGTTAGTGTTAAGCCAGATGTAACAGGACCTTCCAAAAATGTTTAGCTTTTGTCTCATCAGTCCAGGATATCCACCAGATGGTGGATCCCCAAAACAAGCCTTTGTGTTCTGTTGAGTCAGCAGTTTCCCCGTGGAGCTCTGCTACGGATGCTGTTTTCACGCTTCTTATTGTTGAATCCCAAATTCTAATCTAATCTAATTGCATTTGGAGTCATTTTGGTAGACCAGGCCTCCCCTGAAAGTTTTCTCCATTTGTGGATAATGGATCTTGCTGGGGTTCTCTGGAGTCCCAGATCCATAGAAATGGCATTGTTGCCCTGTTCCAGACTGACAGATGTCAGTGACATTGTTTTGTGAATTGCATGTGTTGATTTTTTGAGAACTTTTAGCCTACTTCCTGTTCTCAGACAGCTTCTATTAAAGTGATTTCTTGATTTAGGAAGGGTAGTGGTAACCAGGGCTTGGTCGTGGCCAGTGAAAGTCAAATCAACTAAAAATGTGGTTAATCACCATTAATTCATGTCTGGGGAGGGCAATTACTTTTTCAACCTGGGCCTGGTTGGTTTGGTTATTTTTATCCCTTAATAAAAAAAATCATAATTTAAAAACTGCATTTTGTATTTAATTTTGTAATTTTTGTCTAATTAGTTATATTTTGGCAAATATCGCAAAAGAAAGAAAAATCTGTTTTTACAGCAATGTAATACTACTGATACAGCTCCTGCTGTTTGGACATTTATGCTGTAAAAAGTAATAATGGGATCGGTGCAGGTTGGAGCTGAAGAAGCGAGGGTGTGTGGCAGCAGCATATGGTCTCTTAGTAATTAATACACACCTCATTATTTCTTGAAGACAATAGATGGATAGCTAGAGTGGAGGTGACAATGAGTGGGGGCAGAAGAGGGTTGGGAGAGGGATGGAGAAGAAGATGATTCTCTTGTTTTTTCATTATATTAATTGTTCCCTCTTATTTTTATATATATATATATATATATATATATATATACACACACACCCACACACACACACATATATATCACAGTAGTTTTCAGTCTAAGTAAAGTTTTCAGGTTGTCTTTCAGTGGCCATCTAGTCACCATAGCAACCACAGAGCAGCAGGAGTCCACACTGGACTGTCTCTTTCTCTCTGTGTGTGCTCCATCTGTCTCTTCAGTTTGAATATGGAGTTGGTCTTTCTTCTCACCACTCTCTGTTCTCTCTGTGTTTTCTCTGCACCCAAATGCAGTGAAGAGGATTTCACTTTATTTCTTCACACCACCCTCGCCATGTGGTCTTGTTCATCCATCTCCTTGGCTCTCGCATAGCCCGTCTTCTCTCTGCGTCACGCTGTCTGTCTCTGCCTGTCAAAAGACAGTCCTGTGGCAGGGTGGTAGAAAGTTGGCAATCAAACCTCATGTGAAGTGTGCGGTTGCCAAACATATCAAAGCTCTGCACTGGAATATTCACGAGTCTCAGATAATCATGAGAGCGCCAAGCTTGTCTAAAGGGACAGGAATGGCCTATGTCATGCAAGACATTGCCCCTTATTAGTTTGTTTACATCTTACTTCAAACCGTCTTCCGGCAAAGGTCTCACTCTCTGAGGTTTTAGCATTCAGACGGGTTTAGGTCAGCATTTTGTGTTTAATCTCATTTATTCAGGCCTCCCAATTCTTTGCACAGCTGTTTATTACAAGACTTTGTCCAGTATATATGGTGCAGTGCAAACTGTGCACTCTGACCAAAAGCTGTGGTTGAACAACCACAAGATCAAAAGTAAAAGAAAAACCCAAAACAAAACGCAAGAAGGCTTATTTCAAAAGTAGCAAAAGAGACCGAAGGGATTTTTTCATCAGCCATTAGCTATGGCGGTGTTGTACATCCTGAATAAAGTATGGGTAGCAAACAAAGCGTTCTGGGTCATAATGTCATTTTCTGTTTGTTGCTATTAAAGGCAGAGGTCACCCACAGAAAAGAGGCAGTGGCTTGAAATATTCAGTTTTTTTTTATGTATTTTCTGCAAAGAGAGAACATTTCAGCCACCTTGTACCATTAGCTACCTGCCGTGTAACCCCAGGGCAGACCTTAACAAACAACCCCCCTGAAGCATGTAATTTACTGTGCATAGAGAAGCTCAGGGTACTTTTAGATTAATAGCGTGCTTAAGTTTGCAAAAGTACAAGCTGTACAAAAACATCTTGAGAAGTCATTTGGAGTTTAATAATAAAAAGGCTGTAATAATTAGCACCTTTCATGTTTTTAGTATTTTATTATTTACTGTAGTTTGAACACCTGATACTCACACTCAGCACACAATAGGCAAGGCAAGGCAAGGCAAATTTATTTGTATAGCACAATTCAACAACAAGGTGATTCAAAGTGCTTTACAGAGACATTAGAAACAAAAACAAATAAAAAGCAATAAGATTTTGTTTGGCTCACAGGTAAATATCTGTTATTAAAGTCTTTCTGATGATGCACACTTAGAATAATTTCAGTGTGGAAACTATATGGATATTATTCTCATTTTCATTCATTTCAAACATCTGTTTCATCATAAGATAAAAGAGATAACTGATAACAAGTTTGATTTAATGTGACTTGTTCCTCTAAGAGAATCCAAACCATGAGAACATGATGCCCCCCCACAGCACAACAGAGACATCTGGTCTCCTCACTGTGGGACTTTTGAAAAACATTTTTTTTGTCAACCACTTGATATTTACAGGTTTATGGGTTTTAATTGGTTTTAATGATAATGTGCGTTGTGGCACTAGACAGTGGAGATTATTGTGGACTTCAGGAAGCACACAGCTCCACTCCCCCCCATCATCCTGACTGACACCCCCATCACCTCTGTGGACTCATTCCGCTTCCTGGGTACCACCATCACCCAGGACCTGAAGTGGGAGCCCACCATCACCTCCGTCATTAAGAAAGCCCAGCAGAGGATGTACTTCCTGAGGCAGCTGAAGAAATTCAACCTGCCAACACGGACGATGATGCAGTTCTACACTGCAATCATCGAGTCCATCCTCACCTCCTCCATCACCGTGTGGTACCCTGGAGCCACTATCAGGGACAAACAGAGACTGCAGCGTGTTGCAGACTCCCATCTCCGCAGGACCTGTACACCTCCAGGACACTGGGGCGTGCAGCTCGGATCTCAGCTGACCCTTCTCACCCTGGACACAGTCTGTTTGAGGCAGGAGGCTCCGGTCCATTCGCACCAGAACCTCTCGCCATAAGAACAGTTTCTTCCCCTCTGCTGTTGAACACATGAACAATAACCGTATGACTGTCCCCACCACTAACACATGACCCTACGCTGTGTTCACTGCATCATTCCATGTTTGGCACTGATCACCACCTGCACTCATGTATATATCATGTATATATCTATCTACTTAGCACTTTTAATTCTTATTCTTATTTTTATTTTCATGTCTATTTAAGCGTAATTTATAACAGTATGTTTGCACTGAAGCACCGCAGCAATTTCCTAATGTTGTAAACCCGCTCAACATTTGGCAATAAAACCCTTTCTGATTCTGATTCTAAAATCTGTTCCTTCATGATTTTCTTTTATGATAGCTTTAATGAAATGAAACCATGAGAAGTTCACCCTGTCCTTCACAACTGCTCCTCACTCTGACTTGATTTAATCAAATTGTAAGACAGAGTGTCGAACGGCATACTAATGCTCCTCAGAAATTAACTGCTCTATTGAGAACCTTTGTCAGATAGGAATATGCCCGGTGTTATCGAGATGTGCAGTTGATCTGTCTGCTCACACCAGAGTTCGAGTTACACTGCATCACTGACCTCTCTACCCTGTTTTATCACTATCCCTGCTTTTTGCTTTGTTTCCCCACCTCTTTGTGTTTCTTTGACCTCAAACTTAATATCATTTTGTTCAATAACCAATCCTATGTGCCTTGCACTTTTCTTACATTCTCTTTAATCTTTCATCTGTCGCCCTTCCTGTCTTTTTTTTTCTCTGCAGGCATCAGAGCTGGGAATGCTGTCAGTCTACTACACTTACATCTTCACCTCTCTGGTAAGAAGACGGAAAATGGCGTGGGCGTAACATGTTGATTTCGAGCGCTGTATTAAAATAGTACTTTAATTGATGCTCCTGCCTTGAATGAGTGATTGAGTGGATAGAGCACTGACAGAGAAATTGTAGAGCCTCGTTTAATCAGGGCTTTACAGGCAGTTTTTTTCTGCTCGTTTAATGTGACTGCAAATTGGAGACCAAGTACAGTTGCTATTCTGGCCTCACTCACTGGGTGAAGTGCACTTCTGGACCAAACAAATAAATATTACTAATTATTATAAGTCATACTGCTGCAACTGCTGGTGTTGTTTGTGCTGCCATTTGTCTTGTAATTATAATTGTAGAAAGCCAGGCGGGACCTGTTGAACGAATGAGGAAGTCATCATCATTAGAGTCTTTCTTTGCTTTTTCTGATCAGTCTGGCTGTGACTCATCCATCCTTCCCTCCATTTGGCATTTTCGGGGGGCAAAATGTGGGGTCTCTCTCTCGACAAGTCATCGGTCTATCACATGGGTTGTCTTGCTGCTTTTAAAGCTGGACTTACCTTTTTCCACATGGATTTAATCCCATTGCATTACATACTGTGAAGTGCACAGTTGCTTACTTTGATTATTGTGTTACTTCATTACTAGGTGTTGTATACTGTTTACAGCCACACTGCCTTTAAAAGAGGTGACAGCAGCAAACAGAGAAAGAGCTGAGGAGGCAGCTAAAGTAAAGGCTTCCTCACAAAGATGCTTTCGAAGCAGTAACAGGCTAACAGCTGAATCATTATCACTGAAACGTCTAAGAGGCATTTCTTAAATATTTAATGTCCACTGGGCATGCTTAAAAACAAGCTTTTGCATATTTTGTTACATGTGCTAAAAATGAAAAGGAAGTAATGGCGTTTGGTCACATAAAGGTTAAGGGATCCGTGAAAGTTATAGGACGATCGTAACGAAAGCGGCTTGGAGAAAATTTGATGCTACAGTAAACTTAGAAGATAGCTGCTCCCTAATAGAAATTAATGAGGTTCAAAACACTTTGCTCTAATAGTGCTGTAGAGATTATTCATATCAAGCTGATTTATGACTCATTAGGAGTGGGCTGCTGCCATCTTCATGTTTTCCTCCACAGTCTTTGACATAGTCACTTCTCTTATTGTAACTCTCCTTTCTCTTCTCTCTTTGTTCAGCCTGCTTGTTTTTCTCTTGCCTCCACACCTCAATAAGATCATTGTCATCTGATTCTTCCTTTGTTGCGATCCACTTGCAGACTAGCAGGTCTGCTGCAGAGTGGAACAAAGCACAGATTCATGGCAGATACAAGATGATGACCACAACCACCCTCTTACTACCATTACCACCATTTTCTTTATAAAAAGAAAAGAAAAGAAGAAGAAGCAGCTATTGCTTAGTGACAGCATTGTTAATAGTTTCAGCATCATTAAAATGGTCAGCATCGTGCCCCTGGTGTCATAAAACGGGGCGTGTGGAAAACAGAGAGTGCAGGACTCAGCAGACACAACATAACTTAAAATCATTGCTTTTATCGTGCAGGCAAAAGAGTAACAGAAGCAGAATAGTAACTAACTAACTAACCAGAGTACCATAAACTATACACACCACGATGGAGGATGTGACACAATACAGAGAGAGGAGATTGGGGTAGAGTGGAAACGCCTGGGAACGCATCTGAATAGAATCTACCTGAAATGACTCAGGAACCAGAACTGACACTTGACAAATGCAAGATGGGACTATCAAAATAAAACACTAAGTAACACCCAGGCTAAGACATGTGAATTTGACAAGATAGAGAACACAGACGGCCATGTAGACAGAATGCAGACAGACCAAAAAAGACGCAGGACATCACTGGGGAGACCAAAGGTAAACAAACAATGAAACAAGACTAGGACAGACTGGAAATGAAAGCAGAACTAAAAATAAAACAAGAAAAAGTAACACTAGAAAATAAAATACTCAAGAATTAGAACATAAACGATCTTGTACCTTTAATGAAATAAATAACAAGTCCAGAAAAAATCTCGAAATACTGGGTTAAGGACCCAGGACCATGATACCTGTCAGGCTGAGATGTGATGCTGAAGCTGTAAGTGGAGAAAATAGAAGGACGTTTGTATCCTTAGATGTTGTAATAAGTGATTCATCCTATTTATTGTGCTCTTAATGGCCGTGCCGATTGCGCATTGTGTTCGTCACACACACATACACACACACAAATAAAAACAACACAAAAGAGGACGAGAACAACTTCCATTATGTTCCATCGCACTTCATTTCATTGTGCCTGTTTTCCAATCTCACTGTGATAATACATTTCTAAAATAGCAATAATACGCTCAATGCTTGTGGTTTTTTTTTCATGTACTTTTTGAAGTATGCTGCCATTTCACAAAGCCGACCTGTGGGGACGTGGAAATGAAAATGTTTATTTACACATATCAAAGTCGTTTCCAAGTCCAACAGTATTAATTATTTATGTTTATAGTCTCAGATCACAGCAGCAGTAGCTGGCTTGATTTATTTAATTTTTTTTAAATACTATGAACTCAGGTTGATGAAGACACCAACAGCTTTTTCATTCTGCCTTCTCATTTTAAATAGTTTTGTCACCAGCATGTTTTATCACACATATCTAGTCTGCAATAAATAATAAAATGTAATATTGGGTTAATAGTCTGCTACTAAAAAATGAAAACAAAATTATAAGGAAAAGACCCAAAACATCTCTGTAGCTTACACACACTGACCTGCAAGATAAGTTGGATAGGTGCATAATTGTTCATATTATTATTATTATATTCATTCATCCACTTCATTAGGTACACCTTTCTACTACCCAGTCTCACCCCATTTGTCCTTTAAAGTGCATTAATTCTTTAGGGGTAGATGCAGCAAGGTGCTGGAATTCACTCAGTGCAGGTGTACCTAACAAAGTGGCTGGTGAGTAAATTTTCATATATTTCAATATGAGAGTTATAAAAGAATAGACTGAGAAAATAGGTCATTCTTTTTTCACTGATGTTTGAGGAAAGGTGCATCAGTGTTATCCATCTTAATTCCTGGCTTGTTTCACTCTGGATTCTTTAAGTCTGCAGAATCTGCCGAACACATCCTTGATCCTTTCGTGGCGATCACAATGTCGGCAAGGCCTTGTGGTTTCTGTGAGTTTCCCCTCACTGTCAGCTAAGTAAATACATTAAGTCCACATTGACGAAGCAAGAATGTGACTGGTTTCACCAGGAAGAACGTCTCGAAAAAGTCTCACAGCAATAAAATCGCTACTTTAACAACTTTCTGGTTAAATTCACAGTAAAACATAATGCAGAGAAGTGTATCCAGGCAAGCATGTAATTGACACTGTATTTCAGATCCTTTGATTGTATTCCAAAAGACGGTCATATGATCATTTGGCTAGATTGTCCATCCCTAGTTGGCACATGAAACCCCAAAGGGAGCTGTAGATGATAAGTGCTTTTCATTTATAACTTGTTTAATTTATTAAAAGTGAAATAACTTCTAAATATGTATTTTGGTGATAGCTCTTGAACCACAGGCACATGTGAAGCAAGACAGATGATAAAGATAATTGTGGTAGAGTCAGTAATATCTGGTATGTATGTACAGGTGGTATGTTCATGTTCATGGGTGTGAGAATGCACAGCGTATATGTGTGTACTCTCCTTATTATCTAAAAATAATATCCAAACATCATCTGTACCACTTTTTGTTAACCCTCAGCCGTAAAAAGCTGATGGAGTATTTCTAAATTGAGATCATTTGTGCGTCTACTTAAAATCTCAAATGTTTTGAAATCTCAGTGATCTCGACCTCAAGGTTATGAGGTCGAGAGCAGGTCAGGTTTTTTGAAAAACCAGTAAATGAAATGACTCAAGAAGGAAGTCAGCTAGGACTTGAACAGTCATACAATAGGTGCATTTACTAAAAATCTTGGACAAGTTTCAGTCCCAGTGGCCTTGACCTCGAGGTCAGAGGTCAACTTGTGATGATTTCATTCATTTTTAATCAAACATAAGCTGAGGGCAGTTTTTATTGACTGCATGTGTTTGATATGCTGCACTGGCAGCTTTATGTTTTTGAACTCTTCATCCATAAAAACATTCACTCAAGCCTCAAAGACCAAGGTCACAAATCAAATTTTTGGCGATAACTCAAGAACTTAATTATGACAATATTACACACAGATGTAAAATATGATAAAACGATGAAGCAATGACATTTTATCTCCAAACGTTGAAAAGTCAACAACTGAGGCCTGATAATACTGGCAGAGGCATACAACCATGAGTGAATTAGCAACAGCTTTTTTATGGCGATGGCCTTAGATTCTGGTGATCTTTAGTTATCCTGTGCAGGCAGATCGTTTCACCCACTGATGATACTTGAAATTATGCAAAAACAAAAGCAAAGTTCAAATGTGTCGCTAACCTAGAACGTAATCTAAAACTGTGTCTCTCGAATGGGAACATTTAATATGTCTTTTGATCAAAAGAACATCTAATCTGTCTAAATTGCTGTCAAGAGTTTTCAGTTTGGTTATGCGCATAATTGCACGGTGGAGCAAGTGAAAGTTAATCAGAGGGCTTGCAGTTTTGTGTCAAGTGAAAAGCAGTTGCTCAGAGTAATGCTGAACATAGAGTTGGGCATTTTTTAAATAGCCTCCCCCTTTCCTCCTCTCACATGGCCACTTGATCCAGGTGGGACTCTCTGCTAGTATAATAAACTATATGACTCAAGCACATTATTGTTACTGTGTTAAAATGTGCTTACGCTGAAGGATCTTTCTAAAGGTTTTTTTAATTTATCGTGCATCTTATGCAGTAAATACATTAACATGCTGGCACAATCATCGCAAATACATAACATACAATTAAGGGCCCTGAATTTCCAGCCAGAGTCCCTCCTCATTACCATCACCCAGCTTCCACAGTGCACCTCTTAGGTGTTTCAGGCATGTGTATCTGGAAGCAGGCCCAGAGGCAGACCCAAAACACATTGGGGAGGTCTCTTGGCTGACTTCAGAATGGCTTGGATAATGGATGGATGGGTACCTAATACCATTCTTCTCCCTAAGTTTCTAAACCAATAAAAAAAACAGATGAAAAAGACAAGCAAATGTCCCCAGTCCTGTCTGGTTCACAAACTGATGCATGTTGCAGAGAGATGATTCAATTTAGAACGAGCATTCATTTACAAGTCATATTTAAGATACCCGAAAGAAACACTGTGTACTTAAATTCAAACATTCATCATTACCTCCACAAAGAGGATCACATGATGGGTTTTGGTTTGCATGTCCGTCCATTAGCAGGAGCTCGGCCAACCTTAGAAGTGATGTAAAGAAGTTATTCTTTTCCACAGTGAGATTGGCAAATCTGACATTTTTTGCTATATCTTTGTGAATTCTGGGATTCGTTTATATGCGTGCTGTGAAGGAATTATCTTGAGCTCTGTTTGAGGTACTGCATGCAGTCTTGGTCTGCTCTTGTTATTACAATTGATTGTAAATGTATGGATTTCTAAAGAAGGCCATGCAAGATTAATTATGCATGTTTTAACAATGTTTAATGCAATTATGCCATTGTAATTGTTAATTGTTTAAATTATTGCTCTGGAACTCCACAGTTCCCTCACAAATTGGTTAGTCCCATAAATCGGAGTCGTCCTTAAATTTCCCATTCATTTGGCGTCTGCTCTCTCCCTCTCCTCTTTCTTTCCATTCAGCTCCTTTTGTCTCTTTATTTTGTCCAACCATTCCCTGCTTCTGTCTTCCTCCTCTGCTGACAGTTCATTTGTATCTGGTCCTGACATCCCTGACTAACGACCTGCCAGACTGCTCCCCTGCCTAATCTGTTTTCCCTGAATCATCATCTCAAGACGCTCATCAACGTCTTCACGCAGCTACCCATCACGAGGGGAGGGTTTGTCATGCCTACTTAAGGATTTGACTGTCTTCACTCTTTGTTTTGACTTTGTTTGGTTTATTCTGTTTCGAGCTGAGGTTATTAATCTAGAGTGAGGAATTAAGGAAGGAAGAAGTGGTACAGATGCTCCTTTCCCCCCCTTATCATCATCATCAAGTAGAATTATTGTACTGCATTCTGGTGAACGCAGCCTGATGTTTCCAGCTATGCAATGTACAATTCAAATGTATCAAAGCAACATGAGTTGTTTCCATCGTGCTTCTCAGCTATTGCTCTTTGTTTGCTAATCTGCATTACTTATAAATGGCAACCGTCCATGTGCCTGTAAATTCTATTTGGAGATTAGAAATGTGAAAGAGTGGCCATTCATTGACTATTCAGTAGCGCTAATGATATTCGCAGGATGCTGCCTGATGTACAAGGGTCTTTTTTCTTCTTCTTTGTTCATCTTTGTCTCTTTGTTCAAAGCCATAACAATTTAGATATTACCACCTCAAATTAGCTTCTGAAACATGCTGCTCACTGCATTAATGTTACTCTGTGATTTCAGAGACTCTGGTCCTGGATAATGTAGTGTTTAATCTAGGAACACAAATTCCCTTTAGTTGATGGTGAATTAGACACACAGGTGATGAGGTGGAAAAGGCACATGGGCATCACTCAGAGAGTATCAAAAATTGTTTCTTTTACTTTACGCGATAAAGCTCTCCGTGCCAGTTTATTTTCCACACTCCCCATTAAGTCCACTAAATACCAGCTGTTAATATCCTGAGCCTTAATTGTCAGATCTAATAGAAATCTTGGCCCTTGGGTCACAGTGAGTGGAGAGATTTAAAGAAAAACATGATTCATGGAAAGGGTGGGAAACCGTAGAGCTCCGCGGGGCTTTCACGGCTTCTCTCTGTGAAAAAGACGACTTTGTGGTTCATGGATCGCGAGTGGCCGGCATCATGCAGCTCCTTCATCTTGCACGTAATGGAGCACGCACGCACACAGCTCATGCACGTGCACATTACAATCTGATCGGCGCATGCACGCAGACAGTCAAAACAACCAAGAAGTGCACGAATCCACTTAGGCGCACACATTTGCCGACACACACACACGTAGCCCGCAGCCCCAGCCCCGCTCCTTGGCTTCCATCTGGGTGATTTGTGTCCCGCGATCCAGGCTACTCTGCACGATTGAATAAATCACATCAGGTTGGGAGTGACTCATCGCATGTTGACGGGGCGCCTAATGTCATTTGAAGGTTAGGTGAGCACGAGATTGGGCCTAGCAGCGCCTCCTCTGACACACTTTCACGTTGCGATGTTGTTTTGAGTCTTGATGCAAGCGTGCTATCTCTTTATCTGTCTTTTTTCTTTGTTACGCACACGCACACCCACACACACTCTCATCCACGCAAAACAATCCAAAAACACACTTTGACACACTGTGCCAGCTGACATATTATCCTTCTGTGCAAAACGGGGGCCATCAGTTCAACCCCCCACCCCACCCCCTACATATACCCCCTCCGCCTGTTTGTTTTGTTCTTCATGTTCCATTTCCCCTCCGCATACCCGTGATCCCTCTTGTCACTGTAGTCATTGTCATGCATCCATGCCTGAAAAGCTGCCAACGCACTTCCTGCCTGTCACACACGCACACACAAGCGCACAGTTGCGTGCACATGAATGATAAAACTCAAATAAATAAACTCATGAACACGCTCACCCGCCCGACATCCCCGTCCCTCATACATACATACAGCTGTAACATCTTGGCCTGCTTATCTACCTGCCTGTCTGTCTGCCTCGAGGAAGTAAGATGTGTAATTTCTGTCATAAACCAACAGCAGTGATAAAACAAACTGGCTGCGTTTCCACACTCGGATCCAATACAGGCAAATACACTTACAGCAATCCAAAGCTTTCCTTCCCATTCTCCATCCATATGTGTTAAAGAGCTAATTGTCAGGTTTGTATGGAAGGGTGATGATGGGTGTGAGGTTTTACTTCTGAGGCATGGCCGATGCTGTTATTCACTAGTTAATCCCTTTTCTTAACCAGACACTGACGTGCTCTCTGCCATTTGTTCTTGGCCAGTTGGGGTTCTGGGCTCGACATGCTCCATGCCTCTAATTATTCCTCCCAATGCTGTCAAATGATAAAATGCTCCGTGACTGAATGTGCCACTAAAGCGCAGATGAAATGTAACGCCCGCCTTCCCAGCTGCGCAAACATAATTTCATAAATTTCCCTTTCTTATTCCAAATATCGTCTGCTTTTTGTGCAGTTCGCTTGAATAAAGAGTGATAGATAATAGTTGCCATCTGTCCGTATAATTTCACCTCTTTTCTTTCTGCCAAAAACACGCATCCTGCATCCTTTCTCTCTCTCGCTCTGTGTCTTTCCCTCTGAGTGTCTCTCGCTGTGTCCTGCTCTCTGGGCGTGTCTGGCCTTGATAACAAACAAAAAAATATTGTCTAGGTAATACAGAATTCAATTTCACAAGTTTATTCTTCTGTTTAAATTTCTTGTCCCGTATCTGTGAATGCGAATGAATGGAGGAAGCAATCCTATAAAAAAATAAATAAAAAAATAAAACACTTCACATCAACCTCACCCTCCATCTCCTGTGTGCACCGTGGTACAGAAGATTTATAAACCCAAAATAAGTCTTGTCAGTCAAACTGCTTTAGAGAGCAGCCACTGTGACTGTGAAAATGATTGGGATTTAATTAATTCCCCTCCACGGCTTATGTAAAGTTCATATTTTCCTGTTTAGACACAGAGTTTGAGAATCAATCAGCTGAGTAATAGAAAAGGTAATAGGCTACGTGGACGGTGACAACAGAGAGCGGCAACCAGCCAGAATATAAACTATGTCACTATTATGTCAAAAACAAGTCTGTGTCACCAAATATTGTTGACCTGCTACTTGTTTGCAGCGCAAAGATGACATCTAAACTTTGCTTACAATTGCATTTATTGACTTAGTGCTGGAGGGGGTGGCATAAATACTCTCCATAAACAAATGTAATCCCCGGGCTGAAGGGGGAATTGTTTAGTGGCTGTAACTGATGCACTCCTAACGTAGACATTCATCCTAATGTTTATAAATTGGCCATTTTATAATATTCCCGGGATCGGGTTGACCTCGTGAAGGTGGAAAGGTGGTATTGTTTGTTTCTTAGCTAGTTTGGTTTCAGATGTAAGCTTTACTGGGAGAATATACATCAGACTGTAGGACAGAGATTGATTTGCAGTTAGGTACATATGTGTTTGGACACCACCACAGTGGATTTTAATCAAGTGCAGACTTTTAGCTTTATTCTAGTGGTTCAACAAATTAACTGTATAATATTTTAAGAATTATAAACATTTATATATACAGTCCACTATTTTCAGAGGCTCAAAAATAAACAGAATATGACTGAGAAAGAGCTGTAGTGCTCAGGTGAGGACTAAAAATAGGATCTGGAAACTTCTATTTGGTAACAAATCAGTTAAGAACAAGGAGGCAGGGGTGTCACTATCCAGCTCTGGATTGGCTGATGTGGTAAACGGGGTCATCTACAAATTGGAAGGTTGGTGAGTCAGTTCTTAGCTCCTGCTTAGTATCTTTAGAAGTTGCACCTGGCGCACCCGTTGGATTGTGAATGTTGGGTAAAAGTGCTTAGATACAGCAGACAGTGTGTGCGATATGGAGAATGAGACATGAGGTTTCATTCTTTTAGCACTGCGAGTGGTAAAAGTGAGTAAAAGGCACTTTATACGTACCAGTTCATCATTTTACCATTTAGAATCAAGAGAGGCCTTCAGGAAACACAGAGGGTTTACAACATAATGCACCGACTGGTTACACTGAAGGGCAGGAAGACCAGATCAGACTTTTTCAGAAAAAACCCTTTGGACAGATGAAACCGAGATGAACTTGTACCAGCATGATGGGAAGGGAAAAGTATGGAGAAGGAGAGAACGAGCTTGTGATCTGAAGCATACCACATCATCTGTCAAACATGATGGAAGCAGTTTTACGGCACGGGCATGTATGGCTGCCAGTGGAAATAAGTCACTAGTGTTTACTGATGATGTCACCGCTGGAAGAAGCAGCAGAATAAATTGTGAAGTGTGCAGGAATATACTTCCTGCTCAGATTCAGTCAAATGCTGCAAAAATATTAGGACAGACTCTCACAAGGCACATGGATAAAGACCCAAAGTGGCAAAAAGCCACTCAAGGCAAAAAAAAATGAATATTCATCAATGAACAAGTCAGTCACCTGATCTAAACCCCACAGAGCATGCTGTTATGTTGTTAAATCCAAGACTGAAGGTAGGAAGACACCAAAAAAGCAGCAACTGAATGTAGCTGGCAGAGCTCCTCAAGGGAAAAAAATACAGCATTTGGAGACGTTCATGGGTTCTAGACTTCAGCCAGTCATTGCAAAGGATTTTCATCCAATTATTAAAAATAATCCTTATGTTTAAAGTGATTAGTTTGTCTAATTACTTTTGAGCCTGGGGCACTGTGTCTGAAAATGTCTGTAATTCCTAAACAGTTAATACAAAATCTTTCTGAAACCCCTTGAATTAAAGCTGAAAGTGAAACAAAAAAGAGTCGGTGTCCAAAACCTTATGGCCCTAACTGCAATTTTAATAAATCAACTGAATCCCAGATAATCTTGATTGCTCTATTAAAAAGCTACTGATGTGGAGTGGCTGTATTTACATTGTTTAAGTTGCCTAGAAAGAAAGGAGCAACAGCAGAAAACCTAGTAAACAGTTTCTTCATTATCAGCAATCTCTATGACTTTATAAACCAAAAGTGCCCAGTCTGGGAAATCATAGGCTCACAGCCATTATACACACTTCACATGTCAGCTGCAGACAGCTAGATACTTTAATAAGTGTGCACCCTTTCCTCTTTTGGTTTTGATTTAGATGATATTTTATTAAGACCGCCATCCATACGCTGAGTGGCTGGTCTCGTTCATCTGTGCAGTCTCTCAGCACCATTAGCTATCCAATAACATCATTAATAAAGGAGTCAAAAGGCTCGACCATTCTGTGCTTTGAATTTTAGAGACGAAAATGTATTATGGGTGAGAAGTGTGAGCCAGCTCAATAAAATGGGATTTAAATGCATTTTATTGTTTAAAAAAGGGAGAACAATACTCCTTGAATTTCCTTGAAGTCATCATCCGCTGTTGAAGTAATAATATCAACCTGCATCAGGGCCCAGGGAACCTTACTATGCATTCATCTTATATTGCAGTTTTTTTTATCCAGTTCTAGGAGTTGCAGGCAATCTTCTGTTTTATTAAACAACAATTCTTCCATTTTTTATGTGAAAACAAACACAAAAAACAGGAAATTTTGATTGGTTGATTTTTGCAGACCTCTCTGACATGGCGACTGAGTAAATTGCCTCATTCGCACTTGCAATCAGTTCATTAAACACTATATCTGATTGCACAGACGATTAATAATCTGGGTCTCATTCATGTCTTAATCATTTATTTATTGCCACAGAAGACAATCGACTTTATTAAAATATCATCTTAGCAAAGTTCCATTTAACTGTGGCAAATAAGCAATTGGAAAACGCCTCTAAGGGTTTACAGTTATGATGCATTATTGCTGGCTTTGTAGGGTGTGATGGAACCAGGAGAACAGACACCTACTGTGCCAAAGACACCTTTTATATGAATTACTGTGCTACAAAAATCAAGTAAAATCAAGTCTGTTTGATTCCACTCAGATTAGCATACCACCGGGTAGCTATTTTAAGTCTAAAATATGGCCATTGGAGGACAGATTAGATACCTAGGTAATCACCTCTTCACAGAGGGGGAATGATCTCTTTTAGTCTTGTGCTCTGACTTTTCCATTGTCTCACATAAAGCGAGGGGAATGACAAATGCATTCACATGCATATCAGCATTCGTGAATGGCATTCATTAATCATTTATGTCTAATTTTAAGGATTAACAGGTCGGGGCGTGAGGTCTGTTCACATTCAAGTCATTATAATTTTATGGAGACTCCAGGAGAACTGATTGAAAACATTTAGACGTTTAGAAAGCTTCACATTAATGGAAAAAAAATGGAGTGTTCGACTGCAGAGATTGGGAAGCGTCTATGCGAGAGACTACCAGCAACCTGGAGTGTTTAATATGTAAGTCAGACCTCTAAGCCTTATCACTCTAAACATAACTTTTTAACAGTATTAAAACACACCCTGAGAAGGCTTGCTTACCATAAAATTATTAGACTTGAAGTGCCCCAGTCTCCTTTTATCTTTAGAGATTAGCCAGACGGTAGCAGCGTGTTTGTTAAATGAAAGTAAACAATTTAGTGTAGCGTTCCACTTTCCAGACTCGGGCCTTGGTATGTGTAGGGAGTTATGGTGTATTGATTACTCTGCGTCTGCCCTATTACCGCCAACTCTCCCTGTGAGCCCCATGTCTGGATGACTCAGTGTTGACAATTGTATTACAGCCTATTATCTTTCAAATCCCAGATCTTGAATTACAGCCTACCAAGGGGTCTGATTTGGAAAGTTGAAATTGGTTGCTGACTTCATACCTGACTTCCTCTCTGTGCTCCATAACTTTCTTTTTTTTGCTGTCCTCCATCACTCCCATAATCCCTCCCTTTACCTTTCACAACATTTTATGTGAAATTTATCAAAGATCTTACGTGTCCACTTAGTTAGGAGCTCCTCTCTACTCCTAAATTATCACCATCTATGTGTTCTCCCAAGACTTTTGTGCACGTTTGTCACTGTTTAACATAAAAAGGTCTTGACAGTTAAGAGTTAAAGGAACTTAAGGAAGTTTTTTTCTTTTTAGCTGTAAATCAACAGCAGACAGGCCAACATGTTATTGGACAGATACTATTTTTTACTTATACTCATATGATTGTTTTTAATTAAAACCTAATAAGTGTGCATTTGCTTGTGTTTCTCAACCCATGCGTCTTTCTGCATTTCTGCAAGTTCTGCCAATGATTTTGCTTTGTACCCCATTTAGCGCCTGCCAGAAAGTCATTAGTGATGTGCAGAGCAAACATGTCCAGCTCTTTGCTGTTTTAATAAGTCTGATGGAGCTTTTATTTTGATGAAACACATAGCTGTTATTGTGACAAAGAAACTAAATGCTGTCGAGCTTAACTGATCTTTGACCTGATCACATCTAGTTGTTTATCCGCCTACAATGCTGTCTTAAAGGCAGGTATTTTTTTATTAGTTTGTTTTTCTGTAAAATTATAAAAGTATAAACCTCTTATAGAGTGCCGCTGTGGTGTGGTGGTCAGCTCTCTGTGGAGTTTGAATATGTGGGTCATCTCCAGGTGCTCTTGCTTCCTTCCACATTAGATTAATTGATGTTTCTGCTGATTGAATGTGAACCTGAATGGTTGTCTGTACTAGCTCTGAGATGTCCAGGGTCTACCCCACCTTTTCCCGTAAAGCTGTTGGGGTAGGCTCCAGCCCCCACCCCCAGAACCTTAAATAGGCAGTTAAAATTGCCTGGATGGATGCGAACACTTATACATTATTAATCTTAGCATTATGTGCTTTAGAAGATGCACCTAAAAGTGACTCTTCTAAGGAGATGGTAATCTTAAGATCCTGTGCTAGAGCTGATTTGGGAATTTAACTCATTTTATCTGTATTGCTATCGTAGTATGAATATGACTTCCTAAACCAGATGGCTTTCATTTCAGTTTGAGCTGTTTGTAATGCCTGTGTATACTGTATGCTTAACAGCTTAACAGCGTTCCCATCAGCCTGCTGATCCAATTAAATTGGTTGCAGATTTGGCAGCGTGTTTTTTGTTTTTTTGTTTTTTTTGACTGAGCCGAGAGTAGCGCAAAGAATTTATAGGAAGATGCTCGCGCTCTAAATTACAGTGAGAAAGCTGAAGAAAAGCTCCCCAAACACAGTAAACCAAGGAAATAAAAGCAGTTTCACACAGAATCTGCACTGATGGCCACTGAGGACAGAAAGCAGCTACAGGGGATTACTAATATTTCTTGCATTGAAGCCAGAGAGCGCCATGCAATATAATGAAGCAGAAAATTAGATATAAAACAGAAACAGAATGCTTATGCAAAAGCAAATGTGAACTTGGCAGAAAAATCTCCTGCTTTATGGCACAAAAGATCACAGGGAGCCCCGTTCACCATCAATTCAGCCACTATAGCGCTGAGCTATGGCAGATTAAATATGGTTAAATATCATTTTGTCTAGAGAGCAGAAAATTCTGTGTGTTGGTTACAGTGAGCTAAAACAAATCTCAACATAAAGTGTTAGATGTCATTCGTATCCATTTAGCCATACCAGCATTTTTTAAAAGTGTGCTCCTCTCCTGCCGTGAATCTTCTAACGCATAGTGGAACGTCTGGTCCCAAAGCTGAGGGTTGCTTGGGCTTGATGGCAAACACTCAGGTGATCGATGTGAAACACTCCAGGCCTCGCTGATATGAACAGAGCTTAGATGGAGTCTCATCTCCATTATCTGCTGCTCTCCTCCTGTTTTTCCCACCTTTCCTGGGTCAGTAATTCAGCCACTCACTGCCGAGTCTCCAGCACTTTGGAGGTGAAACTCTGCAATTAAAAGAAACGTTCATAAGTAATTTGAAGGGATTATTTTTAAAACTTTATAGGGTTTGTTTTGTTTCATTTTATGTGCTTTTTGTTCCTTTAGAAATTCTGCTGGGGTTCAAATGAATTCGATTACCGAGAAGAGATAGACTGTTTCACATTCTAAACATATGCTGGTGCCTGCAATATTCATGGTGTTTTTGGCCTCCGCCAGTCCAAGAATTATTCAGGGCATAAGGTCTCTGGCTCACAAATAAGCTGTTACTGTTGCAGGTCAGACATAATTCTATGAATAATGGAATAAAATTGCCCATTTGTTTTCAACACACTGCAGGAATGCTGCCAGATTGTTTTGATGTATGCAGCTATTAGAAGCTTTGAAACAAAGCTCATGTATCAACCCCAGCTTTCTACACCAAGATATATGGTATGTTAATTTCATGGTCATCTCACAGTGAATTAAACTAGGTGGCTGCTAGAAATGATGTAAGTGACATGTTAGCGCCCCGTGCAAGAGAAATGACTTGGATCCAGTCCATCTGCATTCAGTGAGCAATGTTGTCACCGCAACTAGTGAGTAATTGGAAGAGCTACAATTACAGTTTTCATGTCCACCCCTGCAGCAGCACCAGTATTTCGTGAACAAATAATTCAGTAAATCAATTATCCAATTTTGCTATTACATTTCAGGTGCATAACAAGTCCGTATTCATGACATGCATCATTCGATCACGACGCCTCTCGCCTCCTCCTCTCCGCCTGTCCCGCTCTCACTGAGAACACCGTAATTAATCAGGAGGCCTAAATTTACATGGTAACTGATACGAGCATGACTTACTGCCAAAAACACCACATGAAGAGTCCAGCTTATAGAGAATAATCAGTACGCCACTAGAAATGGATTTCATCACAGAGCAACGACCAGACTCAGGCCTAAAGGTTTGAGCATGTTGTAGCCTTTGTCCAGAGTGGCAGGAGGGAAGTCATTAATTAGCACTTTATCATTAGGAAAATCAATATGCAATTTGCAGGAATGTTACTCAATCATAGCCTACTGGAGTCTGTTTTCTCTTTCACAGCGATACCACGCTGGATAAGGGGTGGAGAGGACTTGTCTTTCTTTTTTTACAAATTGTCAGAGATGATTATCACTGCTGACAGCTCTGACTTCATCTGCGTTTTGCAGAGCAGAAAAAATGAAGCCTTTAGAATCGGAGAAACTTTGGTAAATGCCACGTGCCTACTTGAAACTGCACTGATCAACATTTTTAACCAACAGTGTATAAAAAGAGGTCTTTATAAAAGACCCAGAGAGATATATGACACTGCTCCGCAGCTGCCCTCATACCTCAACTCTTTGTCTGAACTTTTTGGGTCTGTTAAATCATCGGATCAATCATATTTTTTTTCCTCAAACTGGCTTCCTCATCACAAAGCAGAGCAGTCACACTGGAAGCTAGCTTTTGAGCTTGCTAAAAGGCTAAACATACACTCTACTGATCTGGACGGTGTTGCCATAAAGCTGCCTGCTTAACTTATGAGATCAGATCAAGCCTGTTAATGCTTGTGGTGCTGTTTTAAGTTGACCTGTCCAGGATGTTTTGATAGAAACGGATCAAAAATGTTGTGAAATACAGTTAATGACTCATCTATTATTAGTCATATGATTTAATGCAAAATGTACTCAGCTTTCACTCCAGTGGCACATTGTGTGACTTAGTGCAAGTTCATCATGTTAGAAAGTGAAATCATCATTAGAAAAAGTCTTTGAATTGCTGGTCCAATTGCTGGTTGAAGAAGCAATACAATTGAGAAGTTTAAAAAAAAGCACCCTTCTTCTCAAACTCTCACAGTATTCTTGTTCCAAGGAATGAAAGCCAAAAAATTTGATTTGTTACTGCTCCCTTCACAGACAACGTAAAACCGCCTCTAACCAGACAGAATGAGAAGTGGAATGTCCCAATGCCCACCTGCGCAATAGTACAAGCACATCACAGTCTCTGTCCTGAGAAAGAGACACCTCACAGGTCATAAACCAGTGTCTTTATTCAGCTCTACCCACAAAACACTGGTCTCAACAGTAAAGAGTCAACTTAAGAAGCCAAATCGGAGACTTACTAAGAAGAAGAAAAGATTAAGATGAGTAAATGAATGCAGAAATTAGAGAAAGGAATCGTGGAAATTAGTATCATGAACAGACAAATATGAATTTGAAGTGTTTTGGTCAAAGAGAGAAACATTTGAGAGACATAAAGATGTGAGAAATGTGGTAGTTGGGGAGTATTTTAGTCATTGTGTCAGGTAAGAGAGGTAAGAGGCAGACTTGTGTGCAGGCCACAGGGGCCAGCAAGAGGTGTTGCTTGCAGCCAGGTAAGGCAGGTAACTGCTTGGCCTCCAAACCAGTGGGGGGGCCTGAAAGTTGACAAACTACGGGAGCGGCAATGTTCAAAGTTTGCATAGGGGGATAGACCTGAGCTCCCTGAGGGAGACCGACCTTATTCTACTAGCACCCATTGCAAATGGTCTGTTTAAACAAAGCTAATGTCAACAAAAAAGCCACTTAATAAAGAGGAGTAGTGAACCTTCTGGGAGCTGAAAAAGAAAGGACAAAAGAGAAGAAGAAGGGGGAAAAATACCCAAGATAGTTTTGAATGGAGAAGAAAATAGTGATAAAAATATTGTGCTAAATAGCTGGTAAGTGCTAATGGTCTCACCTTAAGTGTCAGGGAGAGGCATTTAAACAACATAACTTCCACTAGCATCACATGACAGGAAAATTTAATTACCTAGTGCATCCAGCTTTGTTGACCTGATGTGACTGAGTCAAGTACACACAGCTAGGAGTCAGAATCAGGGGACTAGCAGTTAGCAGTTAGCATAGCTAGCATAGTGGAAGAAAGTAGAAGCTGGTAGTTTGAATATTACTACTTGATAACCAGGTAACTCCATGTTTGTTGTTATTGCCACATTAAACATAATAGTCTCTGCCATTTCAAGAATAATGTTACTGTGGTGGGGCGTGGTCTGCGGTGCCGTGCAGGGAGGGCGGACGCACTGCACGGCATCCTTAATCACGCCCGCCTAGTTAAAAACACGGGGACTCAGGGGTTTGGGTGTTGTGGTGAGATGTAAATAAAGATGGCTCTGAATGATACTCCGTGGGCCCGCCGTGCCTTATTCTCGCCAAAGTTACCTGTTGCTGTCAGATAATTTATAGCATAATGGTGATGAACACAATAGCATAAGCATGACTGAGGAGGAGGAGGACCCTGATTTTGTTTGGGCCTAAGCAAGTCAGATTTTGAGAAGTAACAAAGTCATTCTTCAGGTTGTGCAGCTAGGATGATCTCACTCAAAAACTTCAAAAAAAATCTGGAAATATGTCAAGGATAGAGTGTGAGAGTGTGCTATGTGTGTATGGTTGTAATTCATTACCAGTTCATTGATGTGGTTTAAAGTCGGTTGTCTGTGCTTGAATTTGTTGTTAATGAAATAGCAAAGTGAGCTGAGCCAAATACCCCCTTGTCAAGGTTGGTTGCCCCTCCAGTCCATATGCTTTGGCACAGTCTCTGATAAGTGGGATCAAAAACAAGAAAGGCTATCAGTCTGCTTTCTAGTGCAGTGCCATACCCTGTGCATGCTGCTTGACTGGAGCAATTTTCCCTCTGCAAAAAAAAGTAAACATTGGCAGATTACTGCAACAAAATGACGGCTAGTGAGCCAAAGGCATGCAAAGCTAAAATTGCTGCAAATGGATGATTCTTGGATGAAATAAAAATTTGAGAAACAAACAAAAAGAAAGAAAAAACACACAAATGAATTGTTTCTGAACTTACCAATTGTTTCTGAATACCATATCAAGTCATTTGACACATAAAATTTTGAGTTTTCGTTAATTTTTCTGGTTGACCATGAAGTTTTGAGGTAATATTTCAGGACAGAAAAACTGTCTCCATTCATAAAGGTGACACAAATAAAGGGGGTAAAAATCCTGATTTTATCCTTCTACAGGATGTGAAGATTTTCTGTTTGATAGCAGATTTGAAACATGAACTTTACTGGTTGCCAGTGTTTCAGTGTGATGTTGTGTTGCTCTCAAAAAGCCAAAAATTATTTATTCAGACTGTATTTCTGCTTAGTAAGAGTCGAAACATTTAATCTACTTGTTCGACAGTCCTTAAAACTCATTTAATTTATGTAGAAGCCGGTGAGTCAGTGAACGTGTGACTGCGATTCATTGTTCTGACTCATTTGCCATTATTGCTGCATTCCTGTCTGCTGCCAGTGACTGGTACTTCTCAACTTCAGCAAACTCCATTAATTTTAATGCCACTTTTAACTTCTTTTAAGAAGTTTTTCAAACAGATAAAATGTTCAGATGACTCCAGCTCATTGAAATGCTGAGACCTTTGTTATTCAGCATCTGAAAAAAAGTGACAATATTGAAGCAGCACTCATTCCTTAACATTCCCTGCACAGCATGCATACAAAAGTCTCTATATAGCCAAACTTGCATTTGAAAGGCTTATCTAACAACTTCACATTTCTGGTAGAGATATCGGCGTTTCAGTAACACGGTGTTGTACCACATGCAGCAGAGATGCATCCCAAATCAGCGGAGATCCCTGGTGCCTAAAGAATCGATATAATCTCAGCGTTTCTGTTCCGTTTAGGGAGATGTGATCAATGAGAGAGGACCTGAAGGATGCTGACTGACTTAAAGAAGTTTTTGATTCAATTCCGTATTCACTTATCGGTTTCATACAAGTTTTCATTGCAAAGGAATATGTCTGTGCATGGACACGGATGGCAGAGAAGGAGGAGTGGGATTCTTGACAGGGTGTCCACCTATAAGCACCATCAACCCTCCTGGGATCTCATTATTCGCTGACTTCATTGTTATGAACACTGAGTAGTCACACATTTGGGTATTTTTGTAGGTGTGTGTGTGTGTGCATATGTGCATGTATGAATGGTCCAGTTATGTGAAAAGACCAAAAAAGAAGAGAAAGAGGAATCGTTGAAAGCCAAAGGATATGAAAAACCATCTAAAATGATGAAAGAGAAACTAAGAGAATAAAAAAGGAGTTGCACATAAAGGGTAGATAAGACAGGGGCGACTAGATTGGGAGGGTTTTCAGAGGGAAAAGGGTGAGAATTGAGGAGGTGAAGCAACAGTTTTTGGTTGGTTGGCTCGGGTCCCGACTGCTGATTGATCTCCAGGTGACAGCCGGTGTCAGGGGCCCTCGGCCAGGCTGTCATTCCCTTGCACTCTTACACCCTCGCAAACCCCCCCTCTCATCTTCGCTCTGTCGCTCTCTCTCTCCCGCCACTGCATTTTAAGCTCTCACTTGTGCCAACTAATCTCTCACCTTCTTCCCTCTCCATTGATTCAACCTCTAGCTCTCTCGCTCTTTTTCTCTCTCTCTTTGCTCCTCATCATCATTCTGTTCGGCCGGCCTTTTCACCCCCTCGGTGGTGACAGTTGGTTTCCCTACTGCTCTCCTCTACCCTCCAGCTCTGCCTTTTTTGTTCTCCCACTGCTGGGAACCAAATGCTAAGCACTGCCCATTTCACACCAACTATTTGCCATGCAAGATGTGCTCGCGTGCAGGGCTTTAGTGTGTGCTTGTGCGTCCCCGTAACACGTATCCAAAAACATGTGTTATGGGGAGAAAACCCATAATATAAATCAATAACGGCTCGGGGTTACGTTAGGCAAGCCTGTGTAATGTCCTCTGAAGTCATGGGATCACAACTCCCCGTCTGTCTGTGTGTTTGAATTTGCATGTGCAAAGTGTCAGCGTCTGTGCCCTGAAAGCCCACAAATGCTGCACACCAGTTTTCTTCAGACACTGCCTCGGGATATTTTTGTGACCTTGGTCTTCAGTGACTACGTGTGTGTTTGCTGCTCAATTATAGGGATTTCATTTTCCTGTGTGTGGGCATGCTCATGCGCCCTCCAGTTTGTTTTTGTGCGTGTGTATGCACATGCATGCAATCAGGAACCCTTGAGGGGCATGTTTAATGATAGGCTCGTTTGCACAGCTCTGACTCTAATGATCTATTAAAGTACACTTAACCAGTAATTATATGGACAGTCCCCAAAGGCTTATGAGGCCCCAAAAGGGCCTGCTGAAGATGGAAGAAAAGCCCATGTATTTAATGGAATGCATGGGAATCGATAATGCTGCGGCTTTAAATTTTCATTTTACGTTTCTAAAGATATTAATGAATGAATAAATAAAGAATAGGTTCAAAGGAGACTTTTCTCCTGCCATGATTACATGCAATGTTAAACTTGAGACAGGGATTAAGTATTCCTCAGGCTTTGCGGAGGAACATGTAATCCCTGTCTTAGCTCTCCTCTTCTTCCCCTGGACTTGCAGGACTGTATATTTAGTTCCAGCCTTGCAATTAAATCCACTTTTACAGTATGACCATTTTACATTGTATGTATTCAAAAGTCAAACGCAAACTTATGAGAGCCAGGCTGATAATTTCTCTGAGTTAAATGTTTTGAAATTCAATAGATACTAAAGATCAGGCAGTCTCTTTCCTAACAAGACCATTAGACCATTATTCTACTCATTAACAGGATTGTCTCCTGAAGTTCAAGAGCAGCTAGAAGCCCCTTAAACTTCAGTGCTACATCCTCTAATAAGGCGATTTTAAATGTGTTTCACGCTCTGCAACTTGAAAGTCATACTGGGCCAGGATGAATAACAATCCAGTCAGGGTGGAATTAAGCAAATAAAGTGTGCTTGCATAGTGATGGAAATGCAGGACTGTAAACACAAACTGCAGGAGCTGTCTTCAGTTAGTGTGTTAACAAAAGCATTCAACAAACACTTCACCGCACACAACAGCCAAACAACACCCTGCTATCTCCTCTGCTTATGTTATTTCACCGTGTAGTTTTGTAAACAAACATTTGAAAAAGCTGTATTTCTTGAAGGAGAAGTCAAACTCTCTAAATATTGTTATAGTCCATATCCATCCACTTTCATGGTATAGATTCAACAAGGTGCTGAAAACATTCGTCAAAGGTTTTGGTCCATATCGACGTGGCAGCAGCACACGACTGCTCCACATTTGTTTGTTTTTTAAGAAGATTTTTACCAAATCCTGATGCCACACATGAGCTGAGTTACTACATAGCAGGAGGTTGCCTCAAGGGATATAGTTAGCAGCTTTTATCATTATTTTTGATTGGCACGTAGTTGTTTGCCCACTGCTGTTGCCTTCTTGCATTTACATACATATTTTGCTCTTTTATTTCTATTTACTTGCAGTGTATTTACTATTTCTACAGACACCATATGGCCATTTGTTCCCAGTGTCACATGCTGCCGCACCCACTCACCATCCCCTCAAACTTCTCTTATCTTCACACTTGTCTTGGTGGCAGGCACAGAGGTAGACTGGGCTTGGTCTGGCTGTCACAAGTTAGATGGCACAAAGGGCTGGAAGGTGAAGGCTGCCACCTGAGGTGGGGTACTGGGTTTTGACACCTCTATTAACCTTCAGGAGACATCCATCCTCAGTCACGCCCCCACCTTCTCTCTCCCCCCTGTTCTTCCTCAGCTCCGTCTCACCCTGCCCCCTGTCTCGTATTCCCCAGGCAGCCGGAAAACAACTTGTCCCTGGAGCAAAAGAGCCAAATAACAAACGACTTGTGTTTTCCTCTCCTCCCAACCTGGATGATTTCAATATGTCATGGATTTCTATCTCAATTATTGGTCTCTGTGACCTTTGTTGTTTTCCCCGAGTCTTTCTCTGTCTGTCTGTCTCTCTAATTGTAACCCATTAGCTTTGCAGTCTGGCAGTCATACCTGTACATTTTTACAGCCAGTGGGAGAAAAAATCCATGGGTGTTGTGCAGCGCTGCTCGGTAAAATTGTGGCTCTGAACAAATTGCTGCAGCTTTCTCATGTCAATCAACCGGAATAATTGTAGTTAATGAAATGTGAATCGGACAGATTAAATCGGATGTAAAATTGCTGAGTGAACAGATGCCCTTTTTTACCTTGACAATAATTCAATATATCATTGGTGTAATTTAAACAGATTATGGTAGACTGTAGCAGGGTATGACAGCTCATGGCTAAGCGGAGCCCATAATCTTGTGCCTTACTCTCTTTTCTCCCTATAGGAATTCTCTTTACTCCGACTGGACGACGTGGCGGACCAGCGAGTCAACATAGTTGGTTTTTCCGTCTTCAACAAAACTCATCCCTTCTTCCAGGATTTTGCGCTAAGCCTCAACCGCTCCTGGCAAGAGAACTGTGACCACGCACCCTTCGCCGGCACACCGGTTAGTTCACACAACACAAATACATGACGTTATTTACAGTGAAGACCGAAGTTACAGGAAGAATAATTCAGTCCAAATTAAAAGATAATTAGTTGTTCCGGCATACTTCTCTATCACAAACTTACCAATTAAAACACTGAAGTCGCAGAAACCTCCAAAATACTAGGAGAAATATACAGGGATAGCATTTACTCAGGTAAGTGCTGTAATTTCAGGTGTTGCTGTAGGCCATTGTTGTTTCCCAGACAGCTCATTAGCAGCATTTGGCGCCCTCCTTATTACCTTTAGAATGGCATCTTCCTTGTTGAATTTTCTTCAGAAGAAATGCACACAGGAAAAGCTACTTACCTTCACAGCATCCCCCCTTAAATCAGCCACTGTTCTCATCTAAATGGTCTCTGTAGCTCAACATTTAAAATAGTGTGCACTACCTGTGTGAATGAGTGACTACAAAAAAAGCCTTGTTGCGTATGTGTAAACTGAAGGTGATTGCAGATTTGTTTAAATCTCATGCCGGCTCAGCAGGGCCACAAAATAGCGAAGCACATGCTTGAACATGTCGTACTATTATTATTATTACTACACTCTGACATATTTTACGACATGGCTTATCGAGTTTTCTTTACATCAGACTCACTAAATACAGTGTTGTAAATGCCCTGCACAAACATGAGCGCTATCTGTTTGTGGTTTAGCGCCTGTTTATGAGACTAAAATTTATGACTATTCTCTGACTACCCAGTAATCCCTCTTAAAGCTAGACACTCTCCCACATTTGCTCAATAGTGTCTCTCATTAAAAGCAACTTCTCAGAGTAAGTAGTACAAGTGCACCAGCTATTAGACTACACTTCTGCTCTTGGATAATAGTAAAAAAAAAAAAAAAAAGCTTAATGCAGAATTTTTTACCGGCAAAAGATGAATATACGTCACATTACACTGTTGATATAACAAATCAAAGTTTTGATTTTCATCATTTATTAGCTTTGAAGTAAAACAAAGAGGTTTCTTCCTGTTAAAGGGGAGTTTTTTCTTCCCACTGTTGCTAACTGCTTGCTCATACAGGGTTACCTGATTGTTGTTCTTTTTGCTTGGTTTAACATTGTAGGGTTTTGTAGCCTAAATCATAAAGCCCCTTGAGGTAACAGGTAAATAAAGTTTAACTGAATTAAATAATTTTATGTATTTTTACATCTTAAACAAAAAAAACCCTTAAAGACAATATTAAAAAGTGATGTAATTTATATATCTGAATTCAATATATTCTCAATATTGAGAAAAGCTGTAATGCAGGTTTGTTTTCATCCTTGTAAATGTTTTTTTTTTAATAAAAATAACCCACCTGAGTGCAAAAAGACTGCCACTACTGCAGATTTATGTTTGCTCGGGGGCTTCATTAGGAGCCAGATATTCAGTAAAGTCAGATTAATGAATGAATCCCCTCTGTTTGAAGTGAAGAGACATTAAAAAATGAAACAAACACTCATCACCCCATTTTTGCTTCACAAAAATTGGATGGTGAAATAGGTTAAGAACAGTTTGAACTAGCATTAAAAATGCTTCTGTGTGCAGTGGGTCACTCACTAAGCTTGCAGCAATTAGGACTTGTGGCTAATTAGCTAATAACCAGAGAGACTAAAGGCTGATGGGAGCAAGAACATGATTAACCCATTTAAACATGCACATGCGTAATATGCTGTCTTTTTAAACGTTCTCTTATAAACAACAAATGCAGCCGCTGACCTATATGTGTGTTAGATTGCACTGATGCATTTAAAGATAAAGGCTTGCACCACATCATCTGAGGAAATGTAGGCAGATAGGTTGAAAGTTTATAAGAGAAGAAGGTTTCATGGGAGACAAATTGTGCTGCATTCAAACATCTCGCAATTGATATTTATAGTCTCACATCAGTATTGATTAAAGTAACCGCACATAGAATTTTTCATTAGAGAGTGCAGCTCATTTATATACAAACAGAGTATAACTAGAAGAAGCCTACAGGTCCAAACTGTCAAAACAGCATTCATGAGTTGGACTGTTAGGTACTGAGGTAGACCATAAAACCCCACTTCAATATTTACAGGTTTAGAAATCAAGACCAAGTTTGTTCCTTTAGGTCTGAAGTCATCATTTGCATTGGGAAATTACAAAAAAAAGGAAAAAATTCATGACAGCTGCCTTCAAAGCGTGGAAATGCAATAATTCTGTGTGTTATTGGCTAAGACATTAAAAAAAGCACAGATTTCAGAAGCTGCTGATATGTTCTGTTGTTCAGCTCATGTAATTATAGCCTGCTGATTAAAGTTACTCTTAAAGAATAAAGAGAAAAGAAAGATGTGGTAAAAAAAAGTGAGAGAAACAAGATTGATACATGGGCGCTGTTTGTAAAGTGAAACATGTTGAATTTAACAGCAACATTTTTCCACATTTAGCTCAAAACCTTACAAAAACATGTTTTTTCGAGTCATTTTTTACAACATTTAGTAAAATATTTGTAACTTTTCATATTTAAAACACAATTATAAATGTTAAATCTAAATGTTAAATCTAAATATTATATTTAAATCTAAATGTTAAATGTTAAATCTAAATGTTACACGAAACTAAATATTTAGCTAACATGTACGGATCAACGAAAATACCAAAATAAAAGCTTTATGAAATGTTGACTAAATATTTAGTTTCCTGTAACATTTAGATTTAACATTTAGATTTAAATATAATTTTTAGATTTAATATTTAAGATTGTGTTTTAAATATGAAAAGTTACAAATTTACAAAATATTTTTTTTAAAAATGACTTGAAAACACGTTTTTGTAAGGTTTCGCACTAAATGTGGAAAAATGTTGCCGTTAATTTCAGCATGTTTCACTTTACAAACGGCGCCTCATAGATACACAGATGGGTAAATGCCAACATATTATTAGCTTTACATCAAATTCACAGTACAGTTCCTTGTACAACAATATAAATGGAGACGAACTGAGGAAACATGAGTATGTGTAGCAACAATATTGTCTTCTGTACACAATTGCAGCACTAAAGTCTTCTCCTGTAAAGTAAAGGCTCACAAAATTGAAGATATTTATAGATACGAGTGTAATACATTCACATTGTCATGTTGAGTTAGCAGCCTGGCCTTGGTTCCCACCACAAAGATAAGTCGAACTTAAACAGCATAAACCTGCAGCTGTAATATCCTCACAGTCTCAAAGAGCCAGCTCACCGCAAACTCAACTTTAATTCTTTATATTTGGCCTGAAGCTGCTGAACCACACCATCCAATCATATCACTCTACAGATGATGGTGCTTGTAACAGCATGACAAGATGATCATTGATACATTAATTACATCCCCATCAGGTGATCTGCAGTGTTAGCTTTTTAGTTTTTTGGAGGGTGGGAGGATAGGTGTAGATAGTAAAAGTAATATAATTGTGAAACAACTCACAAGAAAATGTTTGTGCATTGTTTAATTTTTATTTAATTTTATTTTTTGAAAGATGTAAAATGTAGGAGGCAATCCTGCGGTGAACGGTGCCTTTAATTCGCCAAAAGCATTTGTCAATTCAAGGCTGTGTAATGCATCAGAGTTGTGCTGTTTAATGGCTGTTTAGTTCTGTTTGGCCTCCCAGATTTACTGCGCAGCACCATCCCCCTCAGCCTTCTATCAGCATCAGTTTAATCTGTAGTTCCATTACACAGATGTACAGCACTGAGGCTTGGGATTTTACTGAGAATCTAATGCAAAGCAGCGTGCATTTTAATAAAACGTACATAGCAGGATGCTGTTGCGGTGACTTTGAGGCTGTTTGTACAGAGGAGATGAGAGGAAAAGCTGCTTCTCCCACTGTTTTTTGGCCCAGACTGAGAGAGGCAGGCAGTAATTGGAATGGTCAGGGTGTGCCAGCTTCATTGGGGATAAGAGCAGGAAGGACAGAGTCTCTCCGAGAGATGGAGGGAGAGAGAAATGATTTTCAACGCTGTCAGCAGATCAGAGTCTTTCTAATGATCTAATGGAATAATCTTGTTGCCACACGAGGGATGGGTTAACCCCTCGCTAACCACTAACCGCTGATATGTTACGCTTGTAGTTTGTGTGCTTTGGGTTTTTGCAGCTTTGTGTGTGTGTGTGTGTGTGTGTGTGTGTGTGTGTGTGTGTGTGTGTGTGTGTGAGTATGCATAATACATTCACCTGCCTCCTTCCCTCTGCCTCTGCAGCTCTCGTCAGCTTTGCTCTTTGATGCGGTATACGCTGTGGTGGCGGCGGTCCAGGAGTTGAACCGTAGCCAGAATGTCGGAGCCACTCAGCTCTCCTGCAAGTCCTCCAAGATCTGGGAGCACGGCACCAGCCTCATGAATTACCTGAGGATGGTAAGGCTGCTTCTGCTGGAGAATGATTGAGATTACAAGACTGTCCAAGCTTAGTTTCAAGGAATGCTTGAAAATTTTGGAAAAATCTGGATTTTTTTCTTTCCTAGAGTTATGAAAGGGCATTGGTACGGTCATCAGTCAGCTATGTGGCTCTGACCAATAATTTAACAAAATTCAAGTACCAGCACCTCTAATATTCACTTTTATCTGCTGTCAGTAAACATATGACAGTTTTGTAATACATTGAGAAGTACTGCCAAAACTCTAAAGCTCACAAATTTTGTTTTGTCAACTCTTGACAAGCATCAGAAACTCCTGGAGTCTGAGGCTGTCCCCAAAAAGTAGCTTGTCCGATAATACTTGTTGAGCTTTTCATTACTGCTTTTCTTCTATCTTTCTTTGCGTGCTAATTGGATATTTTAAAGTCTAGATATTTTTACCGACAGCAGATAATGTCCGTGCTGTCTTCTTCTTTAACGATATGCTTCCTATCGACTAGGTCAGTTTATCTCATCTCTACATTATACTGAGACACAGTGGAGGAGGAGAGATAAAGATGTGCTGTCAGGGAATAAAATGTGTTTTCCTGTTAGGGCGAAATGACTGTAAGTGACTGAAATACTTAAATGTGACACGTGTTCGATATCAGACCATTTGTCTTTCTCACTCTGAGAAAGAGGACACAACTAATCACTCTTCTTTTTTGCCCTAAATTGAAGCTGTTACCAGCTTGTCTCCATATTCTTATTTTAAATATGACAAATAGTGCTCAGGCGGCTCATACAGAGACAGCAGCAGTAAAGTAACCTCAAGTCATATTCACAATAGGTACCGCCGAGAGGGAAGCAGACGGGATATCTTTTAACATGTGTGCCGTCTCTTTGTTGGATAGGTAGAATTGGAAGGTCTAACAGGGCACATTGAATTCAACAGCAAAGGACAGCGGTCTAACTATGCCCTGAGGATCATGCAGAACAGCAAGGACGGCCTGAGGCAGGTAAAGTACCTCCATCACACAGATCTGATGCTGAAATTATCTTTCTTTAGATTAAATAGGTTTAGGTTCAGCTAACACTAGCACTTCCTAGCGGTGGTAAAATGTTCGTGAGATTGGTTAAAAAGATTTATACACAGGTTTCTTATTATTTCTTTAGTGACCCACACAGATTTGCTCTTTAGATATACACTGGCTATAATATAAATGTTATTGCTGAACACAAAGCGCTCCGGCACAGTCCTGTTCCCAGTAGAGCAGTACTTTGGGCAAATGTTTCAGTTGTCTTTATAGCAGTAAGGCAACTGAAGCTGGATTGTGCAGCAGGGAGCTGTGATAACGCTTGTTCAGCTGACATCTCTTGGAGCAAACACTCTCCATTATCCTACTTGCAAAAGGTTGAGTTTCCAGAGGACAAAAGTAAATACTAAGCGTGCCTCTTTGAAGGTGAATCATATTTTTGTGGGAAATAAATTTAGGTAACCACAGATGTCACCTTTAAAGTCAGCTTAGCTGCTGCTCTTTTTATTATTAGTTTTAGAAACATGGCTATATATATGCCAATACTAATGTCATATGGATCAATTAAAAAAAAATATCTGAAATGTAACTGTTACAAAATTACCAGTTAACAATATAAACCTGAGGCTAAACGTGATCTTTCTTTGTGGACGAATACAAAACCGAGAACTCAAAGCAAAGTTGAAAACCAGCCGAAGTTCTGTTAGCGGTGTTATGTAGGTGTTTGCCTTGGGTGCAGTTTGGATTTCACCATCACGGTATTTTGTGCAGTAAAAATAAACGTAATGACCATATCTCCACTCCTCAAAAGCTGTAGACCACTTGTTATTTTCCTTCTCCCTGCATAGGAACGGAAATCAAGTGATTAACTCAAGTGCTGAGGAAGAAAAGAAGCAAAATTTAGGGGGGAAACAAAGCTAGATTTTTTTATCTGTCTATCTGTTTTTTCTATCTGCCCACCTTGCAGATAACTGAAGCACCGTTACAACGCACGTAACAACAATAATAACTGTAACTACTGTATTTATCGCTAAATTTACAACAGTAATGTGTTACATTACTGAACTACTGAAAAATGTTGTGGATTACAGTAGCACGTTACACCGAACATAGGCTGGGAGTATGTGGAAGTAGCAGAGCTATTATTGACTCTGATTAAATAAAAAAAAATAAAATAAAATAAAAAGAAATGAATCCAAAACCTGAGGAAAAACAGTCTCAAATCCAAAGGATAAACTCAAACACTTGGAATTCCAGGAATGAAGTAGGGAGATCACATAGGGAACACTAGGAATGACAGAACAGATGCACAATATGCAAACTGAAGCTATACTGTAAATACACACGAGGTACCAAGGGAATTGAAACAGGAGTGAAACTAACCATAGCTGAACACAATTAAGGTAAAAGACAAGAAGTAAAGCTAGAGACAACACATGGTCGACAAAAACTATAAGAAAAAATCGAAGCTGAAACTAAGAGCTTAAGACTCAGAATACAAAATCATGTTCAAGTGTGAAGTATGAAAGTGAACTAAAAATCAAACAGAATCAGGGTCCAAGACCAATTCAGTGTATGCCTGGGTACATCATTTCATATAGTTCCTAATAGATTAAGGACATTTACAGGGATTACAAAGAATATAAAGGGTCAGTAATCAAATGTAAGTGATGAAAAGCTTTTAGCAGCATTGAATATGGTCTGTTAATGAATGGATAACACAGCTTCTGGTGCATTTGAGCTATGTTCTATATCTATTATTCAGGGGCTGAAGATGTTATAGCAGAGCTTTTTGATGCTTCATCTGAAGGATTACCAAATTTGAAAGCATTAGGCCTCAGATCTCTAATATCTGACTTGCAGCAACTGTTTGTTCCTGCAAAGAGGAATTTTTAAAACCCCATAAAGAGGTTTTAGCATAAGTTTCTTTTATAACCAGTCTTGTTATATGGCTCTTAATTTTCTACAGCGTAAGCGGTCTTTTTAAATCTATTTGTCAGAAATGGGAAAATGCAGAACACTGACTCTTGTCCTTTTCTGTCTGCTGACCAATCATATTAAAGTTCACTGTTACTCTCCAGAGTCTCATTTTAAAACCTGTTCAAAAAGTTTGGATAGCCATAAATCCTATAATCAAAACTGTCACCCCAGCACATTTTATCTTTGGAAAAAATGTCTGAATATTAAAATGAATTTGAAATTCATAAAATTTGTCTACTTATGTCTGCCCGATAAAGAACCCCTGGCCAAATGTTTGGTAAAGCAGGGAAAAACAAAAACACTGTTTCAAATTCAAGACTTGCTGGGGGGAAGTTTATTCAAGCAAATTGATAGCCCACTGTATCCTCCCATCCATCAGCTCCATCTCCAAATGCCCAGTGGGGCCAAGCCGTCACCAGCATTAAAAAGCTGTGGGTGATCTCCCAGGTACAAATCTTGGTTATATGTGAGGCAGAAAGGATTCAAAAGCAAACATCATCACACAAGCAGCAAAAGTTTTGAGAATCTGTCTGTTGTCATGTTTGCTTTTATGGTAGCAGCCTGGTAACTTTGGGCTTTAGAATATTTACAAAGATAGCACCTCTCACATGAGACACACAAGTATAGTTTATAGTTTTGTACACTGATGTTTTGCAACAGGCACTGCAGTGTGGTTCATGTAGGAAACTGAGTAATGTGCGTAATACAGTTAAAAGGTTCTGACTGTGTATGAAATGGCTTATATATGACAGTGCGTCAAATTTTATACATGCATACAGGGACATGACATTTCCTTTAAAAATAAAATGGGTATTTTTATCCATAAACACTTCAGTGCTGGGCAAGAAATACATATACATATGGCATGGTTTGCCAGTGCAAAGGCAAGTGTTCGTTTGATAAACAGATCATAAATGTACACACATGCATGACCTGTGGATCATATTTTAATACTGTAGCTGGAATTCTAAAGCAGGCATATCAAAACAATGAGAAAAAAAACAATGTCTAAACTAGCTCAGTATTTTTGAAATACAGCAGCAATAATTCTTTTATTCTATTCCTCTTATTGTCTATTACTGTTATTATTCAGCCAATGGACTTAAAGTCTATCATCTTCCCTTATTATGTATTCCCTGTTTTGGATGCCAGGACTCAGTATTTTACATTTCATCTTGACAGCCGATGTCTCCTGTTCCCTTTCTTACCTACAGCATTTTAAGTAGTTGTTGTTACTCTGCTTTGCCACTGATAAGGTAGGGACAGATTTGATAGTACAGAGACGAGACTTCACCGTATTTCATAGCGCTTCAAATCTTTTGACCCTTTTAGTTGAAAAGATCTCCTTGAAAGCAGAGATTGAGTTCCCGTCTGAGTGTGAGGGCAATCTTATCCAGGCAACCCATGAAACAGTCAGACACTGTGGCCCATCTGCATTTTTTAACCTTGTCTGTGTTTCCTCATGTCCCCTTTTGTTAGACTGGCACTAGTCCAGTCAAGCAGAAGGATGGATACTATCAAGCCTAATGTGATGATTTCAACCAGAAGCATTATAAAGACCCTGCTTTATAGTTATGGTAATGGAAAAAGGAAGGTGTTAGACGGGGTGGGGGGGGGTGTTGTTTGATTTGTTGAATAACACCTCCCACTTGCTTTTGGGTTGGGGCTGCCTCAGCCAGGCAGACACCAGAGGTGCTAGGGCCTTGGCAGAGATAAGCAAGGTGGCCCGCTGCCCACACATACAGTCACACCTACACACGCAGTTTTAGCCGAATATTTACCAGTATGCACATGACAAGTTGATACTTCAGGTCTTTTGTTTTGTAAAAATAGAATAGCAGCAGCATTGTCTACGATGCCCACACTGTGTCTCGCCAATGAATGTGCATTAGGGAGAGGTCATTCATTTAAAATGCAACCTGAAAGAAAAAAGAATGTCATGCATCAGCCAACGCTGTTGGGAAATAGAGAGCAATGAGGCATAATATGCACAGCCACCGGCCTCCATTTCTCTACCCTGCTTCCTCCATCTTTCCTTACCCAGTGGCACCCATCGCACCCTCAGTCCTGTGGCTGCACTGAAGATCCCCAAACATGTGATCATCAGTTCCTTAGGGGCACAACACTCTACAGCCAATCACTGTCACAAATTGAATTTCTCTGGCAGGCATTTCACACATTAGAACAGTTTGCTGCTATCCATCCATCTATCCAACTATCTGTCTTGCAGATAACAGAAGCACAATTTCAACGCAAGTAACAACATAACTGTAACTACTAATAATCTACTTACCTGTTGCCCTTGTTGTCCCCGTTGCTTCCATATGAATTAAGAAGTCGCAGCAGGGCCCTACCAATCAAGTGCACTCAATTAACTGATTATCAGTAAGCACCTCTGTGTTTGTTGGTGTGGAGCATTCAAGTTTGTGTTAACAATCTTGTGGACATCCCTGCAAATTCACCCTTGGGTTAGACTATGCAGTGTTCAGAGAAGCAGCAAAAAACCCAAGAGCTACATTTCAGAATTTACAGGCCTCCAGGGCTGCCGGGAGAAGAGTGTCTTCTCCCTCTCATCTGAAGAAACCATAAGACTGCTGAAAAAATGTCCTTTGGACAAATGAGACCAAAGTAGAGATGTTTAGCCATAATACACAGAGCCACAAACACAGGGTATCAGCACACACACACCTCAGATCAACTGGCAGCCATGTAGCCATAGTGATTGAGGGGGTGATGATTCAGGAGTTTTTTTCTTGCAGCCACAGGACCTGGGGGCCTTGCAGTCTGTATACCAAAGCATTCTAGAGTCAAATATGAGGACATCTGTCTGACAACTGAATGGGGTCATGCAACAGGACACCAGCAAATCTACAACAGAAAAGAATCTATGTGCCACAATGGTCCAGTCCAGGCAGTAACCTTATTGAAATGCTATGGTGGGACCTTAAGAGAGCTGTGCATAATCAAATGCCTGCAAACGGCAATGATGTGAGACGCTTTCCATTACATTCGATCATTTTCCATTACAGTTGAGTACCACCTCAACGTGGGTGGGGTCATTATAGCAAAGCAGCCTGAATGTCCCATGACATCATTTGCATATGACACAAACACAACACAACAACGGAGGACATCAAGGCAATGGTTTCACCTGCTGCTGAGCTCATGGTAAATATCTGCACCGTGTCGCTGGATTGCAGTGTTGGTTTGTTTGTAGCTATTTCCCCTCATTGCTGGGTATCAAAGATGGCGGGTTTGACTTTTGTGAAGAAGTCGCTCTCATGTTTCCTGGCCAAGTAGGTACTAAAAAAGTACCTGATACCAGGTACCTGCACTGATTGGAAAACCCTAAAAATCAAACAGAGTCAAGTACAGTCAAGCTGAGTAGGTGCTGTTGGAAAAGAGGCTTAAGTTATTGCTCAGGCAAAAACCTTTTCGGATGAGTGTACAGCTACACATCTACAGTGGGGCAAAAAAGTATTTAGTCAGCCACCGATTGTGCAAGTTCCCCCACTTAAAATGATGACAGAGGTCAGTAATTTGCACCAGAGGTACACTTCAACTGTGAGAGACAGAATGTGAAAAAAAAAATCCATGAATCCACATGGTAGGATTTGTAAAGAATTTATTCGTAAATCAGGGTGGAAAATAAGTATTTGGTCACCTCAAACAAGGAAAATCTCTGGCTCTCACAGACCTGTAACGTCTTCTGTAAGAAGCTTTTCTGTCCCCCACTCGTTACCTGTATGAATGGCACCTGTTTGAACTCATCATCTGTATAAAAGACACCTGTCCACAGCCTCAAACAGTCAGACTCCAAACTCCGCCATGGCCAAGACCAAAGAGCTTTCGAAGGACACCAGGAAAAGTATTGTAGACCTGCACCAGACTGGGAAGAGTGAATCTACAATAGGCAAGCAGCTTGGTGTGAAAAAATTAACTGTGGGAGCAATCATCAGAAAATGGAAGACATACAAGACCACTGATAATCTCCCTCGATCTGGGGCTCCACGCAAGATCTCATCCCGTGGGGTCAAAATGATCATGAGAACGGTGAGCAAAGATCCCAGAACCACACGGGGGGACCTGGTGAATGACCTGCAGAGAGCTGGGACCAAAGTAACAAAGGTCACCATCAGTAACACACTACAACGGCAGGGAATCAAATCCCGCAGTGCCAGACGTGTTCCGCTGCTGAAGCCAGTGCATGTCCAGGCCCTTCTGAAGTTTGCCAGAGAGCACATGGATGATACAGCAGAGGATTGGGAGAATGTCATGTGGTCAGATGAAACCAAAGTAGAACTTTTTGGTATCAACTCAACTCGTCGTGTTTGGAGGAGGAAGAATACTGAGTTGCATCCCAAGAACACCATACCTACTGTGAAGCATGGGGGTGGAAACATCATGCTATGGGGCTGTTTTTCTGCCAAGGGGACAGGACGACTGATCCGTGTTAAGGACAGAATGAATGGGGCCATGTATCGTGAGATTTTCAAGTTCAAGTTCAAGTTCAACTTTATTGTCACTTCAACCATATACAGTTTAAAAATACACAGTGAGGCGAAACAACGTTCCTCCAGGAACCAAGGTGCTACAAGACAAGTTAGTGCAAAAAAAAAAAATAATAATAATAATAATAATATATAATATATCTAGTAATAATATTGTGCAAAAGAGCATTTACAGGTTGGTGTGTGCGATGGTTTGGTGGTGTAGGTCAGTGTGTTTGCGCTTGTGTTGGTTAGTCAGTCCAGTCTCAATGTTTTGAGGTATTTGAGTTAAGCTGAGTGATAATGTTAGTGTATGTGTGTGTGTGCGTGTTTATCAGTCAGTCCCTTTTTGCTGAGGAGACGGATGGCTTGTGGAAAAAAGCTGTTGCACAGTCTGGATGTGCGTGCCCGAATGCTTCGGTACCTTTTTCCAGATGGCAGGAGTGTAAAGAGTGTGTGAGAGGGGTGTGTCTGATCAGCCACAATGCTGGTGGCTTTGCGAATGCAGCGTGTGGTGTAGATGTCCTCAATAGAGGGTAGAGAGACCCCGATGATCTTCTCTGCTGTTCCCACTATCCGCTGTAGGGTCTTGCGGTCTGATATGGCACAGCTCCCAAACCAGACAGTGATGCAGCCGCTCAGGATGCTCTCAATAGTTCCTCTATAGAAGGTGGTCAGGATCGGTGGTGGAAGCCGGGCCTTTCTCAGTCTTCTCAGAAAGAAGAGATGCTGTTGGGCTTTCTTGTGCAGGGAGCTGGTGTTGAGGGACCAGCCGAGGTCCTTCTCCAGGTGTACGCCCAGGAATTTGGTGCTGTCAACGATCTCCACAGAGGAGCCGTTGATGCTCAGCGGTGAGTGGTCGCCTCGTGTCCTCCTAAAGTCAACAACCATCTCTTTTGTCTTGTCAACATTCAGAGACAGGTTGTTGTCCTTACACCAGTCCGTTAGTCTCTGCACTTCCTCTCTGTACGCTGACTCGTCGTTCTTGCTAATGAGACCCACCACCCAAAACCTCCTTCCATCAGTGAGAACTTTGAAGATGAAACGAGGCTGGGTCTTCCAACATGACAATGATCCAAAACACACCGCCCGGGCAACAAAGGAGTGGCTCCGTAAGAAGCATTTGAAAGTCCTGGAGTGGCCTAGCCAGTCTCCAGACCTCAACCCCATAGAAAATCTGTGGCGGGAGTTGAAAGTCCGTGTTGCTCGGCGACAGCCCCAAAACATCACTGCTCTCGAGAAGATCTGCATGGAGGAATGGGCCAAAATACCAGCTACTGTGTGTGCAAACCTGGTAAAGACCTATAGTAAACGTTTGACCTCTGTTATTGCCAACAAAGGTTATGTTACAAAGTATTGAGTTGTATTTTTGTTATTGACCAAATACTTATTTTCCACCCTGATTTACGAATAAATTCTTTACAAATCCTACCATGTGGATTCATGGATTTTTTTTTCACATTCTGTCTCTCACAGTTGAAGTGTACCTCTGGTGCAAATTACTGACCTCTGTCATCATTTTAGGTGGGGGAACTTGCACAATCGGTGGCTGACTAAATACTTTTTTGCCCCACTGTATCTTTACGTCTTTACGTCCTATTTACCGATCAGTCGGCCTAGTCACTAAACGGGGTTTGTTTTCTGAATTATTTTATAACCTAATGATAAATGATAAACGATCAGCTGTGACTCGAGTGGTAATCAGCGTTTGTGCTGGAGCACATGATTAATATGATTTGGAGAAACTCATCAAGCTTTATTTTTACATCAAATACTCTACCCATGCGTCAGACCTCCACATTTGTAGCAGTGAATGACAATGAGGCTGTACTCATTCTTTCTTTGTCTTCTAAAAGACAAAAAAAGCAACTTATACAATAATATTTGCATCAACTTTGGGCTTTAATTAGTACTAGTCAAACTCCAAATGTTTACACTTTATTAGTACTTTACTTTCAAACCTTAAGTCAGAGAACTAGATAGTTTTCTTTTTGCTTCTTTAGCAATTTTGACCAAATGAGTCTGATTCGAGATAAGAAGCGTTCCACCCAGAGCGCGTTAACTGTACGAGTTTAATTTGATCACATTTTGGTAATTTCTGAAAACTTGAAACCATTTCACATGACAGTTCAGTTAACCTACCCTATTTCCAGAATATGATGCGGCTGCCTCGTGCAATAATATTTGTTGTTGAGTCTTGGCAGGCAAAGTAAATTTCCCAGCTGCTCCTGCGCCGGCAGCCAGGTGGGCCAGCGATGATGGTGAAGTTGGCATGACTTTGTCCGTGTTCTGGCCGAGGCACCAACACTAATGCTCAGAGGAGGTGAGAGAGGCAGGTGAGGGGTGAGAGGGGAGGAAAAATGAGCGATGAGGGTACAGGCTGACAGGCAGAAAGTAAATGAGACAGAAAGGGCACGCAAGAGAAAAATAGGACAGAAAGAAAAGAGGCAAAGACAAAGCTGTAAAATCAGAAACGGTAAAATTATAATCTGCACAGAAAATAACAGCCGGGACTCTGTTTTTTTCATTCCTGTTCTACCAGACCTAATATTAAAGGCAATGACAATGACCTCCACCCATATTTCTGACTGAAACGACTAATCATTTCATTTTAAGACACAGGGTAATCCTGTTCCACAGTGGGTCTTGTGTAATGAGCTAGATGAAGAAGTACAGCACAAAGAACTCCTTGGCTTGCAGTTTAACGTGAACATGTTTCTGGGGGAGTACTCTCCAGATGGTGTGAACACCGGGGTTAATCTGTAAAACACTATCAATCTGGATATATACAAATAGATAATGCGACTCAACCTGTTCTTTTGAATGCCGGCTGCTTTCTTCTCTCTCCAGGAGCATCAAATGATGACACTGTTTCCTGCTGGAGTGGATTACAGCAGTTTGCTGTTTGGAGGATCGGTTCCCATTTTTTTATGATACTGGGCTACAGCAGCTGTAGGACCTCTGACTGATCTAGCAACCACCAGCCAGTGTGCCTGCGTGTCTTCATCTGCATGCATTCCTTTTTTATTCATACTTGTGTGTTTGTGTGTTTTTGTGAGAGCTTATGTGAAAGCATTGATGGGGTTGGTCCCATCCCCTGCTGCCCGCTTTCCTGGCTCTGTACACAATCATACACAACAAGCCCACCACCATTTATGGTGGTTTAGCGGGGGCACAAACCCTTTCCAAAACAAACACACTGCAGCACAGACTGACTCTACAGTCCAGCCGCTCTCTCTCTCCAGCTCCCCCTAGCCTCTGTGGACTGGCCCTCATTTTCTGCATGGAGCTCAATGACAGCAGCACGCCGGTTAATTGGAGGAAGCTGTAAAATGAGTAATTATTGCAGTTTGGATTAGGCAAGCTGTTGCCTGTTACTGCTAGGCTCTGTTGTGTGAGAGCATGTGAGAATGCAGAAGAGGGTGCTATAAAAGCTGCACAAGCCTTTCGGTGTCCTGCGTATTTGTATGTGTTTGTACGTGCGACATGCACATGGTGAGCTGCAAACTCTCCTGGTGACTTCTTGGAAGGAAGAATATTGCTCATTAAGCTTTTTAATGGAGGCTTTAAATCACGTCTTTAGCGTGGAAGCCACCTGAGGGGTGGGCGGAGGAAAGGGAGGAAGAAATAGAAACTGTTGAGGTGGTGGCTGAAAGAGACCATGATGCTGGAAGTCAGTTAAGAGCATGTTAGACCTGCACACGCTGGCCATGAGTGGGAAAGACTAAAGGCCAACTGCAGCATGACTTGAGGCAAATTGTTCTCATTATTGAGTCCAAAGCTGCTTGGCACAGTTTGCGTGCAAGATTTGACTTTGACAGTTATACACGGGCGTGTGTGTGTTTTCGTTTAAAAGGCTTCCAAGGTTGCTGTGTATTGGTATTTGAGCTGAGCGGAAACTGCTTCAGCTTTTCAAAGGTCAAAGAACAACAAAAGAATTTGCAGCGCTCTGTTAGTGACTGAAACTCTCCTTTGTTTTCATGACTCATACCATAAACATAACTCAAAAACATGTTGTGAAATGGAGTTCTTTCCTTTCACTGTTAAAACTTATGGGACAGAAACGGGCGGTGCTGTGGTGCTGTGGTTAGTAACCGTCACCTCACACCAACAAGATCGTGGAGTGGAGTTTACATGTTCTCCCACTGTCTGTGTGGGTTATCACTGGGTCCTCTTAACTTCCTCCCACAGTACAAAGACATGCATGTTAAGTTAATTGGTGATTCTAAATAGACCGTGGTTGTCTTTGTGTGTTGACCCTGTGAGAGATCGCCAACCTGTCCTGGGTGTGCCCCACCTTTACCACCCTGAATTGCATAAATAGAAGAAAATGGATGGATGGTAACAGAAACACCACCAGCCCGAGCATCTGCACAAGCTGGTAACCCCGAGTAACTTCCCCAACTCATGCCTTTCTAATCGGGGCAGATTACGTACGATTGGGCAAAAGGAGTGATGTGAATGATCCAAATATATGGAACCAATTTCTTTTTTTGTTGGCACAACAGTCAAATTTATTTTGATTATTTTGCCTCATTTCGCGCAGTTTCATGTGTGGCAGCCACTATTCAAACCATTTGTTTTGCTGATGTAAATAAACAGTCCTCGGTTGCTGTGCGCCTTCCTTTATCTTGGATATTGATTTTCTTTTTTTTTTTTATCTTTTTGTTTTTTTGGTTCTTCATCCCGCCGAACATATAGTGAATCTTTGCGAGATCATCAATAAACTGTTAAATCATCCAGACCAGCCTCCATAGACCTTTTCCAATTTCCTGTATTATCATTCGAACATTTACAGCCAGATTGCTTTTTTAATAAACTATAGTCCCCGTGTGTCCTTGTGCCAAGGTCTTTAAAGATGGAGCGAGGCAACGGAAGTGATGAAGTAAAAGGAGGCTCTTTTTATCCTCATCTGCTTCCCTTTATCTGAGGGGAATGCTGAGTGCCTGGAATACCCTAGACGCATAAAGGCACATGCTTTCACTCTCGGACACGCACACGTACTGAGTGGGCACCACTTCCATTTGCATGGAGCTATTTGAGCTGTGTTATTTACACAAATACCTCCCCCCGTTAAAGGGTGGATGTGCTCGTACAATTTCTTTCCGTTTTCTATTGGATTTATTTATTTTCTGTCAGCACTGCTCCTGCGTTTATTATGGCAATCTGCTTTTTACCTCCCCTCCCCTTTTCTTTGCTCCCAACCCATCTCTCAGAACACTATTACTCTAGCTGCCCCCGCTGCTGCAGATGCAGATGTACTCAATTCAATTTCCATCCACTGCTGCAATGTGAGGGAGAGGGACAGGTACGGGGGAGAGAGGATTGGGGGGGGGGGGCTGACAGATTCAAGACTGCCTCCACCCTTTTTTTTTCCTTTCCTTGAAGGGCATTATCATAGGGGCCTGGTGTAGTTCAGCACACCATGACGTGGCTTGGATCTCTTTTTCTGCCTCAGGCTCCAGCGGAGATGAGTACATCTTAACCAGGTCTGATAGACATACATGGTCTAAATACACAAGGACCACTGCTAGATCTGCTGCCACTAAGGTTAGAGTATGTTTACAAAGTGAGGCAGGCCTCTGATCTCCTGCAGCTGTGCGACTCAAGCATGTGTGTGTCCACATAAGAGGGAACGCTCATATCTTATTTTGTAGCAGCGCATTTACACCAAGTCTAGCTGTTTTAATAGAATAAAGGACCTCAAAATGTTCTCTTTAAATAAGGTGTTCTGGTGCTGTATATTTCCTGGCCCAACTTTTGCTCCTGGGTCTTTATTTGGCTCAAAACCTGATCTGACAGGGATGTCAAACTCCTTTTACATCGTTGGCCGCACACAACCCACTTTGATGTCAAGTGGGTCGTACCAAAGAAACTCCCCTTTCTTTTAACTACGCGTTAACTACCCATTGTAAAAAGATGAGTTTTCTATTGTAGATAGTTTTAGTTTTACTGTAATTATTATTTCCTTACTTTAGTGTAGTATGAGCCATTGGGGGGAGGTCTTATCAGTAGGAAAAGTTAGAAGACTTCCAAAGTTAATGCCCCCCTTCACATTTTACAATGCCATCCAGTGAGCCAGATTGGAGTGTTTTTGCTAGGCCCATTCTGGTCCCGCGGGCCTTGTGTTTGACACCCCATTCTTCAAAATCCATAAATAACTTGTGAAATTTCAAATCCATGAGAACGGCTCTCCAGACAGGAACAAATATGGCAGCAAAGCAAGTATGTGGTATTCGTTTGAGCTAAAGCTGCTATTTGCAAGCAGGGGAAAACACATTGTTGTGGTATAAATCTCACGTTTCTTTGCCAGTATGCAATGCAGCTGCATTATTTCACTGTAAAATAAAATTGGCCCTGAAATATTGCCGAGCATCTCTGATGAGTGGATCCAAGATCCTGCCGGAAGGGCTTTTCTTAAATGTATCTTACTATATGTGTTGCAAACTATATCCTAGTATCAGCATTCACAAGCAACGCAGGACCAAATATTTGTTCTTAGCATCAAACTGCTATAGCTGGGTTTGTGTGTGTGCGTGTGTGTGTGTGTGTGTGTGTGTGTGTGTGTGTGTGTAGTTTTTTAAACATCCTGTTGTTTGTGTGTGTGTGTAGTTTTTTAAACATCCTGTTGTTCGTTTCATTGTTGTTGTTGTTGTTTTGAGGGAATTTTTGTGAAGACTAAAAGTATACGTTATTTTTTCCCCCAGGACATTTAGATGTTTAAATCCTCCTTGTCAAATTTTAAATTAAATTTGTGATTTTTAGCAAACACTTTCCTTTTTATCACTTCCTCAAACAACCTTTTGCATGCTTTCTTCATTTTTTTTAACAATCAGTCCTCCCCAGAGTAGCTCCTTCTTTTTATGTTGCTTTAATCTCACCAGCATTAGTGATGCTCTCTGATCAGCGCACACTGACTTTTATTTTTTTTATCATACCACCATGTAAACTTAGAGGAAAGGTTTGGAAAAAGCCTTTTAGTGTAGGGGGAGAAAAAAGTGCCCTGGTGTAGGAACCTGTTACATAAAGTTTAGTTACAGTAGAAAAGCTACATGGCCTCTTGCTAATGTCACTAAACTGTGGATTGGTTACGAGCGGCTTCGTCCCCTCTAGTTTATTGCGCACAAAGCTGTCTCTGTTATGAGCGCTGCACACAGTCCTGGAGGTCAGAGAAGCTATGAATTCTAAGAGAAAACTACTTGTCTGCTAGCAAGTCTTTTTCTTATTACATTTCTCCTCATTTCATTTTCATTTAATTTTCTTGAGTGTGGATGAATGCTAATCGCAAGTCACAAATGTATTTTAATGTATCACTTTTGAAGTGTGATTAGAATATCTGGCCTAACATGAATGGGTTCGTGCTGATCTGTGCACCGAGCGTGTGTGCACACTATAAAACTACAAGACTAACTCTATCTGACGTGCTTATTTCTTTCTCTTGCACTCACACACACATACACGCAAGGATGTAGCACACTTGGAGACTGTGTCGGATTTATGATACAGCTGTTGATTTAAATGCCTGGGACAGGGGGAAGCTAGGCAGCATTGTTTACAAGCCACATTTGTTGTCTTTTGACATATTCTCCCTCTGGATATTTTTACTTTCACTATTTTTTTTGGCAAGATTCGTCAGAAACCTTGAAGGAATTCTTCAGCATCTCAAAGATAAGATTTAAAACATCTGCACCCACCCCCTGAGTACAAGAAACAAGTTCCAGGCACATTTGGTGGCACCATTCAAAGCAAGGCATTCTGAATTGTAAGCAATCAAATGCAAAATCAGTGCAATCCTCCTGAATCTTCTCAAAATGTTCTTCCCCGTGCTGAATCAGTGACTGCATATTGAAATTCATATTGAATTTGTGGAAGAAGAGACTCACACACCCGCATCCTTTGTGTGTGTCTCCCATTCTAGCCTTTGTTTGGTCTCTGGGAGACGTACAGCAGTCCCCTTTCCTCTTTTGTTTTTCTCAGTTTGCACTTTGCAGGCTGGAGATGGGGAATAGATCAAAAGCAGAATGGATGAGCTGTTTTGCAAGATCCCCAGTCTTAACGGATTTCAAGGCTGGGTGAGGCTGTGTATGTGTTGCTTGGCTGCGTGTGTGTGAGTGTGTGTGTGTGTCTGTAATATGCATGTACATGCAAATTTACGTGTTTGTGCCTGGGTGCCTATGTGCCTATGTGCCGGCAAGTTTGCCGCTGTGTCTAAGTTTTTATCGGTCTACCCAGCGCACCCTTGAATTCCAGAATCTCAATATACTCTAATGTAGGTGCAGAACAACCAAAGATGCTTTGTAACTGTATAGGTATTGTTTCATTTGTTCTCTCTCCCGGGCATTCTCTGCTCTCCAGACAATCCCGGTGAATTCTTCAAAGCAGTCTCATTTGATATCATACTCACATTCTACGTGATCGCTGTGCTTTTTTTTTTTTTTTTAGTATTTTGTAACTTTTTGTAAAAGTCAGTATAACATTGACATTTGCTCTACTGTACCTATTTACAGTATATGCTTCCTTTAAACTTTTTTAAGCGAGTAAGCCTAAAAATATCTCTATGAATCCATGTGAAAAAGAAAGTTTTCAGAAGACTGTGATAACTAAGCACACCCCATGGTTCAATAGCTTGTAGAACCACCTTTAGTAGAAGTCAGTAAGGGATAAATAAGGGTATACAGAAGTGGGTTTAACACCTGCAAGGTACCCAGGTCCCGTGGCTGCTGCAAAACAAGACAAAGACTGAATCATCAAGTTGTGTTTGGTTCATTCAAACATGGCACTGTGTGTTACTGCCAGAAAAGTCCACTTTGGTTTCATCTATCCAAAGTGAACTTTGTTCCAGAAGTCTTGTGGTTTGTTCAGACGCAGCCTTGTAGACCTAAGCTGTGTTGCCATGTCGTGTTCTGGCAACCCTTCCAAACAAGAAAGGTTGTTCAGTCAATTTCTGATTGAAACCTCTAATGAACTTCAACATTTAAGATGCTGACTGAGCACTGTAGAGTAAGTAGCTCTCGGGGTTTTTTTGCAGTTTTTCTGAGCTTTGCACCATCTGATCTTGGATTGAATTTGCCGGGATGGGCGCTCGTGGTAAGATTTTGGCTCCAGACTAGCAAACTGTCAAAACCTGTGCTTTTGCTCACACTTTCTGATGATCGATCACATAAGTGTTAAAGTGATTATCATCACTTACCATCTTAAATACTATGGAAGTACTAAGGGTGTACTTCTTTTTTCACAGGACTGTATATATGACACAAAAATGAAAGAAATATCTCTAGCAATACAGTCGATCCTACTGTCAAGCTTCCCGCTTCTACTCCTCCGTGCTTCTCCTCACTAAAACCTAAGTCACAACCTCAACCATGAATGTGTTTAATCATTTATGCTTCAACTTATTAAGATATATTTCAAAAGTGTGCTATGTTCACCTCATAAAAAATGCAGGACATAAAAACATTGCTTAATTTTTTTATGTCCTTCATTAAGCAGACTCTAAAAATCCCACTTATATATGAACCTGTAAAGTCTCAAATCTGCTAAAATTAAAATTATTTCTCTTGAATAACCGTTAAATAGTAGGTTGTCAAAGGAAACAGGCAGGTTGAGAGTGTGTTGCTGCTGCAGTAGTTGTGCAGAGGGAAAGACCTGCGAAATTTCCCATGGGAACGGATGCTTTATCTCCATAACTCCAGATAACATAAAATCTCCACTCATATTGTTCTCCTTCACTGCTTTTGCACAAGAGTGATAATCTGGAAAAGAGCTGGCTCACAAGCTGAGATTGCAGCACACCCCTAAAGGTCTGAATCCATCCCCATTGTTTTGGTACCTCTCTGCTGATGTGATCATTAGCGATGAAGACATTTGGGCAGTCCGTAGTGTCTGGGTGCACAGCCTGAGCAGGGACTGTTGCTGCCGGGGCATCCATTGTTTGTTTAATTCTCTACAGGGGATGTACCACTTGGAGAGTATGCAGCACTGCTTTGAAGATCTGCTCTGCAAACTGAAGGAGCTCGTCTCCAACCCTGAGCTTGTGTCTCATTACGACTACTGAACTAGCAATGGCATTATTCATCACAATGCCAAATAATGAGTTTGCAAACAGGCTCGGGAATGAATTACCAAATCTTTAATAACACGATGCATTTGTTTGTGTTTGGAAGTAATAAAAAAAAATACCACAAGTCGCAGTTTATGCGATTATGAAACAACAGACTTTAAAAATGTAACCAGATTGACTTTTTCATCACTTTTCCCTCACTGCCAGAGATTAGAGAGTTCTTGACCAGAAATAAATAACAGCTAGAAGTGCCACAGTTTGTAGCTCCTTTTCATCACTTGGCAACAGAGTCACGACTGTGTGGTTTACCCAGTCCTCTCTTTAATGTATGGCATATCCAACCACCTACACCACCACCTGTGTCTGTCTAGCCCCTGAAGTTTGCCTACGGCACCACCCTGATTAGTCGCTTTCCTGCTGATGATGAGTCATACGGTAGAAAGCTTGTGTAAGAAAAAAAAAGGGAAAAAAAGAACTTTTCCCACTCACTATTCCACAGAGAAAACATGCATAACAGTTGCACACACAAACACAGAACGCCGGTACTTCGTTTGAACAATGCAATTGTTGTGAAGCAGCGTGAGCACGCTCTAAATATAACTACCCGCTGTTTTTACCAGCAGCTAGTTGCTGATTCAACTGGTGGAAATGTCCGCTGATAGGCAGAAACTGCATCTACTTCAGCATATTTTCTTCAGGCCTAGATAGCAAAATACTGCCATGTAAGTCCATCTCCTGCGAGAATACTTTGCATCCGCAGTACAGACATGAGGATAGTCCTATTCGTCAGCCCCACACCCGCGAGTACGCAGCCACACATTTCAGTGTCGTCCCAAACTAATTTGCACCGCTGTGACACCTGAGTGCTTTAGCCTCGGTGTAAGTGGGCTGTATGACATTATGCTTGATAATGGTACTATTGCTTCTCTCATATATGATGGATGTGTCTGTCACGGCACAGTCTCGCTACACCCTATTGGATGCAGCATTTTTCTGACAGGAAAATCAGCCAATGCTGACGCTTCAGTGAGCAGCCACCCTAATCTTTTCCTCGTGCTGTAATTCCAGGTTCCAGAATGAACCGTGGGTAAACCCTCACAGGACGTGTCCTTCCACTGTGTCAGAGTGTCGTTGTCAGTCTCTCTGTGTGTCTCTCTTCCTCTCAGCGTGCACACACACACACTCAAACACAAACTTTCTCTCTCTTTTTAGTCTCCCTGTTGCTGTCGCTTTTCCATGTTCTGGCTCCCTAGGTGGCTGCTTCTTATACTTTCTCATTGATATTTTTTTTTCTTTCCATTCGCCAGTATCACCACACCCACTCAGTAAGTGATTGACATTCCCATACATCTTTTTATGTGTCTCTCTCTCTCTCTCTGTGTCTTCTCCTTGTGCTCTTACCCAATCCCTTCTCTCTTACATCCTGTTCTTCCTCATTTCTGGTGCAGGCTTTTCATCAGCAGCCCGAATTTAGCCTGAATTTATTTCCTAGAGTCACTGGATGCACTGTGCAGTATTAATTTATAGTAACTGCAGTGCAAATACCAAATTAATGGCACAGCATATGAGAAACATCAGGATACAGCCCCTTGTGTTGCACACAAACAGTCTGGTGAATGGCAATGAGCTGTTTCCTCTCTTCACGATAAAAGCTTGTGAGTCTAATGGCTTCTTGGGTTGTGCTGTGTGTATAACGACGTTTTATGCAATGGTTCAATATTGTTACTTCATCGGGATTCATGCAATGGTTAGGGATCCCTCTGGTTTACAGTTTACTCAGCTTACACACTTATTAGAAAATGCATATTGAGGGAAATGACACGTAAGGTTACTGATGTTCTCTCTTGGCCTGCAGATTAATAGCAGACTGTGGTGCTCACTGATTAATACTTCATCACTTTAATTAGTTATTTATTAGCATCTCTCTAACTTTTAGACACTTTGCTCTCATCTTTTCATCCAGTTTATACCAAATAATGAGAATCTACCATTTTTTGCTGCATAAACCAATAGTAAAGTGTAATGTATAGCAAAATGTCTCAAGAATAATTACAGCATTAAACGTTTTCAGCATCTTTGTTAAATGTCACAGTGTGTTTTGAGTTCCTGCTTACATTAGCTAATGCATGCATATGCCTTCTTCTGAAATCTGACTCACAGGGAGCACATCTCCACTTTATCTCCTCCTAGCGTTAGCAGAGTCGAGGGGAGGGCCACCAAACGGCCAGTTCCTGCGCTTCCAGCATATGTTTGTTCTCCCTTCCTGGCTACCTCTCCCCCTGCTCATCTGCTACTCTCACTCTCCACCTACACTTCCTGGGCCAGAGTCACGGTGCCACCTCATCCCATTACCCTCTTAGTCACCCCCATGCTCAGACCTTTCGTGACACCTGCTGAGCCTAGCCAAGCCAGAGACTCCCACATCCCACCACCTCCACGGGCTCTGACAGCTGATTGTGTACGCTGATTGCTGAGCAGCATATTTCACTGGCCCCTTTTTGGTCATGCTGCAGTATGTTCACATTTTCTCCCCCCTCTGTTTCTCGAGGCCATCAGTAGCAGAGTGTGCAGTGCGTTGGTGCGGGCAGTTTGGGTAGCTGTAGTCTATTTGTGAGAGCAAGGTGCTGTTTCTCCCCAACAAGTATACCAGAGGAAATGGAAGGCAAGATCTCTTTGATCATATACTCTCAAAGGAAATCTTTGAGTCTGGGAGCTCTCACTTCTAGTTTAGATATATATCACATCAGAATTCATTATCAGTGTTAGGAGAGTAGTTAAATGGCTTCCAAATGTAGCACAGATCAGCACGAATGGCCTGAAATCTCAAGAGAAATTTGGCAATTTAGCCTTGAAACAATTCAGGGCCAAGCTTGAAGAAGTCTGTTTATTGGATTTTTTTTAATCACACTTCAATCACTTTGACATCTCGTCCTCTCTCGTCTGACTCCGACCAGCAGGAATATTCTCAAGGGTTTTATTCCATGTTCAGCAATCAAAGCGCTCATTCAAGGAATGCGACTATATTTTGCCAACAATGTGTCACCGCTGAATTAGGTACTATATTTTCTCATTCACTCCTCCTACATAATATTTTTAATTAGGTGAAGCTGATTATTGTTTTGAGAGATATAATTTGTTTACAGCCTTTGAGAGGAGGTGCAATACTTTGTCACTGACAGAGTCTGAATCTAAACTGTTGTTTTTAGGAATATTTATTCAAATCCTGAAAGCGCCGTCTTTTCCCCTAACTAACAGTTACACAGTGTTTTAACAATAAATGACTGTGTGGAAACATCGCAGGCAGGATGAGCTTGAAAAGCTCTTAAATTATCTCTCACATATTAAATCTAAACCACAGATAACCTGCGTCAGTAAAAATTACACCAACTGAAAAAAAAAGGATCGCATCATCTCGTTTTTTGATTTTAGGATTACCTTCTGCATGCAAACGTCAGTCATATGGATGAAATGACAGTTTGTGAAATAAATGTCACGAGTATCACAACATTACTCCCATAGTAAGTACAGGAAGAAAGTAAATTGTCAAGTTTAACAACGCTTTTAATGCAGAACCTTGGATTTTCTTTTTTCACTTTTTAATTTAACAGCTTAGAGAACCCAAGAAAATCCTTCACCATAGTTTTCCATGTCTGTCCCAGTAAAGCAGTGCAGCATGAGGCTGATTTACAAACCTTTGTAGAGACTCTCCTCATAGAGTTCAGGATTGGCAACCTTGAGTCGAGTAAATAAATGAACGAGACAGGAGATGGCAGAAACAGATTGAAAGGAAAGACACCGTGTGAGGTGGAGCTGTGAAGTCCCACTCAAGCTGTAATGAGAATGTGGCTGTGTGCCATAGGATTTGCCGGTAATTGCTTTAATGAATGCATTCTGTTGCCTCTTGATTGAGCACATGCCCTGTGTGCACTCCTCCAGGAGCCACGAGTGTTATTTCTGTTTCTCTCTCGGTCGTCTCACTAACTTTTGCCGTCACACAGTCTCAGGCTGTGGCGATCCATCCACTGCTTTTTGTCTGGCCCAAATCTTTTATGAAGGTCACACTGAGTCTCCTTTAAAGACAAGACACAGAGTGGGAGAATTAGGCATAGATTGTTTCTGTTGCCCTTTCCAACTGATGGTCTTAGTAGGTGATCTGTTTGCATGTGTGTGTGTGTGTGTGTGTGTGTGTGCGCGCGCGTGCACGCTCACTTTGCAGATTGGCCTGTGGCACTCTGAAGATGGACTGTCCATGGAGAGAAAGCTTCCATCTATCAATGTGACGGACACCCTCTTCAACACGACTCTTATCATCACAACAATACTGGTAAGGACTGTATGCGCACTGACACACACACACGCATCAGTATTCTGTGCCATTTTATTAGCTCAGCTCAGACTGATCTACATGTGGCTGACATTCTCTAGTTGACAGACAATTACCATATCAAAAAGCCATTTTGTGTTTTCACTTCCACACTCAGTCCTTTTGGGATCAGAGGATCTGATGCTGCTCAATTGTTTTGCCCTGAGTACCGAGTGTTTCAGCAGGAGCTAATAATTTACCATGTCAGCCATCCTCAGCCTTTGTTGTAAATATAGACCCTGTGAGCACTAGTTCTCACTACTCTAACTACTTGTTTTGAGGGGGGTGCGGTGCCAGTTTCGAGCAACTTCCTTTATCTGCTTTGTTCAATCATCACTCATCAGAATCCTTAAACAGTTCAGAAAGAAAAACACATATTTCCTGCAATGAAAACATTCATTATACACTTGATGTGGACTATTTTTAATCAGTGCTTGAGTAAATCAAGTGTCTGGTTCATTATTCACTTATTTAATCAATTAATTGATTAAACACAAGTAAATTATATAAAAACAAAAAAAGCAAGGAAACTAGTTTCTCTCAGTGCTCTTGCTCTGATTGTCGTTATTTCACAAATGGCCAAACACATTTCAAAATGACTAATCACAAAAATTCTGTGAAACTCACAAGTTTTTTTGGCCGACAAATTAGACAAGTCTTGTATTAGTAGAGCTAAAACATGCTTTAGGCAAACTGTCTCACGCTGTTATAGCTCAGTAAAACATCTAGTGCGGAAACACCCAGCTGAGAAACATGTAAGTACAATTCACCTTACTAGAATCTTTGCAGGCAGCTGTTGAGCAACAGCAAAGTCCAAGAAAAAAAACAGTTGAATAGAAGCGATTAAATGTAACTGCATTAATATAAATACTGCAGGGTTAAAGATGGCATTAGGAGCACGTGAGAAGGTGGATGCTGGGAAAGCAGGGGAAAAGCTTGAGTTACTGCAGGGCAGACTGGAATCGTCTCTATGGAATGACAGACTTCGCAAACAGAAAACAGATTTAATAAACTAGAGAATGAGTTTTGACATGTGGCATTTTGTCCAGCCATATCTTAAGGCGAAAAGAGTTTATAGCTTGTCTGCACGGACACGCTTGAAGGTGCGGAAAATGCCTGCAATCATGGCCCGACTACCCTCGCTATCTCTCTCCAAAAGTTCTGTCCCCTCTGCATTTTTGTCGTCTCGTTGCAATGATCTGTAAATGAGGATATTGGTAAGTATTTGCAGTAAGTTACAAATGATTATATACTTCTAAGCATATTGTGGAATACACCAGGCACAGACACACGCACACACAGGTATGTACTGCCAACTTCCACATTTATTGAAGCTTTGAGTGTTGAGTTTTGACAGCTGACTCAGTCGTACAGTCTGACAGCTCACGAGCCCAGCTGATCTCTCCTCTGGCCGCCCCTCCCCGTCTCACTATAAACACAGCGGAGGGAGACCATCATCATTACATAAACACCATCAGCTGTTCTTACCGGCCTCGCAGCGCCGCCCTGTTGAGCCTTCTGCTGCACTCCTCCCCTGCAGCTGCGCCCGGGGCCACGCCTCCGCCACACACCCCCACCGCCCGTTCGAGGCCGGGGAGCCGTCCGGCCGAGCCAACTCCCCCCCGCGAGCGAGAGAGGAAATCGGCCACCGCCATCTGCGCCCCCGGCCTATGGATCACCTTGAACTTAAAGGGCTGCAACGCCAGATACCACCGGGTGATCCGGGCGTTGGCATCCTTCATGCGGTGGAGCCACTGCAGCGGGGCGTGGTCCGAACAGAGGGTGAATGAGCGTCCCAGGAGGTAATAGCGCAGGGAGCCGACCGCCCACCGGATGGCCAGGCACTCCTTCTCCACGGTGCTGTACCGGCGCTCGCGCTCCGCTAGCTTCCGGCTGATGTACAGGACAGGGCGGTCAGCCCCCCTCACCTGCTGGGACAAAACGGCTCCCAGCCCTCTGTCCGAGGCGTCAGTCTGCAGAACAAAAGGGAGGGAAAAGTTAGGAGTGTGAAGCAGCGGCTCCCCACAGAGAGCCTTTTTCACCTGCACAAACGCCGCCTGGCACGGCCCCGTCCACTGGACCAGATCCGGGGCACCCTTTCGAGTGAGATCGGTCAGGGGGCTGGTTAGCTGCGCAAACCCCGGCACAAAGCGACGATAGTAACCCGCCAACCCCAAGAACCGTCTCACCTCCTTTTTCGTCCTGGGGCGCGGGCAGGATGCGATAGCCGCCGTCTTCTCCACCTGTGGACGCACCTGCCCGCCCCCCAGGTGGTACCCCAGATACTGCACCTCCCTCCGTCCAACCGCGCACTTCTTCGGATTGGCCGCGAGCCCCGCCCCCCTCAGGGACTCCAGGACCGCGGCCACCCGCAGCACATGCTCCGCCCAGGTGTCGCTGTGGATGATCACGTCATCCAGGTAGGCGGCAGCATACGCTGCGTGCGGACGCAGTACCCGGTCCATGAGACGCTGGAAAGTGGCCGGGGCCCCGAACAGGCCGAACGGAAGTGTCACGAACTGGTACAAACCGTACGGAGTGGAGAAGGCCGTTTTCTCCCTGGCCTCGGCAGACAAGGGAATCTGCCAATAGCCCTTGGTTAAGTCCAGTGTCGTGAAAAAGCGGGCCGTGCCTAACCGGTCCAGGAGCTCGTCGACCCGAGGCATGGGGTAGGCATCAAAGCGTGACACTTCGTTCACCCTGCGATAGTCGACACAGAACCGTATAGACCCATCCTTCTTCGCCACCAGAACGATGGGGCTACACCAGGCGCTGTGCGACTCTTCTATTACTCCCATCCTCAGCATTTCCGCCAATTCCCTCTGCACGATTTTTCGCTTGTGCTCCGGGAGCCTGTAGGGCCGTGAACGCACCGTCACGCCAGGCTGCGTCACGAAATGGTGCTCGATGAGGGACGTCCGGCCGGGCAGGGGGGAGAACACGTCCGCAAAACGCTGTTGCAACGCGACAACATCCGCTCTCTGGGCCTGTGTGAGATGGTCATCACAAGGGAGGGAGGCGGGAATGATAGAATTTGGCACCTCAGGCCCCAACTCATCTCTCTCCTTCACCAAGCTCACCAGAGAAGCGGTTTCAACCTCTCGCCACAGTTTGAGGAGATTGAGGTGATAAATCTGCGTGGCTCCTCCCCTGTCCGACCGAGCGACCTCATAGTCCACGTCCCCGACTCGCCGTGTGACCACAAAGGGTCCTTGCCACTTGGCGAGCAACTTCGAGCTGGAAGTAGGGAGTAACACAAGCACTTTATCTCCCGGTGAGAATTGCCTGAGCCTAGCCCCTCTGTCATACAGGCGTTGCTGACGCTGCTGAGCCTGGAGCAAATTCTCCCGTGACAACCTCCCCAAAGTGTGGAGTTTTGCTCTCAGGTCCAACACGTACTGAATCTCATTTTTGGCGGGGCTCGGACCGTCCTCCCAGCTTTCTTTAATCAGGTCGAGCACCCCACGTGGCCTCCTGCCGAACAGCAGTTCAAAGGGAGAAAATCCCGTGGAGGCCTGGGGCACCTCCCGCACTGCGAATAACAGAGGGTCTAGCCAGTGATCCCAATTGCGTTCATCCTCGTTAATGAACTTCCGAATCATGGACTTTAAAGTCTTATTCAGCCGCTCCACCAGCCCGTCAGTCTGAGGGTGGTAGACGCTGGTCCGAATAGATTTAATGCCCAGTAATTCGTACAGTTCCCGCAGTGTACGAGACATAAACGACGTGCCCTGGTCAGTCAGTATCTCTTTCGGGATTCCGACTCGGGAGATGACCTGAAACAGTGCCTGCGCCACACTCTTTGCAGAGATGGTGCGCAGCGGAACTGCTTCCGGGTACCGCGTTGCGTAATCCACCAGGACTAACACAAAGCGGTAGCCGCGTGCACTCCGGTGAAACGGCCCGATGAGGTCCATGCCGATGCGCTCAAACGGGACCTCAATGAGGGGGAGAGGGCGCAGCGGCGCCTTCGGTATGGCCGGCTGGTTAACAAGTTGGCAGTCCGGGCAGGACGCGCACCAGCGGCGCACATCCGCTCGGATGCCCGGCCAATAAAATCGGGCCGTTATTCGCTCCAGAGTTTTCTCGTAGCCCATATGCCCTGCCATGGGGTTATAGTGGGCCGCCTGGAAAAGCGTTTCCCGGCGGCCCTGCGGCACCAACAACTGGGTGTGTGTTTCCTCTGTCTGAGTGTCACGACTCACTCGATATAACCGGTCGTTTAATAAGACGAAACGCGGGTAGGTCTGCGCGGCCTCAGGGCGCACCACGTGACCATCAATAGCCATCACTTGGTCAAAGGCTGAGCGTAGGGTGCCGTCACGAGACTGCTCCAGTGGGAAATCACCCATGGGGGACACTTCCGGGGCCGGCGGGACGTCCCGTGAGGGACCCGCCGGCTCCTCCCCCCCGGAGTCGGTGTCGGACGACCCCGCGTCACCGCTGAATGCCGCGCACACGCTACACCCCGCTTCCGGTCGTGATCGCACCCCCGCGTACTGCCCCAGTAGCTGATGAAACCCCGGCCAATTGGTACCCAGAATCAGGGGGTGCGACAGGCGCGGGCTAACCGCCGCCGTTACTCTATGCATTTTGCCCTTATACTTTAATAACAGCGGCACTATGGGATACCTGTGAACGTCACCATGCACACACCTCACCTCCACCCATTCTGCCTCCAGCAATGCCCCGGGGCGAACCAAGCTTTGGTGTACGAGGGTCTGCGTGCAGCCCGTGTCCACCAACGCCTGGCGTATACCCCCTCGAGTCCTTACCGGAATACTGTATGTCCCTCCTGGACCGGGGGAGGGTGCTGGGGCGCCAGCAACGCGGAACACCTGCCCCACTTCCATAAGCGGACAATCCCTCCTCAGGTGCCCCGGCTGCCCGCACTTCCAACACTCCGGCCCCGGTGTCTGTGCTGCTCTCCGTGGCTCGGGGGCGGCTCCACTTGGCTCGGCTCCCCTGGACGGCACCAACGCCGCGAAAGGGTTAGTGGGGCTCAGCGCCGGCAGCCGCTCGGCCTGCCCTGGTGCCGGCACACGGCGCCTCGGGGCCGGCACTGGGGCCTGTCTGTTCGGCCTCCGTCCGGCGTCCCCGGGTTCCCCTGCTCCAGCGGCAAGGTGGTCCTCCGCCAGCGTCACTGCTACCTCCAAGCTTGCGGGCCGGTGGCACCGGACCCATCTCGCCGTCTCCGCTGGCAACCCCTCCGTGAACTGCTCCAGCACCACCTTGTCCACCAGCTTCGTCTCGCCCTCCGATGCCCCCGGTTGCAGCCAGCGCACCGCCGCGTCGCGCAGCTGCCGGGCCCAGGCGAATGGTCGGTCCGTTGTAGCCAGCCGACAGGCCCGGAACCGCCGGCGATGGTCTTCGGCGGTGAGCCCCAGCCTGTCCACCACCGCCCGGCTCACGTCCGGGAAGCTGCTCCTCGACGCCGGAGGCAGACTCAGGGCCGCTGTTTGTGCCTCCCCAGACAGCAGGGGGAGCAGCCGCGGAGCCCACTCCTCCCGCGGCCATTGGCAAGCCTCCGCCGTGGCACGGAAGGTCTCCAAAAAAATTTGTGGGTCGTCCCCGTCCCCCATCCGGGGCACCGCCACCGACAGTGGCGAGGGCTTCGGCGTGGCAGCGGCCCCGACCAGCCGTTCCAGAATTTGCGTCTGTCGGTCCGTCTGCTCCTGCAGCGCGGCCAGGTGGGCACGCTGGTCGGCCGCCTGATCCCGGCTCATCGTCGCCATCTCCGCTAGCATCTGCGCCAAGAATTGCAGAGGCTGGGCGGGTGGCGCGGCCTGTGGGTCGGACATTCCCCCACCGGCACTTTCCTGGGTTTCGGCACCACTTGTGGAATACACCAGGCACAGACACACGCACACACAGGTATGTACTGCCAACTTCCACATTTATTGAAGCTTTGAGTGTTGAGTTTTGACAGCTGACTCAGTCGTACAGTCTGACAGCTCACGAGCCCAGCTGATCTCTCCTCTGGCCGCCCCTCCCCGTCTCACTATAAACACAGCGGAGGGAGACCATCATCAGTACATAAACACCATCAGCTGTTCTTACCGGCCTCGCAGCGCCGCCCTGTTGAGCCTTCTGCTGCACTCCTCCCCTGCAGCTGCGCCCGGGGCCACGCCTCCGCCACACATATATAAATATATATTTCTAAGCATAAATGACAATCCAACAATACAAATCTAACATAAGTCTCTCCATAAAAGCATTTAAGATGCGCTTAGTTGCACGGTAAATAAATAAAAGATTAGCTGTGTGGGGAAAAAGGTTTGTCAAAAAGACCTAGAGACAGAAGTTTAACTGATGCACTTTTTGCCACTTGGAGACTCGAGGAAGTGGGTGGCATAAGTCAGGCTGTCTGTCAGGCACAGTGGCCCGTGGACATGGGATGGACTCAAGCGCAGATTCAAAACCGGAGGCCAGGGGTGAGGTGTAACGAAAAGAGACTTTATTTTTACAATGCTCAGAGGCTAACAGAAAGTGCAGACTAGAATCAATGAACATAAACTAGATGTCTGAGGCGAGAGAAAAATACTGTGGTGAAAACTAGATGGCAGGGATAACTGGGTGCAGGTACTGGGCAGGGAAAACTGTGGCGGGCCCGGGCACTGAAACAGAGGACAGAGCAGTCAGGGGAATCCCACAGAGGGTTGCGAGTGAATCTAAAAAATAGTACACTGAGCTGTCTTACAAGCTTGCAGGTGGGGGTTGCGTGGAGGGGGGAGGCAGGAGAGGTCCAGGTGGGTGCTGCATGCAAGGCAGGGAGGCAGGCAGGAGAAAATGGCAGCTCCAAAACGGAGAGGGATTACCGGTGGCAGCAAACTGGTATCCAGGAGAGCTTGGTAGGTGGTTTTCAGAGGCTGACGAAAAAAACAGAGATACGGTTAATACACACGATTAGTCACCAAGGAACGGACGTGAGGCCGAGAACTGACTAAAGTTGGCAGATAATCTGGCGAAGACCAGTTGAGTGCACCGGTCATAAATACTGCTGGTCCGATTGCCATCAGGTGAGGAACAACAAAGACTCCACCCAGTGGGGAGGAGCCGATGCTGTGGAAAACCACCCAGACCACGACACTGTCGCCTTCATACAGTTAACATATACGGCCTCTGCAGGTATGAGGGAGGATGCTTCAGCAATCTGAAAAGCACTCAACTTCAAACATGCTGAGTCTTATAATCTTCAAATGCCTCTGACTTTATCAACCCGTGGTTATTACATATGAGTATATCAACATGATTAGCAGTGAGTCATGCATAAAAATGGATGTCGCAGATTTCGCAGTAGATATTTCAAAAGAGGAATGGTGAACTGAAAAGCTGCAGGCAAAACCAGCAAAACCTTTCCCCGTGTCATTCATGTCATACAGTGTGCAGAACGCCTGAACTATGACATTTATTTAACAGTACAGAAGCTCAGTTGCTATTGCACATTTTGAACAGTGCTAAATTAACCTTCAGTAATTATATACCTACTTTAATTACTTGAGAGGATATTTAAGTCTTTTCCAAACCTTTTGAGAATAATGTAAGGTTCTCTATAAGCACCCCTGTGTTGTATTTTCCAGCAGCTTTGATATTAATGCATGTTGGGGAACTCCAGAAGTGAAAAATAAGTCCAAGTTGAAACCGTCACAATGTTCCAAGAAGTAGGACCTAAATGCAACAGTTTTAATGGACTAAAGAGTTATGGTGCGTTCGTTTGACTACTACTGCTCATCACCTCTCCCAGGGTTTGGGTCCGCCAAGCGTTTATCTGAAGTTTGCTGTCATTTTTGAGTTTTCAGTCAGGACTTTGGACTGGAACACCCCTTCAAATCACACTTGTCATGGTCATTTTTCATTTGTGGACTTTCTAGTATTATTTATTATTTATTCTACACAGCAAAAACTCCAGTGTTAATTTAACACTGGAGTTTTTGCTGTGTATGTCAATTCTTAGTTTGCATCTCATCTCTGTGTGTTTTTAAAGCATCACTTTGCCTTAGTTCTTTGTTGGTGTTGCATTGTCTATGAGTCTTCCTTCAACAATCCCCTGTTTGGATTTGGTTTTCTGCTGCCTGCTGGACTACCTGCTTCACCTTAACAAAGGTTCCCTTTTTGTTCTTTAAATTCTGAGCCTCAGATCTGCATTTTAGATCCACATTTTTCACAAAACACGTGACTTCCAACTCAGAAAGCTGGAGCAGGCCAAAAACACGAACTTTACCTGAGTTCAGCACATAAACATAAGTAAACATAAGTAAAACTGTAAAATGCATATGTAAATGATATGTACTGCATATGAACTGTACACCCACTGTTTTCTATTTGAGACCATTTGTGTAAGTCATACACAAAGATCAGGCTCTAACCATGAATGTGCTACAGCTGTGTTTTTAAGTGCAAAAGAAATAAGAAAAAGAAATAGCATTGCACTGCACAGCAGACTGGTTGGTTGTCAGACTTTGTACTCCTGCATGAATTGGTGATCACTGAAAAATCTTTCAGTAACTTTTCCTTCAATAAATCGAAGTTTAAGGTGGTCGCTCAAAATTGGTATCCCCTTCATTTTTCCAGGCAATTGTAATAAAATGTAATTAACCATCAGCGACACTCTGACACTTTGTCACAATGTTGTCACAATGTTGTCACAATGTTGTCACATAGTATGGGGTCGTTTATCAATCTGGTTTCAATAAAAATGGTGAGTTTTTGTAAAAAAAAATCAAAAATTCAGCTAGATCAGTAATTCTATCAATTATTCAAAAAAAGTTTCAAACTTTCCTGTATCTGTTAAAAGACAAACTGTCTATTTGTGCAAGATTTTGTTCGATTATCCAGGTAAGGAACGTTTCTGGGATGTCCATTTTAAGGTTGCTAGTCTTGATCTAGCAACCATAGCTTACTCAGCCACTGAAGTCGGTCAGAACAAATGTGCACCTGGATCCGTAGGACCAGTAAGGTAACCAGTCCCAACTACCTAACTAACTAACTATGCCTTTAGTTTGTTCAGCTGATTCAAATCAGAGCTCCTATGTTCAGCTTTTTAATAAACGTCCTTTTTTGAATAATATTGTGTGATCCTTTAATTAAAAAACAACTACTCTAACCTGTGAAAATGACAAAATACCTACTTTAGTGTGTTTTCTGCAAATTGGCCTCACCAAAATGGACAGACTGTCACATCAAATGTGTGATATCCACAGATATTCCACAGTGTCCTCTAATGTGGCAGTAACATGAATGTGTCCAACCAGCTGCTAGTGCTGTACCTTGCTAAGGAGCCAAACAAACGGTTATGTAATATAAATAATACAACATCATGTATTATTCCTGAACTTTTGTTTTATTACTTTTGCAGGTTGCGCTGTTTTGCTTGTGCTAATCTTGCATTTGTAGGTCAATTAATGTCGCTGCCTAGCTTTACTTCATGGCTTTAGTTTGCTTCAGTTATTCTGTGTTTTGTTGTCAAGTTTCCATCTCTGTGTTGGATGTTTGGTTATGTCCCATCTTTTTTCTGGTAGTTCTCCGTCTCTCCTTCATTGTGTTAAGCTTCCTTCTCTTGCTTCGTTACTCTGATTTAGTTCAGGTGTGTTTAGGTCCCCATTAGCCCTTAGTGAGTTTCAGCGTGGTTATATTTAATAAAGGTTCTGCTTTCATTCTTTCAATCATGTGCCCACATGCCTGTGCCTCCTGTGCCTGACTCATGACTTTCAACTGGGAAAGTCAGAGCATCCCCAGTAACCCTGACTTCACAGTCCAAGATAGCATTAGCTCACAAAACATTAGTAAAACTCTAAAACTTGCTATCTGTATCACTAATGTTGTGTATTTCTCCATGAACCTGCTACAGCTGTATCTTTAAGTACGAAAGAAAGTATTGCACTGTACTGCTAGTGCTGTGCCTAATGAGCAAAACCTTTTCCTACTGGACTACTGGAATGCACTCAACTCAGGAGTGACGTCACGTCCAGCACTGATAACCAATTTCTGAGGCAAACTGAATACAGCATCAGTCCAGGGAAACTCGGCCAGAACAAAAAGTGATGAGAATAAACGTGCTAGAGCACTGAGACACTTTTAGCTGATCAAGTGGAAACTAGACTGAGAAACTATAAATTCTCATTACAACTAACTGGAACAGAAGACAGAGGTGAAACTAAAAAGGACGGGGCAAACAAAGAAGAGGAGAAAGCCGATGACAGGAGGTAAAATTAATAGAAACACACAAGAGGAAATAAAAAGAATCCAAAAAAAACACAATACAAAGATTCAGATTGTTAGTCAGCAGCACGTCATTCACTCACTCATTGAATACAACACAGAACACAGACATGACTCGCTCAACTCCTCCTCCTCCTCCTCCTCGCTGATGAATCAGATGATAAGGCACAGAGTAGCCCTGTAAGCAGAAACAATTGGCCCACTGTGTTGTTGTAACTGGCTTATCAGCTGCAATCCTTGGGAATAGGGGAAGGACATATTGCCATATTTCGCCAAAGAACAACTCAGTGGTCTCATTGAGACTGATAGGGATTCAAACGGAACGGTTCATTTTGCACAGGAGGGAACGGCATCAGGGGACTGTAGAGATGTGTGCGTGTTGAGTTGGAGTACAAATGAGACAATGTTTTCACAACAGAAAGAGGCTGTGAAAGAAAGAATTGGCTGAGCGCAAAGCTTTGATTTCACTTTGGATATATAGAGTCCCTGGACCAAACTTCGGAAGCCACCAAGGAGCAATTTTCAGTGCCTATCACAGCTCATTCATCATGGTGTGATTGCTGTGTCGCTGTTATCTCGCTTGTGGGCGGCAGACGAGCCACAGCTGAAAGCCTCTATAAGAATTCCTTACCTGTACCGCCGGCCTGGGAGAATGTGTGCGTTTGTGTGCACTTGTGCAGACGCTTTAAGGATGCTCTCCTCCGTTCGTTTTCAGCTTGTTTTTTAATGCAACTTTTGACGTGTCCACCTGGGCCTTACAGAGCAGTCTCATTACATATAGCTGTCACCTTCCCCACTTTAATTTCACAAACAGCTCCAGAAAAAATAAAAATAAAAACTACAGTCGCAGAATTGATTATCACTTTACTGCAGGGCCACAAGCCATGTGTTTGCAATTATTGATTGAGTTTGTTACAGGCACTGTTGAGGTCTTAGTGAAAATGTCTTTACACCGTCGCGGTGATGCAATAGAAAAACCAATTCTTTGTTACCTGGAGATAAAATTGTTTTATATTATGTGTGGTATTGCATTTCCTCTCTGTCCTGAAGTGCAGTAGAGCATCATCCAGCAAAACACAAACAAACCAAAAAATAAAAAGATTAATCTCTTTTCTGTTCTATAGCATCAATTCTTAGTGTTCCCTCTTGACATCCATTGTGATCGTGTAGCTGCTGTGTTTCTAGAGCTACACCGCAGGTTGTGAAGTGTCTCAGTGCCAGACCGATGGGTGGGTATACGTTAAAGTTTTTGAAGAAACTTCTCAAGAAGCATTGAGCACCTGATTCAAACCAGGAGCTAATGCTCGAATCCGGTGTGATCGTAAAGAGAAGACGCGAGCATCAATGAGCTGGACTCACACAGCAGCTTAACTTATGCTTGTTTGTCTTTGAAGGTTTGTCTCAAGTGATAGAAATCACACATACTGAACATTTTTATTCACCCTGTACTCCAACCACACAAACACAAGTACGCAAGGTGCAAGATAAACAGTGCTGCAAATCAGGAGCAATGACCTGAAACATTGTTTCAACATCTGGTTTTCATTTTTTTGTAAAGCTGCATAAAAATCTAACACTAACTGCTTCTGGCGCTCATTTATACAAAAGATTTTCGGATTATATTCTTGTTTTTCCACTTGGTTTGTTTCATACAGGTGGTTGTTATACCACTAGGAAATAATTAAATGCCCTTTGGTGTTAATGAATTATTTATTTAATTAGTCAAAATGCTCCTAATGTGCTCACAGAGTTCAGTAAATCCGTCTTATTCCTCATTTTAAAATCGAATCTTTTGAAAATCCTAACTTCTCAATATTTACATCCCAGCTCAGTCCCCTTTTTTTGTCCTTAATGCCTGCCACACGTTCCTCTTTGGAAGAGTCATTTTCTGACTTTTTCAGCTGCAGCACCCTCGGCCATCCTTTTCAGTTTTCTTTCAGAGTACCCTTGTGTCACTGAGTGCTTTCATATCCACTCACATACGTATTGGTAAAAATTCAACATAGTGCACATAGTGCCGGCTGATAAAAGCAGACACGGAGGCAGATTTACTGGCACACAGGCTCAGAGGCACTGAGGCATGTGCACATGAATTTGCAGACAGAGACACGAGATCTGACCCCATTTCTCAGAGTTTATGTGTACTCCTTCTTTCTTTTTCCAACTTGGGCGTATTTGTATTTGTTGTAAAGAGCAAAACGGTTTTGTCGCAGTGGCTTTATGAAAAATTAACGTGACCTGGCCTCTTTTCTAATGACCCAGTATTTTTAACGAATATTGTCAGGGCGTCGGCGGCTCTTCTTCAAAACGGACTTCACAGCCGCGGTGAGAGAATTATATCTCAGCTGCCAGTTTGCTGTGCTCAGGAGAGCAAGTTTTAGAAGGATAAGAAAACAGCAGAGGAAAGCGAGGAGGGGCTGTCTGAAGACATCTTGAACACCCTGAGGTTTTAGAAAGTGGAAACTCCACTGTGGTGTCTGAAGCTGAATGTGAACAACACCCACCAGTGCACCTGGCAGCCTGTGTGTGCGCACTTGCTTGTGCATATGTAAAAGTGTTTTTCCTCCACTGACATTATCAGTCTGCAACCAGACTCCTCATGGCTTGGGAATAAGAGGCTGCTTTAAAAGTCTGCATTTCTTTATAGCTTCAAACTCATAGCTTTATACGGCTGTTTTGCTGTGGTGTGCAAAAGATGGCACATAGAATTTCCTTTAGTAATTTTGTATAGGCCTTTCATGCTTTTATATCGTTTATATATATATATATTATTTTGTTCTCGACTTTTTTATTGACAACTTTTTATTGGAAGTGGTCTTTTCGCTTTTTTCAGTGTCTGTTTGGGTTCTGGGTTTTTTTGGACAAGTCAGACTTTTTAAGAGCAGTTGCGTTTCTATTTCTGCAGCTGAGCACTGATTGTTGTACGGCTTCGACCGGACATTTTTATAGAAAAACTGGAAGCTCAGAGAAAGAAGGATAAATTGAAACCAAGGAAAAGTAATGAAGAAAAAGCAGAGGCATAAAAGCAGAGAAACGTGTTGGCTAGATAACAGTCAGACAGCCTGCTGTGTTATTGATTGCTGTGGGGTTTTTACTGGAGTGATTGATGTTTCCAGGTCTGATTATATTAGTGTGTACTTAACCAGGTCAACTCTGTGGGATGGAGAGATACAAGGCAATATTTTCTAGCCTTACTCTAAGGGACTGGGCTTTCTAATGACACAAGACATATATAATAAATATGGTACGGCACATAAATCAACGAGAAGCTTGAAAGTGAATTCGTTTTTCCCTAATTAAGTGTTGTAGCAGCAACCAATACATTCATCCTTTCAAGTTACTGTTTCTTTGCTATGCAATTGTAGGGAGGAGTGACTACAAGTTGCTCTTAAGCTTCAGCAGTTAATATTATCGCTCATGCACACTTAAATGAAAGGATTTACTGATGTTACATAAGGCCAGACTGGTTTTACAGTTAAATGATGTTAATGAGCTAACAGCTACCTGAACGCTACTCCCACATAGGTTGTCTTGTTAATATTTTAGCCATAAGAGAAAAAATTACTTGCAACCATCTCACAGATGTAACATTATGTACAGCTACTTTCCATACAACTGATATTTATTTAGACTCTTTTTCTTCAATTGTAATTATAGACCAGTTTCTAACCTTCCTTTTATCTCAAAGATTCTTGAAAGTGTAGTTGGAAAACAAATAAGTGATCATCTGCAGAGGAATGGTTTATTTGAAGAGTTTCAGTCAGGTTTCAGAGCTCATCACTGCACAGAAACAGCTTTAGTGAAGGTTACAAATGATCTTCTTATGGCCTCTGACAGTTCAGTTTCAGTTTTCAGTTTTATTTGTCATATGCAAGTTAGCACAGGGTCAACATTGCAATGAAATGTGTTTGACAAGCAGCAGTCACTCAGCAGCATAATACAGTAGGAGAAAATATAATAAAATAAAATAATAAAAAAAAAATAGAAAAATAGTAAGGAGCAAAATATTAGAGAGACATGGTAAAAGAGAAAAGATGACTAAATGATGTGCTCTACTGCCTTCAACACCCTCTGTAGTGATTTACGGCTGCTGGCAGAGCAGCTTCTGTACCAAACTGTGATGCAGCTCGTCAGCAAGCTCTCAATTGCACACCTGTAAAAATTTGAGGTGATGTTGGCATTCATGCTAAACTTCCTCAGCCTCCTCAGGAAGTAAAGCCGCTGGCGAGCTTTCCTGATAGCAGTGTCTGTGTGAAGGGTCCAGGAGAAGTCCTCAATGATGTTGACTCCAAGGAATTTGAAGCTGCTGACCCTTCCGACCTTGACACCGTTGATGTGGATGGGCTGGTGTTCTCTGACTGGTCGTTTCCGGTAGTCCACTATCATCTCTCTAGTTTTGCTGATGTTGAGAGTCAGGTTATTTTCCAGGCACCACTCGTACAGTGCCATCACCTCCTCTCTATAGGCCGTCTCATCATTGTCTGTGATGAGGCCTATGATGGTTGTGTCAGCCGCAAACTTGATGATGATGTTGGACTCTTGTTTAGCAACACAGTCGTGTGTGAACAGGGAATATAGGAGGGGGCTAAGCACACAACCCTGTGGCGTACCTGTGTTTAGGATGAGTGATGAGGAGGTGTGCTTACCAACTCTCACCACCTGGGGCCTGTTTGTGAGGAAGTTTAGAATCCATCTGCAGATTGGTGTTCCCAGCCCAAGGTCGACGAGCTTCGTGGCAAGTTTCGAGGGGATGATGGTGTTAAATGCCGAGCTGTAGTCGATGAAGAGCATCCTTGCATATGTATTCCCTTTCTCCAGGTGAGTGAGGGTGGTGTGCGTTGCCAGGGCGATGGCATCCTCTGTGGCTCTGTTTGTCCGATAGGCAAACTGAAGAGGGTCCAGTGTGTCAGGGAGGGAGGAGCAGATGTGACCTTTGACCAGCCGCTCCAGGCACTTCATGATGACGGATGTCAGTGCAACAGGACGGTAGTCATTCAGACAGGAGACCACTGATTTTTTGGGAACGGGAATGATGGTGGATGCTTTGAGGGACGTGGGGACCACTGACTGCCTCAGGGAGAGGTTGAAGATGTTGGTGAACACCTCTGCCAGCTCGTCTGCACACACTCTGAGTAGCCGGCCTGGGATGCCGTCCGGTCCTGGAGCTTTGTGAGGATTTACCTTTTTAAAGGTCCATCTCACAGCTTCTGTTTTCAGAGTTAAAGTTGCAGCCTCACTGTCCTCCTGAGGGTAGAGGATCTGCTCTCTGTTGTCTGCGTCAAAACGAGCATAGAAGTTGTTAAGCTCGTCTGCAAGAGATGCAGTGGGCTGAACACTGCCTGTGTTGACCTTCTTGTAGTCAGTGATGCAGCGCAGTCCATTCCACAGTCGCCTGGTGTCAAAGCTGTGGTAGCTGGACTCCATTTTTTCCCTGTAGTCCTTTCTGGCCTTTTTTATGGACTTTCGGAGGTTGTACCTGGCTGCTTTATATGCATCAGCATCCCCGGAGTTAAAGGCAGAGGTCCGCACTTTTAGCTTGGCGCGAACGTCTTTATTTACCCAGGGTTTCTGATTTGGATATATGCGGACAGTGGTTTTTGTGATGGTATCATCCATACACTTTCCAATATATCCAATGACAGAGTCTGTGCCATTGATGTTGCCATCAGCTGCATCCACAAATATCTGCCAGTCAGTTGTGTCAAAGCAGTCCTGCAGGACCTCCTCAGCCTCACTGTCCCATTTGTAAATAACCCTGGAAGCTGGTTTTTCCTATTTCAGTCTTTGTCTGTATGCAGGCAGCAGCAGAACAATGGTCTGCCTTACCAAAAGCTGGGCGGGGGAGGGGTTTGTAGCACTCTTTGAATGGAGTGTAACAGTGGTCCAATGTTTGATCACCTCTTGTGGGGAAGGAGATGTGCTGATAGTATTTGGGGAGAACCTTCTTCATGTTGGCTCTGTTGAAGTCACCCAGCACAATAAAGGCAGCTTCTGGATTTTTGTTCTCGAGTCCAGTAATGATGTCATACAGTTCGTCCATAGCCGTAGCTTTATTAGCGTGTGGAGGAATGTAAACAGCTGAGAGGAGAACTGAGCTGAACTCCCTCGGGAGGTAAAAAGGCCTGGCTTTAATGGTCAGCAGCTCGAGGCTCTGAGAGCAGTAAGTTTTTAAGATACACACATCTCTAGCCCACAAGGAGTTAACCATAAAGCACACCCCTCCTCCCCTTTTCTTGCCTGAGTCCTTCGTTCGGTCTCCCCGGTAAACACTGAATCCATCCGGCGTGATGGGCTCCAGCCATGTCTCTGTGAAGGCCAGAACGCAGCAGTTCCTGATGTCTTGTTGGTGTTTAATCTGTGCACGCAGCTCGTCAAGTTTGTTGTCCAGAGACTGGAGATTCGCGAGCAGGATGCTGGGGAGAGGTGGCTTGCTGTTTCTCTGTCGCATTCGGCACAAAACTCCGCGTTTCCCCCTCTTTGTTTACCCTCTATGTCGCGCAAGTAAACAAAGGATCCCAGGCAGCAGAGCGTCCACGGAGTCGAAACCCGCTGTAAAGTCCGAACTGGCTGACGAACGTAGCTCCAGAAGCGTCTGTCTGTCATACCGAGTGTATGATCGCGCTGTGCGCACAGAAATTGAAAGCAGTACAAAATGTGGACTCATCTCTGTGCTTGTCCTGCTAGACCTCAGTGCAGCCCTCAGTGCTGTTGAACATGATATTTTATTACAGCAATTGGAGCATGCTGTAGGTATTAAAGGTACTGCTCTGCAGTGGTTGAATTGTATCTATCTAATTGACACCAATTTGTTCATGTAAGTGGAGAGTCCTCTTCACACACTGAGGTTACAGATTGCATAAAGTGTTACCTAATTATGGTGTTCCACAGGGTTCAGTGCTTGGACCAATTCTGTTTTCATTATAAATGCTTCTCTTAGGCAATATCATTAGAAGGCATAGCATACATTGTCACTGCTATGCAGATGACACCCCACTTTATCTATCCATGAAGCCAGATGTCTTAAAATAGAAATGTCTTAAAGACATAAAGACCTGTATGACCTCTGGTTTTCTGCTTCAGATAATTCAGATAAAACAGAGGTTATTGTACTCGGGCTTAAAAATATAGAAATATGGTATCTAACCAGATGCATTACCTTGGCCTCCAGTAACACTGTGAGGAATCTGAACCAGATATGTCCTTAATGTGCATATTAAATAAATATGTGGGAGTGCTTTCTTCCATTTGCGCAATATCTTCAAAGCTAGAAACGCCCAAAATTAGAAACATCCTGTCTCAGAGTGATGCTTAAAAATCTAGTTCATTCATTACTTCTAGGATCAGGATGTCCTTAAAACTTCCTGAAAGCTTTCAGTTGATTCAAACTGCTGTAGTAAGAATACTGACAGGGACTAGAAAGAAAGCATATTTCTCCTATACTGGCTTCTCTTCAATGGCTCCCTGTAAAAATCCAGAATCGAATTCAAAATCCTGCTCCTCACATACAAGGTCTTGAATAATCAGGCCCCATCTTATCTTAATGACTTTATTACCATATCACGCCATTAGAGCTCTTCGCTCACAGACTCTGGACTTATTTAGTTATTTTATTAAAAGTAGAATGGCAGGCAGAGCCTTCAGCTTTCAGGCCCGTCTTCTGTGAAACCAGCTTCCATTTTCAACTGAGGAGACGGATACCCTCTCTGTTTTTAAGATTAGTCTTAAAATGTTCCTTTTTGCTAAAGAATATAGTTAGGGTTGGATGAGGTGACCCTGAATCCTCCCTTAGTTTCTTGCAGTAGGTTTAGGCTGCTGGGGGATTCCCATGATGTACCGAGGGTTTGTCTTCTTCAGTCACCTGTTTTGTTTTTGTTTTGTTTAATCCCAATCTGTAGTTGTTTTTATTATTAGTGCAAACCGGATTAAGGGCATTTCCCATCCTTCTCTTCCAGTGAGTTGTTGTCATTGATGACTGACAACCTAATTCAAAGTGTGAATTTATTGCCAGGAGGTGCCAGCAGCAGCAGTAGCAATTACAGTAACTCTTCACAAGCCTGCGATGTCACATAATAAAACTGAAATTGAAAAATATTTCCTCCCTGCGATGTCAATCTTTGGTCGAGTTTTTTAACCAGTTGCTCCTTTTCCACCACCTGGATTGATATCATATCATTGGCAAAACAATATGTAGCTGCATCAGTAATTCTATCCACCGTTTGCACTTATGTCATGTGGAGTGTAAAAAGCAAACGCTCCAGTGTCGATGAGTGATTTGTTTACTTCTGGGTCACACATCACCAGATGTGATCTTATCCTTGTACAGGGAGTGCAGAATTATTAGGCAAATGAGTATTTTGTCCACATCATCCTCTTCATGCATGTTGTCTTACTCCAAGCTGTAATAGTCACATGCACACACAGATATCCCCCTAAAATAGCTAAAACTAAAAACAAACTAAAAACTACTTCCAAAAACATTCAGCTTTGATATTAATGAGTTTTTTGGGTTCATTGAGAACATGGTTGTTGTTCAATAATAAAATTATTCCTCAAAAATACAACTTGCCTATTCTGCACTCCCTGTATGCTGTCATAACCTGGTTGTATTCAATGGTGTGCTTTTGCCTGAAGTGGTGAAACAAGTTTGCTTTAACCCTTTTAGTGGGAACTGGTTTCTTGCATGTCTTGAAAAGTACTGTGTCTTGTTGGAGGTTGTTGAAGTAGGTCCCTTTTTAGGTACTAATTACCATCAGAGGCTGACACACTGCTTGTTTTGTTGTGCGCGCACTAGGGAATTGAAGTGCTTTAAATGAATGAAAAAGAATTTAAATGTTGCTATATCGTTATTATCACTTTTTTTGTCACATAAAAGCCTGCTGATGGTATGATGCACAGCTCTAATGTCTAGCCAATGTCTGCTGTAATATTACTCTGATAATCAATTAAAAATACTTCAAAAGGCAACAGTGACACACGCGCACAGCAAAAGGGTGCATTTTATTTATGACTTTAAGTCATGGATGAGGCCTAGCAGACTCAGTCATGAAATTTAGGGGGGGTGGCTAAACGCGCCAACCCACTTACTCTCACACTACTGCATATTGTAATCCTGTCTGTGTCAACTTCTTTCTGTTTTGCTGCTATAAAACACTGGAGGCTGTTGTCAGTGAACAGCATGTCTGTTTAATCAAACTGCGAGCCTGGTTAGATAAAATGAATCCGTATGCAGATTCTTGGGGAAGAGCGGTGCAGACACAGGCAGCTGATCAGCAGTCATTTTGTTGTCAGTCTTATCACAGCAGTGCAGGATGTGCAGCGTTGGTTCTACTGTCCGGTTCCTCCAAGAAAGAAGCAAAGCTGTTCAATCAACAGTATTAACATGATGTCCACCCTCACCCCTCCTTACAGGTGGAGCCAAACAGTTGCTATGACAACATTGCGAGTCTTAGTACTAATAACTGTTACGCCACCTGATGTGCACCGAGTTTTCAAGTGCCTCCAAATTCAGCACAAATTCGTCAGTAGTCAACCAGCTACCCTACAAAGTGTTTCCAGCTGTGGCAGTGACAAAACCATTTCACTCCCATCCCCAGCTCTCGAAATACAGCACCACTTATTCCTGTTTATGCTTTACCCTCCTGAACCATGTCACAGTTGTCTACACGCGTGGCTGTCTTATACGCTGAAGGCATTTATGTTAAAACGAGTCAATAAGCTACAATTAAAACCTTCTGCATTGTTAGAAGCACTCAATAACACATATATTTTCTTTGTTGTAAAAAGCTTTTAGTTTTCAGTAAGAGTGATAGAAAATGTTTAGATACCTTTAATCATCGTTATTTGATGCCAAGTTGCCAAACAAAGTTAGTTTATCTGGAATCACGAGCTAAGTTCAGGGATAGTGGGATGGAAAAGTACATAACACTGTCTTTTTTGTGATGTAGTGGAGCCTGAGCACACCAGTCTGACAGTTGCATTATTTGAAAAATAGCACAATAAGGTTGGCTCCAAAATACATCACTGCAGGGCTCTTTAAATCTTCCTACAGCATCAACTAAATGACAAAACAAGACATAAATAAACAGACAGCCGAACAGAGAGTTGGTTCGCTAAAAGACATACACATAAATAGGTGTATGTGTATGACTGATATCAGAAGAAAACTATCCAGTTTTTGGTTAATACAACAGATTAGCACGCTCCTGCCTTGTTGCTGATTTCAGTGCTTGGCTCTGCTTCAGAGCCACAAATCTCAGTTTTCATTGAAGGCAGTAAACAACGTGAACCGTGACCTCTAAAGGACATGTGGGATGCTTCCACCATTCTTGCTCATTGCAAAATCTTTAGATAGGCTTAGTAAAATAATGATATTGATCATTAAAGGAAGACTCGGGTGATTTGGTAATAAATTACCCAAAAATGCTGAATACAGTAAAAAGTGTAAAAATTTTAACTCATATATGGAAAATGATAACTAACTTATTTTTTGTATTTTAACACTCCAGTTAAAAAAATAATAATTTTCTGGCAATTACTTCATTATTTAGGAGTAAAGGGGTTTAGAGAGAGACGTTAAGAAGAACTAGAACTAAAATTCTGTATTGCTGTCACACTTAAAAATCATGAGATCTAATGCAACGCAAATCCTTTGTTTTTTTCAGGAGAATCCGTATGTGATGCTCCGACAGAACCACCAAGAACTCGAGGGAAATGACCGCTATGAGGGCTTCTGTGTGGACATGCTGAAGGAGCTGGCAGACATTCTCAAGTTTAAGTATCGCATCCGGCTGGTGGGGGACGGCGTCTACGGTGTTCCCGGAGCTAACGGAACATGGACGGGCATGGTTGGAGAGTTAATCTCAAGAGTATGTAAATATTTGCATATGCATAGACAATAATATTGCCAACAAACAAACCATATCACTATAAATGATTATGTTTTCTCCTTCGCATATGTGTGAGACAGAAAGTTTTTACAGGTGTCTATGCAGTCCTGTGAAAAGCTAAGCAGCCAGGTGCTGCTAATCAAATGCGTTTTATTAATGGATCATCAGCAAGCGTAAGCATCTCTGTAAACGCAGAAGTTTTGGCAGCTTGTTCTGAAGCATTCAGGTGTGTGTTAACACAATGCCAAAAAGGAATGACATCAATAAAAGAAGTAATTGCTCCTGTCCATCATTCTACATTGAGAAAGAGGATTCACAAGTAAAAGGAACTTGCCATTTTTCCCAGGCAGACAGACATCCAAGTAAATTCACCCCAGAGTCAAATCATGCAATGCTTAGAGAAACTACAAAAAAAAAAGAAAGAAAACAAGAGCTGTATCTCAGACTCTACAGGCCTCAGTTAGCATGTTAAATGCCTGAACCCTCTACTGCACACATTTTGATGGTACATGCTGAACATCATTTTCTGACTCATTTCGGGCCATTTTATTGCCAAGATATTTTTTTTGTGCAACAATGCTATAAAACCACAGAGAAAATTATTATCTCATAATTCATCACACAACTTTTAGAAAGCAAAAAGACCTCAGCAAATCTTCCAAAAATGTCGACCAATGTTGAAACAAAGAATTGAAAAGACGTGAAACATATTTACATAAATGATTTGATGCAGGCTTAGGTTCAAATTGTGCAATATCATGTCATATTGATTATACTGTTGTGAGACTGTCAGTCTGTGTGAAACTTACCAAAACAGTTCTTCTGAGGTGGGCATTACACTTTATACACATCACTTTTGGTTTTTCTGTGCACCCAGGAACCCTGCATCTTGCCTTGTTCAGTTCAGTTCAGTTTTACTTGTATTGTGCCAAATCACAACAATTACCTCAAGGTGGTATATTGTAATGTCACGAACCTACAACAATACAGAGAAAACCCTGACATTAGATGACCCCCTATAATCAAGCACTTGGCTACAGTAGGAAGTAAAAACTCCCTTTTAACAGGAAGAAACCTCCAGCAGAACTAGAATCAGGGAGGGGCAGCCTTAATCGGTTGGGGTGATGGGGTTATCACATACTGTTGGCCAAAGTGATATATTATAATATATTGTCTGTGATGAGATTCTGATTTGGAATGGGAGCTCTGGGACTCTGCTTCTTCCTCCTGTCGTCATAATTTTGAGATATCCCACTAATGGCTCGAACTCTTTGCACAGATTTCATGCAATTTTGTATTTTGGACCACATTTCAACTCGGAAGCTCAGGTGGTTGGACAGCCTTCCCAATGTAAACTTCACAACTGTGTGGAATACCATCTGATGTGATTGTGATTTGGCACTATATAATTAAAACTGACTTGAAATGATCCAGCAAGGACTAGGCAACTGTTGTTGCTCATATGGAGAAAGCTTTTGATGGCCTCCCACTAAGCAAGAAGCATCACATCAGCAACATGTGAAATGTGCACAAATTTGCGCACGAATGCATGAAATAACATATCATTACATACAAACACAATGTTATCAAAATCTCCCTCAAAGTTCCCCTGATTGCACTACGTTGCCCGAGGCAACAAAAAGAATTTCTGGGCATGCAAAATTTCATGGTTCATTGGTTTCCATCATTTAACTTCACACGTACAGGTCATGAGGCTTAAAAAGACTTTCTGTTGCTCTAGGGCAACACTGTGCTGTAGAGGTTTAAGTGTTTAGAGGGGTTTCCAGGAGAAAGTCTCTTCTCTCTGAAAAGAAGTCTAAGCATAGGTTTGCAATGTTGCATCTGAACAAACCACAAGACTTCTGGAACAATGTCCTTTTGACAGACAAGACTAAAGTGAAGAAGTCTGCCCATGATGTACTGCACCATGTTTGTCAAAAACCACACTCAGCAGATCAGCACAAACATCTAACATGAAGCATGGTAGTCGATAGGTGATGATTAGTGCACATGACCTGGGCTTGCAGTTATTAAGTCAGCCATAACCATGCTGTGTGGAACCTTAAGAGATCTGTGCATAAAAAAAGGCCTTCAAACATCAATGAACAGAATCAACATTGTAAAGAAGAGTGGACTAAATTCTTCCAAAGACATGCAGAAAGCCATTACTTCCAGCTGTTCCTAAAGGTGGTTCTACAACTTACAACTTTTCCTTTAAAACAAGATTTTCACCATAGCTGTGTGGATACCACTGTATTGTTCTTCTTAGAGAAACATAGAAACAAACCCAAAGTGTATTGCTCAGCTTTCACATAATTTACAGCACATTTCCTTCATATCATATAGCCCCCTTCCTTCATTCAGCAGTTGGCCTTTTCAGCTTAAGTATTGTATTTTTCAAAGTAGTCACAGCTTGTTGGTGGCTTGTTTCCTGCCAGCCGCTTTAGCTGAACTGACCTTAATAGACTTTCCTCCTGGATCAGTCTTGTTGCTGTTAAATCTCTGAGTGAGCCCTTATATTATTTGCTGTACGTGGCTGTTAACAGGCAGATAAGGTTATATAAGGGATGAGAGGGAGAGGGGAAAGAAGTAAAAGAGCTGTTAAAAAATTAAGAGGGCGGGGTGAGTGAAACAGACAAGTGTTAAGTCAGTCCTAAGAGGTGATCTGTCTTAATTCTGTGGGCTAATGGAGGGCAAAGCCATTAAGTATGTAACGCGTACCTTCAGAACGGCCATGGGTGAAGTCGACATGTGTCTCTGACATCAGCTTGAGCCGTGGATTGGCATGGTTGAGAGGGATTTTCATGGTAAAGGTGGCATCTGCAGGGAAGTTACACAGTAGACAGAAAGGCTTCGGAGTGTTTGGTTAAAGGCATAGAAAAGAACAGGAAGGATGGCAGTGTAAGAGGATTGTGGGAAAATATACAGGCCTTGGCTACAAGTTGAAAGGACAGGTAAAGAAAGGAAAATGGAGGAAGAGGGGTGTTATACACTTGGTAGGAGCAAAGGGAGACAGCATCAGGATATTTTGGACAACAGATACCCGTCTCCCTGCCAGTACCTTTCAGACTGAGCAAGATTTCATTGAGGATGAGGATGATTAGTCTGACGGGTGTCAGACAGCCTAAGCTAACAATGAGTCAGGCCAAGAAGAACCCAGACACAAGTCTAAGTACAGTATGTGCCGGTTACCTAATCCACAGTGCTGCGATTAGAGAACAGAGACATACAGCATCTCTAAAGACCAAAATTTAAAGTCTAAGTCAAATGCTAAATCCTCAAGGGTCATGTTTAATTCATCTCTCACGTTCAGTTTCGCATCCTTTTTACTGGCTTAGCATGATCTGATTGAATGCAAGTGGAAACGGGTATGATGCAATATTGAACAGGCGACATTACACTGTGTCTTTTCTTACATACTAGAAGGCATAACAGCAGGGAGGCAGAAGAATCCGGTAATCAATATTAATATTCCATCGCCACGTAAATATTTCACTTGATGTTACAACTGTGTGTTCATTTTTCAAAGGATCTGTTACTTTCTTTGTTAAAATTGCCTCGATGGTCATTTGCTGTATTTGGATTCCTTCCAGCACTGGGAGCAGGCAATCAGCCTTTCAAACAGCGGTCAGAAACGAGACAGGAGGCTGGGAACAGATGATAATCTCGGGTCAGCGCCTGCAGGCTGAGAGTAGGGCAGCAGGAGACACTAGGCCTCAGTGTGGACTAAAGGCTGCCGTGAGGTTAAAGAGATGCAAATGTGAAGTGCAGAGTATTAATTGAAGCACAGACGGAGTCAGACTGGGGGTTTCTAGATGAAGCATTTGAGGCCTCTTCTGAAGGTCAGAGTGATTATAGAAAAACATGACATCGAAATGGATGACGCGCCTTGGATGTGTGCATGTTATGTATGTCAGATGCCCTCCTCGTTCCTTGACATAGAAACAGTATGTTGTGGATTTTGACTAGTGTCTGCAGTGCTGCAGCACAGCTCCCTGCTCCTCATTCTCCCATTCCCCTCTATGTCCCCAATCCTCTTAGTCCTCCTGCAGCAGACAAAGAGGAATGCATTGCTGCTTTCACTCTTTGCTCCTCAGGGAGATGAAAAATCCCTTGCAGTTGCACTTTGCTGGCCTGTATTATTAGTACAGAGCCATTCAGCTGCATTGACCATTTCTACGTGTGTGTGTGTGTGTGTGTGTGTGTCTCTGTGTTTTACTAGCCTCTGCTTTGTCGAGTGATTTGTCTTGACAGTGCTCCCTTGGCCAGCCACAATGGTTACCCTGAGCTCTCTCGTGCACTGCACACACACACACAAACACACACACAATGCCAGTGCCGGATTATCCCCATCACGGATAGCCGTATTGGTGGACAAAAAGCCTAGAGGATACAAAAAGGGCATTATTAGGGAATTAGCAAACCAGTAGCCCACTTCTTATGTCATCTTCATCTTTCTTTTTTTTCAAAATCTTCAAATTATTGGGTATGTCACAAACACTATGCCATGCCTCGGAGCTGTGCTGTGTGTGAGTTGGACTTTTCATGCAGTAATACTACTTATCCTGTTGCAGAAAGCAGACCTGGCAGTCGCAGGCCTGACCATCACAGCAGAGCGTGAAAAGGTGATTGACTTCTCCAAGCCTTTCATGACCCTTGGTATCAGCATCATGTACCGCGTCCACCTGGTGAGTTAAGTCCCCCCGCACACACCTATTATACCTGATCGAACTGCCTCTCATACAGCTTGCGGATAAACCTCAGCAGGCTGTCAGGCATGTCTAATGCCTGGAAAAGAAGCACTCTGCCTTCTGGCCTGTAGAGTCTTTTTCTCTCTCTTAGTCCGTTTAAATTCCTCCACAACTTCTCCCCTTTTACACCTTATTGCCTCTTTACCTCTCAGCTACTCGTTTTCCCTTTCATCTGCGTTTTTTCATGGGTCCTCTTCCTGCTTTACCCCTGTCCTCCAACATTACTTGCCACTTCATCCTTCTCCTCTGTGTCAAGTTCTTTTCATTTTTCCTTTGTCCACCCATTTCCTCCTTTTGTTTCCGTGCCCCCCACCCCCCACCTCATTCTGCCAGCACCAGATCGCTCATTTTATGGTGTGAACTGAATGATAAATGTAACACTTTCACAGTTGTTTTCTGCTTGTTCTCTGATTGGATTTCGCCATCTTATTCTCACAAGCAATGCCCTCCATTCTCTGCAGAGAGCAAGTCCAAGCAAGAAACAGCGAAACAACAGCAGTGCTGGTGGAAATGAGCCAGTGTTTGCGCACTTAGTGGCCCATTAATCATCAGTCCTCCCCCAAAACCCAAGGTGACACTGTGGGGGCCACAGTAGCACTGGCCACAGTCCGTGCTGAGGTGATCTAGCGCGTGCGCAGGCTAACATTAGTGTAGCATCCCAAAGGGGCATTTTACTCACATTCCCATTCCATCTTGCTCCTGTCTCCACTACTTGTAAATCTCCCACCGTGTCACCTTCCCATAGTCTGTGCACAGTACCCATAGGTGAGGCAGTGAGGCACTCAATTGAGCGGCAACAGTTGGGGAGAATCAATCGACGTTCGCAGCAGGTGCTACGTTAAATGGGCTGCTGGGCAGCATGTGACCTCTGAATTGGGAAGCAGGCAGGCGGGTGGCAGCCTGAGGATATGATATGGAGCTTATGTCCCACAGGGTTGGCACACAGAGCCAAATAGTTGAATTAGCAGAGACTTGACCCAGTTGAAATTCCTGAGTAAAGCGGTTTCTATTAAGATAAGATGTGTGAAGTCAGTAGAGGAAGGTGAAAAGATAAGAGGGAAAGAAGACAGGCATAAGTGCAGGTATCATCTCTCTTTGTCTCTTTCTCTGTCCCTCATTTCCTCACACTCTCTTTACTTTCTCATTGCCCCTTGGCATTTTCTTAGATCCGATTCAGAGTGGTCCCTCAGCATGCTCTAAAATTCGATATTTGAATTTCTGTGACTGCACTTGTTTAGTTCTAATCCACTGACTATTGATCTGAGGCACAGTGATTTCTACAAGGGGGTATACTGCTTATTTCAAACTTTAAATGAAAATTTCAGTCCAATCAATAAGAATGGCGAATGCAATAAAATACAGCTGCCTGTTGGGTATTAATTATCCGCACACTATCGCCAGTTTAATCTCCATTTCTCTTCTTTGTCACAAGTATTGCATGTCTTTCTTACTCTCGCTCTCTCTCACACACACAGACACACGCACAGAGTTTTTTCACTTTCATTATTTATTCTTATTTTATGTTTGTTGCGTTCAAAGCACACATTTACATTCTTTTCAGTGAAGGCGATAGCTTTAACGTCAAGCGTAATCTTGTTACAAAGCTGCTGAAAATGTACATTTCCTGTTTGAAACACAGGTGCAGATTTGAACTAACGCTTCACTGCCTCCACCCCACCCACACCCCAAACCCCCTCCCTTGCCCTCCACACCACCCAGCCAGCCACTACAACAACTGTCACAGACAAGTTTTCTGTGGTGTGTTCAAAATTGCAGCAAATCAGAACATTTAATCACCTGTCAAATGAGTTTGTGTCTTCGTGCTATTCTCTGAAGGGACCGCTGTCTGTTATCATTTCTGGGACACTGACTCTGCAATAAATAAAACTCGCCTGAATGTCTTGTCTGGTTGGGGATTTGTAGTTGGGTGCTATTCGAGGCCATATAGTGTATTTTATATGGTGGGGTATTTGACATGCATGTAGCTTCAGGCCCTATAAATAAAACGGATTTGCTTCATACACAAATCAAAGAGAAGCCGGTGCAATATGAATCACTGCGGTTATGAACCCAGACACTACCTAAAGCGACTGTCAGCTTCATCTCATAAAAACCTTTCGTTGTCTTGCATTCATCATCTGTACAATATAAAAACCATATGCTGCATGCCAAAATCCCAGCACTGTGAGCGTCTTTAAATCTGTGCCAGTTCCTTCTCCATTAATTCGTTGACTGTGTAACAGGGTATATGAGTGGATGTGTGCATGTTTGTGTGTATAAGAGAAAGAGTGCCACTTAATTAGACATAGGGGTTAATTAGGGGTGTGTAGAAGCTGTGTCAGATTCAGCAGCTGCCCTGAGGGTAGAGCGTAGTATAACGAGCTTTATTGACTCACTGGCCACAGAAGTCCTCAGACAAAATTACACAAACAAATGAAACCCTGTGCACAGAAACACAGACGCAGCTCGTGGAATTTAAAAACTTACCACTTATGTTATTTAGGGTTATTTTTAAATGCAGTTTTTTTCCATAATAAATCAATATTAAATTTAACACTAAACAGTAGGTTGTGTAATATCATTAAATTGTGTATATATGTGCTTAGGTACAACTGTGCAACTGCTCATTAATGCACAGGCTCTAATCAGCCACTCACATGCAGCAGCTACATACATTTAAGGATGTAGATATTCTAAAAAAAGACCTGTTGAAGTTAAAAACTGGGCATCAGAATGGGCTAGAAGACCATACTGAGATCCCACTCCTCTCAACTAGCATAAAGAAACTGAGCCAATTAATGATACAGGTTCGGCATGCTGGTAGTGTGATGGTGTGGAGGATATTTTCTTATCATCGTTTGGTCCCTTTAGTACAAACTGAGTATTGTTGCTGACCATGTTCATCCCTTTATGACCGTTGTGCATTCATCCTCTGCGGGTTCCTTCCCACAGGATAATGTGTCGCGTCACAAATGTCAGATCATCTCAGACTGGTTTGAGATGTGGGATCATCTTGATACAGAACAGACCAAACGCAGCCAACATCAAGAGAAGAGCTTTGAATATCTTCCATGAAGCCTGGAGAACTATTCCTGAAGACTCCTCAGGAGAAAGTTCAGGGTGAAGAATAAAGCTGCTCATATCAAATATTGACTTTCAAGCTCGTTAGGAATGTTTTTGCCTTTTAGATTGTATTTCCGTGGATGCATGTGTTTCATTAAACCGCTCTACCTATTTCCCATTTTCCTAGCAACATACAAAGAAATAAGGGGTGTCTTGAGACTTTTGCACCAGACTGGAAGTTTTATTCTTTTATTTTGAAAGTAACCCTAAAACTAGTAGTGATGTATGTTTTTTGTTTTTTTTTAGTTATGTTAGAAGAGTTTCAGCAAACACAAAAGCACAGCTTTGTTTGTGTGCAACTCACTCAGACATAAAGCCAGACAACCCGGTGAGCTCAAGAGGCAGCAGGATGTTGTTATGAATATGACCCCGTGACCTCAGCCAAATCAACTGCTCTCCACAGATTGCCCCCGCGGCCATCTCAGCAGCCGTAACAACTGGCAGCTTTAACACAATTAGAAATGCACACACTATCAAAGAGCTTGGGGGGGGGGGAGGTGGCAGAACATGGGGAGACACAGGGAGGGACAGGAAGAAAGACAACATAAAAGAGAATAAGCAAGAAATAGGTAGAAGGACATGAGGGAAGATGGAGAAATGAGAGCAAGGAAGTGAGCGACGAGAGTGTGATCAAATGACAATGGGAAGTCTCCTTCGGTGAGTCAGTGTTCAGGCAGGAAGCCTCAGGGGGCAACGGTGTGGTATGAATACCAAGAGGAAAGATGACTAGGTGAAATCCTCAACTGGATAACCTCACCGGCTCCCTCTGCCACCCTCCTGGCATGTAGGCAGTCCTCCGAGAGTAACGGAGAAGGGGAGAAGCGGGAAATATGGAGGGACAGCGGGAAGTTGAGAGAGAACAAGGGCAGTGCAAGGTAAAATGAATGAGTTTTTCATCTGTGTGTTGAGATGAAAAAAGGACACATAGCTACTAAAAAAGGCAGCAATTTTTCACTATTTTATTTGTTGAGATGGACTCATAAAAGCAGGTCTTAGAGGATGTTTTGCTCTCTGTGCCACAGGTGTATTATTTTACTTCCTGGGATTTGCCTCATCCCATATATATCATCTTAACATGGCCATAAAACTGCTATAAAATGATACCCCTGACTCTGATAAAAATCATTCAAATATGGCAGCAAGTACTTACGCTGTGAAGAGACACTCATCCAGTAAACATCTAATTTGGTCCTTGGTGTACTCTGTTTATATTTTATTACTTTGTTAATTATTTTCTAGTTCTAGTCTACACTTCATCGGCAACTTTGTGAGGTACAGTCATTTGAAGGCTTGTTAATGCAAATATCTAATCAGCTGATGCACAACACATTTAACCTTGAAGCAGATGGGCTACAACAGCAGAAGACCACACCGGGTCACCCACTCCTGTCAGCGAAGAACAGGAAAATGAGGCCACAGTTTCCACCAGCTTACTAGATGAACATTGTTCGGTATAATTTCTACTGCAATATTCGAATGGTACAGAAACAAAAGCATGGCTCCATCCTCCCTTCTGTCAATGGTTCAGGCTGCTCATGATGGTCTAATGGTGTGGAAGATATTTTTCTTGGCTCTTTTTTAAACACCAACTGGTTTTAAACATCACAATGAGTTCACTGAACTTAAATGACCCCCAAAAGTCACCAGCTCTCCATCCCATAGAGCACCTTACAGATGTGGTGGAATGGGGGATTTTCATCACGATGTGCAGCCGACAAATCTGCAGAACGTTAGCGATGCTATCATGTCATTATGGACCAGAATCCCTGATGAATATTTCAGGCACCCTGCTGAATCTACACCATGAGGAATTAAGGCACTTGTGCAGGCAAAAAGGTGGTCCAAACCAGTATTAGCAGGGTGTACTTCCTATAGAGTCCAGTGAGTGTATATCTTCTATTTAACAGTAACTACTGGATTAGTCACGGATGCTGTGCTTTCCTTAGCAAGCAGTCAATGTGCTTTTCTGTGCTGAGTGGTGGGTGCTCCCTGTGCAGTTGCCCAAGCACATACTGTATCTGCCCTGCTGTGGATGACTGACAGTTTAGACAGCTGCTGACAAGATTAGAAACACAGGCACACACACAAACACACAGGTGCTTGACAGTCTGTCATGCACACACAGACTCATCGTCCAATATAAAGAGAGACTGGACCACCTAAATAAGATTGTGATGTAAAGTATGTCTCTGAGAAATTACTAAAAATATTTAGTATTTGCATGCATAATTTATTTATGAATAAATGAATGAAAAATAGGTAAACCCTTGTATATGTTCTACTTTACAATTTCCTTACATCACTGGAAATCCTGAGTCACCCTGCCCCGTGAGGCACTTCTCCTCAAACAATGTTTAGTGGTTCGCACAGCAGTTTGTGGCACAGCAATTTTGAACCCATCTTGATTGATTTCGTTTGGCAGCACAGCGAGCATTTACATATTAAGCACTTGATAAAGGTGGTATATCCATCCGACAGGTCCCAAGTACCATTAGCATTCACTTGCATTTCCCTTTCCAGCAATTTGTCAAATGTAAGTCCAGTAGTCATTGCTTTACCGCTGGTTTGGTCCACACCAACTCCGAGGGGTGAAATATGGCTCCTTAGCTGTTAAACGCTCCGCTATTGTGGTGCAGATTGTATTCATGAGAACAGGAGCAGAGAGGAAATAAGGTAGTTAAGATCAGGCGAGTGAGCCAAAACAGTAAAGTTGGCACGGTAAAATAAAAGCCCTGAAAGGTGTTAAAGCACTGCTGAGCTGTGTGGAGCTTTAGTCGAGTGATCACACACCATGTTTTTCCATGTCACGAGATCATCATTAAATAGAGTTTCATTAAGCTTGCTCTTTCTAGTCCTTAGTTTAATCTAAAATGTTTTGATACAGAAAAAAACTGAATAAACTATCTTATCTTTGGAAATGTGCACACAGATTTTAAAACATTTTCATGCAGTTTCCATTTAGCTTATCTGAAGCTTTGTGTGCTCATTAATTTGTCTACTCCAGCTATGGATTGTTCCAGTTTCTAACTCTTAAAAAAAAAAGTAAAACACTTTTGTCCCTTAGTCTCAAAGCCAATACATAAAAGCAGCAAAGTCGAGCTTTCTAAGCAGCAAACCTCCTACTGTTTTCCTGTTGTCCTTGTAATCTTCCTGTTGTCTCGTCCTAGCTTTCTCTCCGTCTCTATTTCTGAGTTGCTCTCTTGCACCTTCACTTTGCCATCTGTTAGCACACTAGTCCCACGTCTCTGCAGTGATCTTTATCTTAATAATAGCACCTTGGTGAAAACTTAACATGTGGACGAGCATGCCCAGCAGTTCACGAAGCGCTGGGTCAGCATGCATCAAACTGGACCAGCAAAACAGGAGGACTCATGTCAGCACATACTACTGCTACTCCAGTAATGCCAGTGCCAACCGAAGGCAGCCTGGCACTGATGCTCACTTTACAACATATACCTCTGACATGGCCATTGTGTGTTTCAGCTCTGCACTATTCCATTCTCAGACAGCTATCGCCATCGTCATAAGCAATTGCACTCTATAACGTGGTCTGACATACGTTATGAGTGGCAGGCTGATTCGAATCTTGCTCAGAGTTATTCGGCAACTCTCTCCCCCTGCTTCTCCTGCTTTCTGCACCACTCCTATTTTACTGAGTCGGGCTAATATGCAAGTGATTACAGACGCATTAATGAATTTTCATCTCCGCACAACTCTGAATGGGGATTCGTTTATCATAACAAATGCCCACCAAAATAATTTCAACCTCTTTGCCTCAAATTAAATTTTGGAGGGCCTCAGAAATGTATTACTGCAGCGTTTTGGCACGCAGGAGGTCTGGCAGGAATACTTAATTGAGTTTTTATTTTTTTTATTTTTTGCATAAATGCAATTTGACGTAGACTCCACGGCGGTGCCTTTGACACAGAAATGGACAATGAGGAATTTCTACACGACTAAACGTGTCTCTCTCATAGCAACATTTAGACAGTTGGTTGTTTGATCACCTCCATTATCTAAGCGTCCTGCTGGCCCTGACAGCCACCTCCATTTCATAGTCATTAACAGGCGGCGGACGTGCACTTGTGTGTAAATGGCTAATATTCCCCTGCAGACATTTGGTCGGGAAGGGTGTAAGCTTAGCGTGCGCGTGTGAAATATGAGCAGGCACAAACACACATATAAACAAGCGGGCCCAATCATCCTGACTGTGGTTCCCCAGTAATTGGTTTCATTTAGAGGACAATGTTGCATAATGAAACATTAGGAATTAGCCCCTATATTCCCATCGCTCTACTGGCTGCCAACCTCATTTTAGCCATGTTATCTCCTGGTTACCAATGCACATTTATATGCAACACCCCATAGCTGCTTCAGCACAACTAGCCTTTTTAGCCAAGCCAGAGCTATTAATCTCCCTCCACCTGTGTACACTGCCCACTCCCGGTCATACTGCAAGTCAACTATAGGTCATGGAATTGAATTTGTCTTTAATGTGGTTCTAATGGTTTAGCTGATTATTTGACATTTCTTTCTCTCTACATGCAGACTTGTAGAGAGTAAAAATGTTGCCTTTTGTTAGTTTTGACCTCTGATTATTCTGTACGACTAAACCTAATAATGTATCTATCACAGCTTGTTGGAAGTTGTGAGAATTTTTTTTTCAGTGTTGGAATGCGGGATATAAACCTCTTATCAGTGATGTCGTATTATCATACAGGCCTCTGCCACTCTATTGACAGTCCATGGGAGACTGAGTTTGCGCTTTCATACAGTGCTGATCTGAATGTTTACATGCAAATGAGATTCGTATAATTAAAGTGCTATCAGTTTAGGACAGGGAAAACCTATGCTTATCGCATCAAAATCCGTTTATTTGCGGTCACAGTCACCTTTTCCATCTTCTCCAAATTACACAGGCACCAGTAAATGTTGGTCAACACACACCGAACTGGAGGTGGGAAGAAAGGGAAACAGAACTGAAATGCAGTAATCATCGCCTTTCTATGTTTCCTTCTTTAGTTTATGTCCAAGAAGACCAGTCATTCTGTGTGTGTTGTCTTCCAGGGACGTAGGCCAGGCTACTTCTCCTTCCTGGATCCCTTCTCACCGGGTGTTTGGCTCTTCATGCTTCTGGCCTACTTGGCTGTCAGTTGCATTCTCTTTCTGGTGGCCAGGTAAGGAGCTCAACCATAAAATGCAGTCTGTACAGATAAGCGAGAGACAGGAGAAGAATGAGGCAAACAAATGGACTGGGTACAGAGAGTAAGAGCACACAAAAAAACGTTTCTTTGGGCAATATACGGCGGAGGAAACAGGTGTTTGTTCTCTCGCTTCTCTTTAGCCTCTGGTTGATCTTGAACATCACAGAGAAAGAGACGTTCCCCCACCAGTGGCAGGTCTCTAGCATCACATTGCCACCTGCTGGTCAAGGATGGCACTGCCACAACTGCTGCTGAAAATCATAATTTCCTTTGAAATGGAAATATTACTAGGTTACAGTATATCTAATGAAGATGCTTTAATGCAAGAAAATGCTAATTGAATTCTGCAGCACCTTACAGAATCAAATTAAAAGTACCAAGACCTTCAAATTTACCAGTTTTCTAAAGATAGCTCTACGGGTGGTCTTTGGTGTAATATGAAAATCATTTATAAATGTTGGGTGAGGTGGTTTAATCGTAGCAGTTTTGGAGATAATAATACATGTACTCCTTTTTTTAGGTGTTTTCTAAGAATAATTTTTCCACCCGTGATCACAGTGGGAAATATGTTAAACATCTGGGTTGTTTAAAGTTTTTTGTCCTTCTTTTGAACTTTGTTGTAATTATTTGTGACTCAGAAAGAAATTCTATCTTTGCCACGTGAGTCACATGGCTCGTTGGTTCAACCCAGCACAGAACAGAGTTGTCACAGAACTGTAGCTATATCTGAGCACCCCAATTACACCGCCTGCATCCTCACAGTTTAAGTAGGCAGAAGCGAAGCACAGGTTGGTTCTCCCTCTGCAGAGCCAAGGTGACTTTGTCCTCACTTGACTGAGTTGTTTTCTCCTCATCCTTCATCCCTCTTCCTATCTCCATTCCTCTCACTCCCCGTCTCTTGAGTTTTGCTCTTATCAGAATACATAATCTAACTTTCATTCCCACTCTCTCTTTCCCCACAGGCTGACACCTTATGAATGGTACAACCCCCACCCTTGTTTAAAGGGACGCTGCAACCTGCTGATCAACCAGTACTCGCTTGGCAACAGCTTCTGGTTCCCAGTTGGAGGCTTCATGCAGCAAGGATCCACCATTGCTCCTAGAGCTCTGTCCACACGTTGTGTGAGCGGAGTGTGGTTAGTATTGGCTCCAGATGCACGGTGCAATGCGCAGGTTTCTCCATCACGGAATGCAATTCATCAGTAACGCATTCTTGAAGCTTGATTCCAGATTTCAAGAGTGAGATTGTGCATTTGTGTGCACACGAGGCATCGTTTGTGTCTGTCTGTCCGCCTTTGCAGCTAGAACTTTATCCACCCATTAATCCATCCGCCATATCATCTACTGAATATCCTGTCATGTCTTCTCCTCTCAGGTGCGCAGTTATTTTAATCCTTCTACACCTCCACCCAGATCATTTATCTTCATGTGTCAGCCTGCCCATTTACATACGTTTGCAGGTGAATACATATGTTCTTGTCCGCTGCCTTTCCCACACAGGTGGGCCTTCACATTAATCATCATCTCCTCCTACACCGCCAACCTGGCCGCCTTCCTAACAGTGCAGAGGATGGAGGTACCGATAGAGTCAGTAGATGATCTGGCAGATCAGACGGCGATAGAATATGGCACCATGCACGGTGGATCCACGATGACCTTCTTCCAGGTTAGAAGTTACACACATTGCTGTATATGCCACATTGTTTATCCTCCTAAATCTTCACTCACATACATACACACTGTATGTAGGCACAGGCTCACTTCAGAGCACATGGAAGTCAATGGGTCATCTGTGATCAGCTATCAGCTGTCCTTTTCGTCACCCTCCTGTCCTTTATGTCTTCCTCCTCTAACCACAGGTTTTATCTGTTTCCTGTCTCTTTTTTGCCACAACCATTCAATATCCTTCTCCTCGGGGAGATGGGGCACTGTCCAGGTCCCACGCTATCCTCTTTCATCTTTTGAGATTTGACCTCAGCGAGAAAAAGAGAAAGACACTGAGCAGGAGAAAAAGAGGGTGTTAGAGGGGAGAGAGACAGTGAAGGATGATATTGGGCGAAGGGAAGAGAGATATTAGCCTTGTATTCCTTGGCGCTTTCAAGTCCACTGGACCTTAAATAACTCAGGAAAGACAGGCTGAGAGAAAGTAAAAGACAGGTGGAGGTGTTAAGTGAAGTTTCTGTTCGGAAGTTTCTCAAATGGGAAAGAGGTGCGCTAATAGAAAAAAAAAAAAGGGGGGGGGGGGGGGGGCGCTCTGATGTAACACTCCATCAGTCCAAAAAAAAGCAAACCAAACCAAACCAGAAGAGGAGATGCTTTGTTAACTGTCTCTCACTCTCTGTGCCTGTTTCTTCTGATCTTATCTGCTCTTTCACGCCTGTGCAGAACTCCCGCTACCAGACGTACCAGCGCATGTGGAACTTCATGCAATCAAAGCAGCCCAGCGTGTTTGTGAAGAGCACAGAGGAGGGGATTGCCCGTGTCCTCAACTCTAACTACGCCTACTTGCTGGAGAGCACGATGAATGAGTACTACCGCCAGAGGAACTGCAACCTGACTCAGATTGGAGGACTGTTGGACACAAAGGGCTATGGTATCGGCATGCCGCTGGGTGAGTGGAGGACAAAGTGTTGAAAATTGGAGGACACTTGAAAGTGACGGATAAGCAAAAGAAGGAGAAACTTGGTCAAGTAGTTGAAACATCTGATACAAGCCGCAGAGAGACAGAAGCCAGTTTGCCGGAGTACTGTGGGGGCAAGGCAGTTAGTGTAAAACGAAGTCAACGGAGGAGAGAGCTGATGGTTTCGCTTAAATGTGCTGTATAATTCATTGAATGAAGAGCAGAGGCATTAGTTGGAGGATACACCATAAACGTCACATTGGAGAGTTGAATAAAAAAGTAAAGCCTCAGCAAAGCCAAACCACTAGCTGCTATCATGGGGCAAAATGATGCAAAAAGGGAGAAACTAAGAGAGCTTTAATGCTAGATTTTAATAGAGCAGCTGTTGCCATGCTGTGATGGGAAAAGTGAGGACAAGAGCGAGGGAATTTGAGATATTGTTCCTGTGAAATGTGAAACAGTTTCTGCGCGACGCTCGCTGCTCCAAGAGTATAAACACAGGGTTTACTTACACTTTGATCTCAGATTGAGTCAAACACACCTTAAAGTAAACAGATTAATTTCCATTCCTTTGATGTTTAAAGGATAGATAAGCCGTCTTTTTAGTGGATGATGGCGCCGTGACCGTAAAACATTGGAAGATCATTGTAAGCTCCTTAATCTCAGGTTTGAAATCTTCGTTTTGTTGGTTCGGGCGAAGCGTGGTGAAGTGACGCGCTCTCACATTTGCCATGGCATACCAGAGGAGAAGGAAGAAGAAGAAGTCAAGGAAATGTCACTCTTCGTTTGTACCGTGTCCCTCATTTACTTTTCTCTTCCCTTCAGGGTCAGTGTACCGTGACGAGTTCGACCTAGCCATCCTCAAACTGCAGGAGGACAATCGTTTGGAGATCCTGAAGAGGAAGTGGTGGGATGGCGGCAAGTGTCCAAAAGAGGAGGACCACCGTGCTAAAGGTTTGTCTCTGCAGTTAAATCCACATCTTGGTTGATGATGCCAGAAAACACTTATCCCGCCCAATCCCGGCATCTCTCCAGGTCTAGGGATGGAGAACATCGGTGGCATCTTTGTGGTGCTGGTGTGTGGCCTGCTGGTGGCAATCTTCATGGCAGTGCTGGAGTTTGTCTGGATGTTAAGGCACGCACCAGGAAATGAGGTGAGAGAGGGCTATCTAACCTGCATCTGCTTTGTCTCCCTCTCCCCTCCCTGGCACCTTCCCCCTCGCGGAGCTGCTAGGCTTTTCCACAGTGCGCAGCTTTGACAGGAAGTTATGAGCACAAACCAAAGTAATACCTCGTGTGTTTTTTGTATTCATAGCAGAGAAGCATCCATTCGTACCATATATATATTACACAGAATAATCAAACTGTACAGTAAAAAAAAAGATCTTGTTTTAGTTATATTTACAGGGTGCTGCAAATCTTTATCTCAGCCTTAATCTAGTGACCTTATTTAAAACACACTCGCTGTTGTGTCCACGATTGTCAAAAACTACATGTCCTTCTCACCATCAAAAGTTGAAATATGGACAGTAGAGGATTAGTCGTGGCAGTCAACTAGAAGTTTGCGCTAAGAATGGACTTCAAGCAAGGGCGTCAGATTTGTTTTGGAAGCAAAAAGAAAAAGACTGCTTTTTGGAAATGTCAGGACCAAGAGTCGCTACAGCTCGGTCACACAATGTTGGTTATTCAAAGTAACAGGGGACAAAACAATGATAAATGACACCTGAAACACTTAAAAGTGCCACGCTATGATTTGAAAGTTGCTGATACAGAAGCAAAATCACCAGCCAATAATGCAAATATTTCAAACTGCATCAGCACATTAGCTGTCCTCTGAGGCTGAAGACAGACCTGCATTATTACAACCTCTTAAACAGCAACTTTAAAAATATTTTTTTCTAATTATTTTTAGGAAGGAAGGAATTTAGATGCATTTTTTTACTGGCGAAAGTTGAAAGTGCTTTTGAAAATTATGCTGAAAGTGTGTGGTATTGTAATCCAGTATGAAAATATGATTTCAATGTAGCTTCATCTGGAGAGAGAACTAGCAAGCAACCTGAGTGTCCTCAGCATCCAGATGTTCTGCTGTTTGGAGGATTTTATTTATTTATTTTTTATTCACAATAGACAGATGAGTTTAGTGCTAGTGGAAGGGGCTCTCCTGTGATATTCATGAGGGAGGACTGCTGTCAACCACAAAAGATGACTTGAAGAATCAGAGAAAAATGTGCATGCAGTGATATCATTACCTCCGATGTGATTTCTTTAACAGATACTTGAATACTATTTGGCGCTGTGATTTTAACTCAATAAACATTCAGAAAGTCAAAAACCCACTCATGTGATTTCTTCTTTTGGAGCAGTACAGATTGATGTCTCACTCTAAATTGTGAACCCTGTGTGTGTTTGTGTGTGCGGGTCTATACATGTATCGTTCATATTTGTGCATCTGGATTTACGCCTGTGTGCATCTGTACAGTGTTCGTGTGCAGCTTATGTGGATTGGTGATGAGTTTCTTTTCCGTCTTGTGCTTGAGCTGCGGTGTCACGTCTGTGATTGCGATTATTTGAGTTTATATCCTTGTGTTACACCCAGCGGATCACTTGATCACCAGTGCCGGCGATGAAATGCGTGTGCTACACTTGTGGATGTGAAAAGTAAATTTAACAAGCCCGTGTGTATTATATGTGTCGCTGATTTCACTGCTGGCCGCTCAGTCTACATCACCCTATTCTCTGTCGCCCATGCAATTTCCCTATTATGAACATAACCCTGAAATGTATCTGTTGTGTGTCTTTGATGTCACTCCGTCTGTCCTGATCGAGCCCATAGTCAGTGAGTTGTCTGGCCTCTCTCTCTTTCTCTCCCTCTCTTATTCCCCTCTGCCCTATCTTTGTTTTCTTCCCGTGTGTGTGCTTGCAGCAGTCAGTGTGCGAGGAGATGCTGCGGGAGCTCCAGGGGATCGTTCTGTGTCGCGACAGCCTGCAGGCGAGGCGCCGCCGGGCGGCGTCGATGCTGCGGCCACGGCCCTTACCTCTGGAGGAACGTCGGGCGCGAGCTGCCGCTGTCAGCCTCAGCAACGGAAAACTGTGCGGGGGCACGGGACTGCCTGAACCCCTTTCCCACAGACTGGCGCAGGAGGCTGCCCTGGTCGCGAGGGGGTGCAGCCACATCCGCATTTGTCCCGAGTGCAGACGCTTCCAAGGACTGAGGATGCGCCCCACAGGGGGCCCAGGGGCCCTCCCATCTCCCACTCACAGTGAGGAGAGCATAGAATGGGACAAGACCACAAATAGCAGTGAACCTGAATAACGCCCCACAATTCCAGCAGGACTGCCTTTCCCAGCAGCCACCTCTCTTCTTTCCAGGGATCAAAGATCATGTGGCATTTTAATTCTGCCATCCAGAGTTTATCCTTAAAGGACAGGACAATGCTGTGGACTTTCTTTTACCCCTGAGGCGACCGCCAGCAGTGAGTTTTTGGAATCTCTCCTTGGGCGAACTTTTTCCTTGGTCATAGGAAAAACTGATGAGTCTGTCTCGTTGTGTTCTGTCCCTGGTGGCCCTCTGTACCGTGTAAAACAGGACAGACAAAAACAGCTACGGGGCATTTGTACTATGCAGTATTTCCAGTCATTTATCATTGTGCTTTCTTTTCTTTCCTTTTTAAATTATTTCTGTCCTCTGTTGGATTATCAGTACTGAATATTGTTATTCTATTGTTAAAAAAAAAAAACTTTAAACAAGGTCCTTTTTTTATCTGACAATTTACTCTAGGAACGTATATTGCCTCTGAAGAGCTGCAGAGATGGACAGATTAAGGCAAGGTCAACCTTCACGTTCTTTTGTTTTGAAAGTGCCAAAAACCACAAGCATCATCTTGTGGCTGAAGAAAGCACCACAGCCTTGAGAAGACGGCAAACTCATGTGAACATAGAAAACAAAAGGACAGACATGCGGACACAAAGACTCCTTTTATAGTAGTGATATTCTATTAAAAAATGTTTTAATTGTTGGGATCTCTGGAAGACAGTGATGCATGTCCAGAGGTGTTGGCCAGTGCTCACTGAATGAGTCATCCTGAAGTGGTTCTAGGGTAGTCAAGTCAACTTAAAGAAGGATTTTCTCTTTTGAATACCTGCTTAAAAACATGATGTCTACGCACACAAATGTACATGCACAGAGACATCCTCTTATATCATCCCTCTTCTGTGCACTGACATTACTTTCTCCTCCATCTGTCCTCCGTGTCTGACCCATTTATTGTCCTTGCACCAGTCCCCTTTATGCTCTCTTGCTTACAAATATATCCATTGTAAGTTATAAGACATCATTTTTTTTCTTTTTTTTTCCAGCTTACATATTCAGTATGTGTATCAAACCCAGCATATATTAGAACCAACCAAAAACAAAGTCCTCGGTAGAGTGAAGGGATTTTTATATCAGCAGTTGGCTTGGCTTGTTTTAAATGTCAGCGCAGTTAAACTTTTATTGAAAGTGATATTTTACACACTGCTCGTAGGAGACAGCCTGGGTGCACTCTGACATTTTGATACTATAATTTTTTGCAAAAAACCCCAAACCAAACTTAGAATACATTAACCAGGCTAAAACGTGGCGGATATTTAATGCAAAGTGATGCAGGAGGAGCTGAAACACACTTATTTTTCCTTTCCCCACTACCAAAGTATTTGATAGTTACCTTGATTTGCTTTGCGTCAGCCATAACTTGAAGAAGTGAGAATCCACCACCAGCAGCACGAGTCTTAAAATCGCCTCACTTTCTGCTCGCATTACAGAGACATATGGCTTATTTTCCTGCTGTACCGGCTGGTTTGAAGGTGTTTCTGTACGATAGCCCGACCGTTTCACAGCGAGAATCAACGGTCATCCAGCTGTCTGCTCCGCTTCTTGCTTATCTTTGATGTGCCCATCATTTTAAATCTGCCCATCAGATTCTGTCAATCACCATCCCTCAAAACCAGGCTGCCAACACGACACAGCTTGAAGGTACCGCTGCAGCGTCTCTTGTTCTTTTATTAGCCACGAAAGCTTTCTGCCTCCATCCTTTTTCATCTGCAGGTTTTCATGCTTGGAAATTCATGCATATTATCATTTATCATCCTGTAGTAGAACACAACATATTTTGATCACTCTGTCGTTTAAATGAACATTTCATATTCATGGCAACAAACTCTGCACATCTTCAAATACAGTACATCTAATCCTCCAGTAAGGAGCTGCTGTGTTATCGACCCACAGAATTGTGTGTATTTACAGTATAATCATCGATATAATCATGGAGGTGCCCGGCAATGTGTGTTTTATTATTGCAGCAGTAAACTCATTTGGTGTTCATTATGTTCATAGGACAGAGAGATGCGCACTTAGGTGTGTGCAGTGATTTAATGGAAACATTTAAACGCACACAGACACACACCATGCAGAGTCATTCCCAGGATCCTCACAAACAGTTAATGTACACTTTCTGTAGCTCCATATATAATAACAGGTTTAAATCAAATTGCCAAGCAGATGGCAAAGAAAGAAGAGCCACAATTCATTGTTTTTTTTTAATGAAAGGTATTTCTATCCATTTGCTGAATGTCCCTAAGAAACTCATGAGAGTTTGAAGGCTCTCGCTGCTCTCAGTGCTAACTTCTTAAACACTCAAAACATTTACAGGGGGTGCTAAATCAAGCGTAGTTGGAATGAGATTGCCAATTACCTTGAAGGCACGAAGAGCAGTAGAGTAAGAATTAAAACAAATCCCACAGAAACACTGGGCGACCTTCTCTGGGAGACCACTGAGAGACGGCTCGGTTTGGCTGCTATGTTTTATATGCTTTATTTTTCTTATGTTGACATTTTTATTCCATTATAAATACATTTCTTAAAACAACCTCAATTCTCTGGGATTGCTGGCTTTGTCTCCTTTGTTTTTTTTCTGCTGTGATGTATTTGACCTTCTGGGCTGTTTAGATATGTCATGCTAAATAGCTTCTGAGTGCGCTTTCTTTTTTTTTGTTTTGTTTTTTGGGGGTTTGTTTTAGGTGAGGAGGGGGGCATTATACAACCGGGAGAAATATGCAGAGCACGCAGCTGCTTTGTTGTGACATATACGCATGCAGAGAAGCATCAGGGACGTATGGGTTTCTGGATGAGTACACAGAACAACTATCGAGTGAACCAGAAGGATCTGATGCACCCACATCTCGTTTCTCCCCCATAACTGAATTAACGTCTGCTCACTTGTGAATCCTTTGAACAGCTGAGAATTTGTGTGGGTAGGCAGTCTAACAGAGGCTAATGAGTTTAACAGCTCGCTCATGTGCTGTATAAGCGTCCACTCACTCGTAGCCCATCTATCACTGTGATTTTTCAGTGGATATTTCCGTCTCCTCGGGACAGTGATTGAACGCCACACAACACCCTTGGTCTGATTTATACTTGAATTCAGACTGCATCTCCCTCTCCTCTCCTCTCCTCCTCGAGTGCCTGCCTCACAATCTTCCCATTGCAGCGTTAGAGATGACAAGTTTTCTTTTCAGTTTGTCACCACCCACAGCACGCGCACACATGCATTAAAAGCGTGACACACTAAACACTCACCGCCACCTGTATGTCACAGCTGTGTCAACTTTATTTTATCGTGCTCGTGCTTTTCCGTTTTACCCCTGGTGCTCCAGGTTCATGAATTAAGCGCATCTCTACCCACCCTCTGCCTAGCTGCTGTTGGATTTATGGAGCACATGATGAGCATTGAGTGCCTGCAGAGGTGGGTGAACAATCTACTTCACTCCTCGAGCTCACCCAGCTGTAGCACATAGCAATACCAGTTTCCTTGTAGTTGAATGCTGTCGTGCAAGGATTAAGGAATTACAGTGTACCGTGTAGTCACCCTAACAGCTAACATCCACATACACTTGGAAGAATAGCTTGTTCCATGTTTGTTTTTTGCTTCTTTTTGGGGGGGGGAACCTGTCTATAACATTTAGGGATATTGAGATTATTTAAAATATATATATATTGTCTATACTGTTGCATTTAGTATGACTTTACTGCCTTTTTAAAATGGTAATTATTGAATCTATTCATTTTATTCCTGCTAATATTGCATCCCTCTGTCAAACAATTGCTTTTTCCTAACAGACACCAGATTTTCCAGGGGTGGCAGTATTCATAACAGTATTCAAGACAAGGCACTGCTACACATTTTTTTAGTAAGCGCTTTCCTGCTGATTTTATTATTTGCAATTAAGTGATTGCAATTATTTGCAGAAGGCTTCTTGTTGTTGTATGCTCAAAGAAAAGGTATTCAGAGTGCAGAAATTCTCTATAAGGTGAGACGCTGTCAGGGCTGTTATACAGCCTTTTGTTCGCTGACAGTTGTTGAACATATTGACCAAAACATCTTAACATTGTTTGTCTTTCAGAGAAATAAAATGGAGCTTCATTTCCTTTGTGTTTATTCCCTCACTTTTCACTCCTGCCTTGATCGATGCCTCACAGAAGAGGAGGCACTGATCACCTATTTGTGTGCGAGTGGGTGGGTGGGTTAGAGAGAGCGTGCGTTTTGTGGGGTTTTTTTTTTTGTTGTCCTATGTGATTTCTCTCATGCTCTTGGCAACACAGGAAATCACAGCCTTGACATTTTGCTGTATTGTTACCCGCATACTTGACAAAGGTGGTACACAGCCAAGTCAAATTCCAGTGGAAGCGTAGCCGACAGCGCTCTTTGTCACATACCCACCAGAAAAATGAAAGTAGAATCCTGTTCTTACAGAAATCCGTCACGTGGGTACTTAATAACAAAAACCAGGCTGGATTTAGATTTTTTCTAATAGCGAGTTACAAAAGTCATTTGTTTTGGCCAGATCGCTGGTCTTTGCTGACCCTGGATGAAGGTTTCAATGACAAAGATAAATATCAGTCCATTTCTGTAATGGCTCCATCATTTGCACAGCATCGTTTGTCTTTGGGCGAATGCTCCGATGCCAGAGTTCAAATTAGAATTTGTTCATTAATCGTGTTCACGGAGGACAAAAATGGTACGTTTGTTCTGCCTGCTAGAGAATGTGTAGAGAAAGGTAAACCCACAGGGAAAAGATACACCTATTAATGGGCTAATGAGACAGACAGATAGATAGATGGATAGATGGATAGATGGATGGATAGATGGATGAAGTACATTGGTCTAAATATTGGCCATGTATTGGCCATACAAAGCTCTAAATTGGATGTTGGCTGCCTTTTGTTCCTCTGTCAGTATGATCCCACACTGCTTCTGGGGAGGCCAATCCATCACTGATAGTGTTCCATTTTGTGTGTTTCTGTCCAGGTATGCTTTTACTGCATTGGCAGTGCGTTTAGGATCATTCTCATGCCGAAAAGTGAAGCTACTTCTAATCAGATGCTTTCCAGATGGTCAAAATGTGAAAGTACTTCTCTCCCTTCATACATGACAAGATTCCCAACACCACTGGCTGAAATTCAGCCCCAATCCATGACTCCTGCGTGTTTCACAGATGGCTGTAGACATTCACTGTTCTACCAACAGTTTCAAATTTGGACTCATCTCTCTATAAAGACCTGTTGCCTCTGATTTTCATTCCATACCTCAGACTCATCTCCCTCTTTCCCTTCTTTAAAAATGACTACTTGACAGCCACCCTTCCACTGAGACCGTTTCTGATGAGGCTTTAGCAAACAACAGATGGATCTACTGAAGGGCCACCATTTCTCCAGTTTTTAAGGACACACTACACGTGCAGACATATGCAGTGTTTTCAGCTAATAGCTCTTTAGGGATCAACTTATTGGCTAATAAAATACTATTTTATCCCTGTCAAACTTTAGTATCTTTAGCATCTTTTCAGCAATTTGAAGAAATGGGAACAAATTTTGTGATTAAATGATTCATGGCTCAGTCTTAAGTGGCTTTACAAACAAAACAACAGTCTGCTGAAAATGGACTGGATTAAAAATTAGTGAAAAAGCAGCTAAAGTCCAAAGAAAAACTCTAAGGACCTTCAGAAAGCCTGGAGAAATATTGCTCAAGACCACTTTTAATAAAAATCTGACTCCTAGGAAGGAAAATGCCAAAAATATGGGGGTAGCTCAAGACTTTTGCACAGTATTCTATGTAATACAAATATTTTTTTCTTTTTGATGCTTAAACTGTATTTGACTTATCCGTGCTTGCTAATACATCTTCCATCACTGACTGCTGCAGGGCTCATAACATTTCCACTATGGGAAGATAAGGCACAATGTGCCAATCGTTATTTTTCTGCACCTCCACTAACAGGTGCACTATGCCGTTCTCATTTTAACTACTGCAGTCGACCCCATTAAGCCCTAAACAAACTGAAACGGGCAACAGCTCCTGGTGGTTTGAGGAGGAAATATTGGTTTTCTGATAAAGGCCTCTTGAGTTCCTGCGTTAATTGGCCGTCAGAGCACAGAATTATCTTAATCCCTGAGTAAATGATTCATTACCCCACAGATGAGAGACTAAAAAAATGCACTGGGCCACGAAAAAAGATGCACAAGTGACAGCCTTGAAAATAAAATGTGTTTATCTCGCTCCCTGCAGGGAAAGTCAGGTTTTATTGATGCGGGGCAGCTGAATCATATTTCCTGCATGATTAATTTTTTTCCCCCCGTGCCTTTCTCTTGTTATTGCTTAGTATTAATCTGCTTGATACTGAGCATTAGTTGTGGTTTTCTTTACATCGTGCATTTGTTTCACGTCTCCCTCGTTGTCTTTTACCATATTTGGCCTCTCAAAGGCTGCCACAGAGAACTCTATCTACACTGCCATATCTGCTAGCATGCATACTTGTTGTGAAATCACAATAGTTACAGTTTTTTCACCAACAGCTTTATTCATTTTCACCACTTTATTGTAACCCCCAAATGTTTTATGCAGCTTTTTTGGATTTTGCGCTCTTCTATATAAACAACAAAATACTTACTGTACTACTAATATTCATATAAAATACAGTATACACATTGTAATGCTCTAATAGCAACTGAGTGTCAGTGGCCACCATCTTTCTGACCACAAGCAGTCATTTGCTACATCTAGTGGGCGCTACATGCCACTACATGGTGATCTATTTCCTATTCTAAAATATACATTAACATCCATACAGTTACAGGTGAGCCATACACAGCACTCTAGCAGATCAAACAGAGTCAGTGCTGTAGCTACAGCATTAAACAAACACATCTCACTGCTGTTCTTACTGTATATGTCAGACTCCTGTATTTTAAAGATCCAGGGCATTTAGGCCAAATTCAGAGAGCAGCTCCTTGTACTTTTGATGAAGAGTTGCGCTTTCGTCTTCCCAACCCTGTCGAGTCGCAGACAGCTGGGAACTCAGGCTGTCGAGAGTCTCCTGCAGAAAACATGGGCAGCATTAAAATGCAAGCTAAGATTTTCCCTTCAAGTCACCGACTTGTCCAACCTGATTTCCCTCCCTTCTTAACCACCTTTATCACTGATGAGTTGTAAGGGTGCACTGAAGGAGGTTTAATTAGATTCTGTGTCATACTTGGGAAGAGAGGAATAATGTTAATTACATATTAAAATCCTATCTCTGCGATCAGAGGCTGAGCCCTCGAACAGGGCTCTAAGCTTGACCACTTACCTTTGAAGATCTGAGCGCTGAAAATTTGCATGCACTGTCTGTAGCCAGCCAGTTGGACTCGGGCGCTAGCGAAAAGGTCAACAATGACCCCATCCCTCATCCATTACATCTTAATGGAAAAAACTCCCAGGAAGTGGAGTTTTTTTTTTCTTCATATTTGTCTCACTTAAATGTTTTGGGTCATAACACAAACTCTAATATTAGATGGAGATAACCCAAACAAAAAGCTGAGTTCAGTTTCACCTACCACACCCAGTTTAAATTGCTGACATAGCTGTTGAATCAAGTAACAAGAACCTGTCTGACAAAATGTAGCAGGCTAAAAGGCAACACATCATGCCACGATTGACAGAAAACAACTGAGAAACAAAGTGATTGACATCTATCAGTCTAGAAAGGGTTACAAATCCATTATAAGGCTTTAGGACTTTATGGGAAAAAAAACTTTATCGAGAAAACTTGGAACAGGGTTGTACCTTCCCAGGAGTGGCAGGCCTACCAAAAAAAAGCACTTTGATGACTCATCCAGGAGGTCACAGAAGAACCCAGAACAACATCGAAAAAACCGCAGGCCTCACTTGCCTCAGTTATGGTCAGAATTCGTGATTCAACAATAAAAACAGATTGGGCAAAAATGGCATCCATGGGTGAGTTCAAGAAGAAAAACCACTGCTGAAAAAGGAGGCGCTCATATCACATTTGCCAAGCAACAACTTGATGAACCCCAAGGGCTTTTTGAACATTTTCTGTGGATTGACGAGACAAAAGCTGAACTTTTTGGAGGTTCCCTATTACATCTGGCATAAAACTAACACAGCATTTCATAAAACGAACATCATATCAACAATCAAACTTGGTTTTGTGGTGTGATGGTTTTGGGCAGCTTTGCAGCTTCAGGACCGCATACTACTCATACTTATAAACCCTCCAATGTAGATGAATGAAAATAATTCTGCGAAGAAGAGTGTCTCAAATGGCATGTAAATGTCACAAATATGCAAAAAAATAAGAAATCAGGAAGAGGGCGAATACTTTTCTACAGTACTATTTGTGGCTTCTTTTTTACAGCAGTTTCTCGGTCATGTTGATTGCATAATTTCTGGTGTTATGTGCATTGATAGTTCCGTAAAGCTGCAAAGTTTGTAATGGCGTAGTAAGTTTTCTGAACTAAGCACCATATTTCAGGCCTGCTTATAGAAGAAAATTACTCACTTTGCATCAGAAGTTAGTGAGGACATTCTCTGCCTGTGCAGCTACACTTGGAAAAAAAAAACTACTCTAATGGTCATAAAAGGACATCTTTATTGATACGTACTAAGGTGTCAAAACTTGAGGATACAGGGGAAGTCGGCAAATGTCATTTTATGGGGGAAGAATTAAACCACATCTATACTGTACACTCCATCTAGTTTTTTAGTATTTCTGATCTACGATTATTAGACATAAACTGCAACAGTTTTCATCAGCATCATCATAATATCATATGAATCATTTTTAAGTCACTTAACTCATATAAAACATCCATGACAGCTCTATTAGCGTTTGCTTAGTTTGTCATTTTAGACTGAATTATCAGCTCAAAGCAATCATACATTCAGGAGCTTGACTTTCAAGAAACTGGTGTCATCACACTGCTCTTTCAAGAGTCACACATAAGCTGCAGGTCTGACCAACAAGAAGAAGTGCTAGTACCTTCCCATGACTTTGGCGGAACTAACTCTGAGATCAAGTTCTCTGAGGGTTGGCCTAACTGCACATACAAGACAAAGCTGCCCCACATTGTGCAAAAGGTTACCTCAAATGGGTATTTTCGTATACGTGTAGGCTTTCAAATGCGTATTGTTGCCACAGTGTGTGCTTGAACTGCCTTGTGTTGAAACTCACATGAAGGATCTTCTCATAGTCTGACTCCATGTTGTCCAGCTTTTGTCGAAGGTCTGCTATGATGGCATCCTTCTCCTGCTCCACTTGCTTACGCTCACTTTTCTCTTTACTCAGTTCCTCCTGGGATAGGGCTATACAAATACAGAGAGTAAACTCTTATGTGGATCCATTTGTTTGATTGTACTTTAAATATAGATAGACCATACCAAGGTCTTCCTTCAGTTGGCTGACTTCCTGTTCCAGTTTCTTCACCTTGTTGGTCAGTTCGGTCTGCATGGTTTTGTACTGGCGACTGAGGTCTAGAATGACATTTGCGTCAGCTATTTCAGACTTCATTGCTGATTCACTTTGAAAAGCTAATACAGCAATCAGCTTAAGCGCCCGGCTAATTAGATTTTTTGTTCCTCAAAAATTACCCTAACCTCGGCAAACACACCCCTTGTCCTCACTCCCAAAGGGATCCGCACTTTGATCAGGTTATTAAAAGACAGACTAATTTTGGATTCGTGCCCCATCTGTACCCACCCCAGTAGATGTCCCTGTGGTCTTGTCTCTCGCGCTGCAGCTTCTGTTCCATGTCTCTTACACGTCTCCTCAGGTCAGCTCTGTCTGACTGGACCCTTCTTAAAGCCTCACACTGTAAGGCTGCAGGAAGTCACACAAACACATGCAGGCATTGAACGTACAAACCAGAGGGAGCTTTCTTTGTTTTTTGTTTTCATAAGCAAAAGTGGAAATTACTTTCTTATCAAAACTTGTATTGATGCAAACTAAATTATCCATTAAACATGCCCAAATATGCAGTCAAGTTTTAACATGTGGGCTTTCATTTCCACTTGTATTGCTTTTAGACGTTTTAAAACATGTTTTTTTTTTTTTTAGTATTTTCTATCCTTTTATGGGCCAAAAGACTGATCTCTTAATAACTCACTTAAAATCTATATACAACCCAATAACATGGGAGATCAGCGATTTAAAAGGGAACAGACATGACAAGGAATGGATCTGCTAAGTCATTTTCAGTTTGACCCTTTATGTAATAATCATACAATCTGTTTTTATTATTTATAAAGGAATAAAACCTCAAGGCTCACCTATGTGATCCTGCAGAATGGCTATATCCAGAATACTGTGCCTATGCTTTTCTTCCACGTCATTTTGACCTGTAACAACACAGAAATATGTGTAAGAAATAGAAGATCTGCAGTCACGAAAGAAAAAAAAGAATCTCGATTACATTTTTCTGGACTTTTCTCTGCGGTCTTCTTTGTCTTCTTCTTCGGGGACATGCTTGCTTAAGGCTGCCTGTTCAACCCACGGACACGCACAGGCTCACAGAGGGCCTACGCTTACTGTATGGTGGTGAGACTCTGTTGCTGTGCACTGGTTGCTGAGTGAGCAGCCATAAAACAAAGTGTCCGGTTTAATTGATAGTTGAGTGACTTTTACAACAGCCAGTCACACATGACTGGGGAACGCGCACAGCGCCAGCTGCCTTCAGTATATGTGAAAGCGTCTTTTGTTGCTAGGGGTTACCGAGGCCCGAGCCGGGAGAACTCAGAGATGCACTCAGCATCTCACTGAGATTTTATGAATGCTCTACAGGCAGACGCGCGTGCTCGGTTACATTCATTTATCGAGAACGCGCTTTAAAAAGAAGGCGGGGAGTTTAGGGTTTGGGCAGCGGGGAGAGAGACGAGAGGGTGGGGGTTAACGGAAGAGGACGTACAGGAAAGGAAAGGGCCGCACATACACGTCAGAGGGGGGAAACAGAAAATGCTGGGCAATGTTTAAATCCCATAATTATTTATTCACCCTAGTTCCCGTCTATGACCGTGAGGCTTTCGCAGCTTTAAGTTCAACTTCCTCTCCTCGGTCGTCGCTGAGCGCTTTGTGTCGTCAGGCTCGCAGCTCGCAAACGAGTGCTGACAGTGTCACACAGCCTCTGAACTTCCCCTGAAGACACGGCACAGCCGAAAAGAGCTGCTGCTGACAAAAGAGAGGAACGACATCGCGGCTTGGACGGAGGCGAGGACACGCTCGAGTCCTGCGAAGAAACCGTTGCCATTGTCCTCCAGCTGAGGGCGAGAGGAGCCAGGTCTGGTGCTCCGTTAATTAGCCTGCGTGGGTCCCTGCAGAGAGAGAGGGAGACGCTGAGCAACGCAGCCTGCTAGCTGCGGCACAGAGGGGGACTTGTGCAGGGTGTGAGTGACCGTTGGGCTTGTTTTATCCACAATCTGGACATTTATCTACCAAATAATCATGTTATATTTACTGATGGGAGCCTTTATCCAATAGTCATCTCTTCCTCCCTCATTTTACCCCCGTCGGACCCTGGCTCGGATTCGCCGCTCGGGCGCTGTCCTCACAGGGGGTACGGGATCACCATCGCCCGGTCCAACCAACTCCAGGCGGCGGTTCGGTCCCCCTGACCCCCTGCCCTGCCTCACCTCGCCTGTCTGCCGCTGTGGCCGACCCTAGCCGAGCCCGAACATGGCTGGGAACCTGAAGAAAGGCGGGGGGATCATCGGAATGATGAAGGATGCCTTCCAGCCACACCATCACCACCTCCACTCCCATCACCAGCCCGGGGCCGTGGACAAAAAGACGGTGGAGAAATGCTGGAAACTAATGGACAAGGTTTGTCAACGTTAAGCCGTTAGCGTTTGCTTACGCGTCGGATGGCTAGAGCGACTGCTAGCTAACCGTAGCTAACTTGCGATAAGCTAGCTAATCTTCGCCTGCTGAAGGTCTGTTGTTGCTAAGTTAGCTAACAGGCTGGTACAGGATATGGTTAGCTAACTTTAGCTCACAGATAACCTGAACTCTTGTTTTGTTCGTCATGTGGCACGCCACTTTCGTAGCAGCTTAATATTAACTGGCATAGGAAGGCTTAGTTTATTACTTGGCAGGGTTGTTAACACTTTCGGGTAACTACTCTTTAGTTGTGAAACCGCGGTGCATAGCGTTACATTGTTTGACCACGGCTAAATATTTTAAGGTATATCACAATCTTTAGCTCTAACAGGGAGGTTAGTATTCTTTAAATATGTCACATAAGAGCTGAATCTAACGACTTTGTGACAGGAAATTGAAATACAAGGGCTCCCAGCACTGCAACGGTGTCTCCTGTAGCTCGTTTATGAAAAATCTATAGTCAGCTGTCTGTCAACCCTTGAAAATTGTAACAAATTGTTTAGAGAACAAGAAAAGTACGCATTTTACGTGTCCAGCTATGGTCTTTACCAGGGGAGAGTCATCTCACTGCTTTACTTCTCGGAAAAAAGCCTGCAACAGTTTGACCCCCAGTTTCCTGTGAGATTCACACACGGCTTTTTTGTTTCTCAACTTCCAACGCGACGCATTATAAACTATGATGCCTTTGCAAAACTACTAGCACATTTAAGTGTGTTTTGCTTAGTCGAGCCTCAATTAGCACAGACAAGAACACAAGTGGCAATGAAACGTTGATCTTTATTATCACCTTGTTTTCTGTGAATGTTCAACACTTCTGTAGAAAGCTTGTCTAATACAGACCAAAGAAGAGGGAGGCCGCTGATCTGATCTGCCACACATTAAACTACCTGCCACCTATCAGTCTGGCTCTTGCAGTTTACAGAAGGGATTATTTTGCCATGTTAATATGTTTTTTTTTTTTTAGAAACTGATTGACTGGAAGAAAAACAGCCAGATAAAGGAATATCTTACCTTTAAAAAAAAAAGAAAAGAAGAAGCTATACCTCACGTGCCAAAGTGATTTTACTCCATGGGACTGCGTAAAATAGCAGCAGAAGTATATTTAGTATTATCTAAAGTGAACCCACAAACCAACAGATACCACTGACCAAGACTTGCAGAACTATAACGCAGTTTCTCCTTGAAAACACCTCCCACGTAGAACTAAGTTAAATTTTGATCCTCTGTTACTTGCTGTACCTGTTCTTCAAGATCTGTATCTGTTGCAGTGGCTAATTATTATCTGTTGTCACATCAATTTTGTGCTGCCTGAATGCTCAGTGATAGTGTGACGAAGAGCTCAAATCACTTTATTTTTTCATGATGAAGATATGGTTGTTTTTTGTTTTGTTTTTTTCTCTGGCGGATAAAGAAAATGATTGTCAATTTATTTATAGGCAAATTGCTAATCAGGCCGTGGTTTTACAGTTGGGGCATGTGTCAATGTGTAAAGTCAGTATTCTTAATTTAGCTTTCCTGTATTAACTATAAGTTATCTGATGTTTTAAAACAAGTTTAACATCAGATCCTGTTCTTGTCTCTGTTGTTGCACTGCCACATCCTTTTGGCTAATTAGGTAAAGTAATACTCTAAACTAAAATCAGAAGTATTAGCTACGGAAATGCGTTTAGTAAGATTTTAAGTTTTGGCCAATATCAAGCCCTGAATTTCACATCATAATCTAAGACAGTCATTTATTTATTTATTTTTTTATTTTAATCAGTTTTATGCGTACAAGACATTGTTCGCGGTGTGGAGGTGTATAGTTGAAAGGTACTTAACATTTACACAGCTCGTTCTTCGTCTTCATTCTTTTTCATGCCTTTTTGGGACTAAACAAGTGTATCAAGACGATGATTGCTGCTTGGCCTACAACATGGATTGACTCTATTTAGTGTATAGACACTGATCATAATACCACATTACCTTCTCCTGCTGTGAGGAATCATTATTACTCTTTCAACATTGAAAACGTTTAGGGGACATTGTCTCACTAAAGTGTGAGAAAGCACTTAAAATGGCTGTTTGCAGCTAAAATCCCCCAAAATTCAACCAGCTCCAACTTGTCTTCAACCTGTAAAATACCTTGAAGTTCATGTGGAAAAATCTACATAATCACACCAGGTGTAGAATCACCTGAGAGCGAGAGAGAGACAGAAAGATCAGTGGAATGTAATTTAGCTCGGAGGGGATCAACATTTTACTTCAAGTCAGAAGCTTTAACACATGCTGACATAGAGCATTCAGCAGTTGTGACCTTGTACCAGCGCATGCATGGATTATGTTTGGCTGAGGGTTGGGCAGAAGTGTTAGCACTAAGCGCTTGGAGGCCTGGAGAAGGTTAATGGAATTGGGACACATTGTTGGTAATATTGGCTCTTTTTTTTTTTTAAGTTCTCCAACAGTCACGGCTCAGTTTGGTAGACTCAATCATTTTTATCAGCCAAATCATCAAGGTGTTTTTATTTTTACTTATTATGCATTAATATTTGTATAGTTTAATTTTTGAATCATGATAGTGGAATATGTTGCACGGTAAAACAATGTAGTCTATACAGCATAGATTCATATGCCTAAAAATAAAACTACATTAACAATTGTAATACACTTAAAAAGTTTTTCCATTGATGATGATTAATAAACAAAGTGTTTGAGCTCTTTGAAGTCTCATTACTTCCACAATGCCACACTGATGCCTTTTAAATGGAGGAAGCAAGGAAGTTCATAACGACATTCTTGTAATGCTGTTCCTGCCATATCTCTTTCGTACATTTTCACATGATCAGTGGACAATAATTTGGCCTGGTCTGCAAAGAATAAGCCACGTCCTGTTTTTGACATACAGTTGTTCAGTAACTGAAGCTGACAGCCTGGCTACACAGATGTATAAAAGCTCGGGCTGGAATCGGGACATGACACCCAAAATGTTTGGCTGTGTGTTTCGTAATGATTCATGAATTGACCCGGCAACACTGCAGTTAGATTTGTTGCACATTTTTGAGGATGAAACATGTTAATGCGCTCTCCTGAATGTCTTCAACGTTGTCATAAACTTGGTTCCAGTCATGGTTAACATGTTTTATAAACCCATGTGACAGATGATTGTCACGTTCACGGTTCGGGTGAGTCGGTGTTCGTAGATAGACACTCGTGTTTGTCAAAAAAAATTTGGCTTTTGTTTGCATTTGTGTTCTCGAAGTTGCTCACTTGAGGTTTTTCAAATTTGCAAGGCAATCATGTCCAAATGTTAAGTAGAGAGAATTTGAGTCTGTAAGGCAGAAGTAGCATAGGATGTGCAAATTAAAATGGGGAAGTGTAAACTCATTAACAGCTTCTGTAAACATGCTCAAGAAGTGGAACATAGAGGGACTACATGCTTAAAACATGCTAGTCAAAAGGGGATGGGAAGGGTGCAGGAATTCTTGTTTACAAAATGTAATATCTTAAAAAGGAGAGCTACTGTAGGGTTAGGACTATGCTCTACACCAGCTAAATCTCTTTTTCTTAAAGTTGAATCACAATGCACAATATGTATGCATTTTCTACTTAATGTTCAGTCAGAAGTCAAAGCCACATGTGACACATCACAGGCCCTTTTAGCATATTTTGAAGCAGCAGGTGCAGAACGCTATTGCTTCATAAAAGTTTAAATCTGCTGGTTAGCTCTTTGCACTCTCTCACTGAGCCTGCATAATTGTATGGGTTTTATTCTGGTTGGTGCAATTTTATCTCACAGTTCAAAGACACAAAGGTTAAGTTGGCTGATGATTATAAATTGGCTTTAGTTTTGGATTAAATGGTAGAAACTGCTGTCTCTCGTTGAGTTAGACATGTTATGGACTGGCTACCTGTCTAGGGTATCCCCCGCCTGTTGTGTTAGCTAGACTTCAGCCCCCTGTGACACAATTTGGATAAACACTTGGGAGTGTAAATCACCATCCAACTGTGTCTGTTGTGTTTAAAAATGTATATTTTCACATGAAATGCTGCGTAGCTGTAGTAAATGAATAAAAAATGCAGGCGACTAGCTACATAATTAATGTAGGTTTGCCATCTAGGTCATTCTGATAGTACGGTGATAAGTAAACTAACTTAAGATGTCACAAGGTATTTAAACTTTGCTACTCTGTCTATATTTTCGATTGCATAATATACAGACTTGCATCACTCTGACTACTCTTAACTTCACAAAATGTTTAGGGAACACTTTCTTTGTCTTTTTAACTTTATTGGCTTTTTCTGTTCTGCACGTCTCCTGTCTAGGCTCACAGACACTACTTTGCACTAAAGATAAGTGCTCTAATGCAAGAAGAAGCTAATTTATGTGAAATTCTCTATATGATATAAATACTACCTTAGTGATGTAGAGAGTGAAAATGCATAGTGACACATGGAATGGATTGTGCAGATTATCTTTCTGTTTCTCTGTCCCTTTAACTGCTCTTTCATCACTCACTTTCTACCACATCTTTTAGCTTGAGTTTTATCTTATGTATTCTTTCTAACCGTATCTTGCCCTCCCCCTCACATCCTCCCTTTCTGCAGGTGGTGCGGCTATGCCAAAACCCCAAACTGGCTCTGAAGAACAGCCCTCCCTACATCCTGGACCTGCTGCCAGACACCTACCAGCACCTGCGCACCATTTTGTCTCGTTACGAGGGCAAAATGGAGACTTTGGGTGACAATGAGTATTTCCGGGTCTTCATGGAGAACCTGACAAAGAAGACCAAGCAGACCATTAGCTTGTTCAAGGAGGGCAAGGAACGCATGTATGAGGAGAATTCACAACCAAGGTGAGAAAACTGGATGAAATACATGGAATAGATGCCCATCTTAATCGTATCAGTGTCTATGTTATAAATTATTTGCCTTCTCAAGTTCAAATGCTTTTCTCAACCTTGCTGAGCTGCTGTGTTCATTGTCTTCAATGAAACACATCTGAAACGGGAATTTCAAGGTGTGAAACCTTCTTAATGCAGCAGTTCATTGTGAATAATTCTGACAATGCAGGTACAGCGTGAACAATTGCTCCCACCCCCAGCCCCAAGGCTGGCTGTAGCTCAAGAAGCATCAAAACAAGAGGAAAGATGTGTTGTGGTTTGAGCATGTGAGCGTTTGTGGTCAAAATGGCGCTTAATCTACAGCTGCCTGCCTGCATGCTGCTTTGTTTTTGTGCCTTCATATCTCTGCCATCTACTCGAGCATAGTTTCGCCATGTAGTTTATTTTACTTTTTTGAAAAGTCACATGGTGCCTCCCGCTTGTCTCTTTCTTTTGTCTTTCTTGAAGTTTTTTTCTCTATCTAGAAACAGAGTGAAGTGTATAGTCTGTCCCGAAAATAAGTAGATGTCATGGCTTTGTTTGGAGAGACTCAGATTATTGAAAAGACATTCCATTTGGGTTTTGTTTTTGTTGTTGTTGTGTTTTTGTTTGTTTGTTTGTTTGTTTTTTACAAAAAACAAAAAAACCTCAGTATAAAGTGAGGTTAGTGGTAACTGGCAGCCTTTCTTGAGGTGCAGACTATACTGGAAGAAGCTGATCTTCTTTGTATATATTTACAGACGCCCTTTTAGTTTCATGTATGCTGTGGGTGAATGCTGTTGGACTTTGTTGTGATTTGAATACTTTTTCCTTTTACAGCAGATCACTCCAAATGACATGAACTGCCGTCAGATTTTGTGCCTGCAAGGACTTTGTCCAGAATATCTTTTCTCACTGGTAGTAGGCAAGATGACTTGCAGCAGTTTTTTTTGTGTTGTCAAGGAAACCTTTATGACAGACTGCCATCTTCAGTAGATTTTGGACCCTAAGTTATTTGAAAATGGGTGAACTGAGACCATAGTCAAAGGACATAATACCCACTATGATACCAAGTACATCGTACTTACAGGTAGTAGTTTTGCCTGAGCACACATGTTCTTCAGATGTCAACTGGGAAACTAACCATGGCAAAGTTTCCCAGGCATCATTTGTTTTTTCACAATGCACATTACAGAATGCATGTGTTAGTTTAGTCAAAGGAAGACAGCACAAGTTCTACCCACACATAGGGCAAAACTATTCATAGTTCTCCATTATCTTCAACACATAAAGGCACCTCCTTGGCAATTCCAACTCCAATCGAAAAACCCTGAAGGTTCCCTGCAGCGTGAAGAAAACACAGTCATTTGTTTAAGCCGCCAAACTGAATAAACAGGTTTTCTATAGGGCACAAAAGTGGATCCCAGCAGTAAGACAGGCGGTGCTATCAGTAGTAATAAACATGTAGGATCCTGACACAGTACATCTACTACTTGTACATCAAGACATTTGTAAATAATAAGTGCGATATCCAAGTTTCAACTGTAGGCTACTATATTTCTGCAAGATGACCTTTAGCATTTTGACAGTAGGAATCTTTTGTTGTAGTGGTATGTGGATGATTGAGAGACCGGAGGTGGATTGACAAAAAATTAAGAGGTATTGTTTTCTAAATAAAGTTTAGAACCATAGAAACAATAACATCAAAACAACACTGTTTTTAAGTTGTCATATATAAGAATGAATGAATGACCTGGCACCATATTTCTTTGCTGATCAGAGCTGATAAGGTTGACCGCGACCTTTTATCTAGTTTCCGATAGACTTTTCTTAGGATTAGTCTAGGACATTAAAGAAAATATAATTGTGATATCCTGTTAAATTAACACTGTCTAATTAACATTACAGATGGGTGGGACTGATAACATTTGCAAGCATCATTTTATTATTAGCCATAGCCGCTACCTTCTACCAATGATAACAAACAGCATAATGTTGCTATCAGGTAATTGCTAATGCTAGGCTAACATTTATTATAACTGTTTAATACTTAAAGCTTCGTTTTCAACAAAATTTACTGACGTTAGTGAGGAAAGGGCTTTATGCCAGTATTAGCCAGTACTAAGCTGATATTTGTACTGAGTGTGGGATCTCAAGGTGGTTCATCTCTGCCAAGTAAAGCTTATATGTGAAGTTGATCAAAAGTAGTTTATTTGTTATATTGGTGCTAATCCACAGACTGTATGTATAAGATGGAAGCAGCTTCCAGCTTTGAAAAGTGAACACCCAAATGTGGTAAACCTGCATTTTTAAAATAAAAAAAAATAAAATAAAAAAAAGTAATTAATTAATGGCCAACAGGGAGTTGCTCTTCCAGTTACACAGACTTCCAGTAGTATAAGTTTGTGGAAAATTGGCCATCGACTCCCTTTCTCTGTAACCTCAGTAAACACTTAACAGATGATTCAAGTCATGCTCAATAGAATATTAACTACATTTTGTAGACTTTGGTCATTGTGAGAGTCAGAACCGTGCAAGAAATGAGAATTTGTAACAACTTGTTACGGACAAGTCTGCAATCATGATATCAGGGCTACCCACCCTTGCTCATTGCTCATCTTGGGATGATGACTGACATTACTGTGGCAGCGTCTTGTTTGTTTGTTTTTTTTGTTTGTTTTGTTTTGTAATACTCCGTGTGCTAAGTCCTCCTTTGCTGTTGGCATTTTCTTAATTTTCAGAGTTTTCTGGAGTGTAACTATAACCATGTTACTATTGTCTGACCTCGGGAAAATTTTATTTGTGTTGTGCATTATAAATTTTCTAATTTCAAGATCAAGTAATCAAGTAAACTTATTCGACCATTCATAATTTAAGACTAGTATGCACTTTTTAATAAAGTCTGTAAACTTTGTTACAGTAATAAGGAGTGTGGCTATCACTTGATCTTAGTAAAAATGATAATAACAATAGAAATAAAAGTCTGAAAGTTTCAAAGTTTGCAAAAACAAAATTTTGCCAAGCACTTGTGATAAGATTAAACGTGCAGTCAAAAAGAGAGAGAGAGAGAAGCCAAAAAATGTATGTCATTGAAGAAGCCACTAGTGGTTTACTTTGGACAGCTGTAATGCTTCACCACTGTGAAAAAAAACCTCTAGAGCAGAGTCAGTGTGCAGCAAATTGGCTCACATAGTAGCCCTCTGTGGATAGTTGCTTTTCCAGTGTTGCTGTGCATGCTCTTTGTAATAATGCACTGAAAAGTCTACAGTCATACGTGAAAGGAAAGTGAAGATTTAGACTATTTATATGCCTGCAACGAGGAAGTGGATTTGTTGTATGGCTTGAATGACAGCGAGGAAAAAAATGGCTTAAAAGTGGGCTCATCGGTACCACCAGATTTTGATTATTGCAATAAAAACGAACACAGGTGGCTAAAATTTGGTAGAAATTTAGTTGATCGGAGTAAATTTCCCTCCAAGGCTAGATCACTTGATCACTTGCAGAACTAAATCAGAAATACATGGTTCTAATGTTTCTTCACACATTGGTGTAACCTGGTGTTTCCTTTGAACATAGTCTCTTTTTTTTTTCTTTTAAATTAAGCAATCATTTTATCAAGTCAGTTGTCAGATGTACATCCTCATCTAGTTGCTCAGTTCCTCAATAAGATTGTTTTCTTTCAGCTGCCATGACCGTAATGTTGCAGACATAGAAGCAAAAAAATGCCAAAGCAACCAGAGAGAAGAGGAAATGTCTATGTGAACCACTCCTGTATTTGACATGAGGCGATAAAGCTGTTTTTAGACATTGTGTCAATTTCTCTGTGAAATTTGTTTTTATCATTGCTTGATTAGACCAAGAGACTGTGCAGAAAGAAGGGGAAAAAATCGTGCTTGAAGGAGAGGAAATGGACACACAGACAGTAGCCAGGCATTACACACAAAGACTGCCATTGTCTCAAAGGAGAAGGCAGTGGCAGTGACACTAACCAATGGGTGTCAGCCCACTTAAAAATGCTATAGAATTGACCAATGACGGAGAGATGCTAGGAAACTAATAAAACAGAAACTTGGTTAAACAGAAGATGAGGATAATATGGGCCTCAAATAGAAAAATGAAAATGCAAGACCGACTGACACTTGTTATCTCCACCACTTTAACTTCAGCCAACATCAGTGCTTGTCAGCCATTGACTTCAGGGTCTATGATTGGGCTTTATGGCTATTTTCAAATCAAAGTGAAGGATCTCAAGTGTGTTATAAGAGCCCCAAATGAAAAGTGGGTGGATATGCTGTGATGCGATGTCGTGCAGACTTCTCCGCAGTTTTTGGCTTCTATTTATCCAGCCCCCCACTAACGCATAAGCCACGCAGATTGTTTAGCTTTAGAGATGAAGCAGAGTCGCGGTAGCACAGTATACGCCTGGGTTTGTTGAGCAACACTTTTCGCTTGGGCTTTGACTGTGGGAGCAGCTGAGTCGGGTGGAAACGAGGTGCAAACATAGTCACAGAGGAGAGGAAAAAGAGGGGGTTCGTTGTTGAAAGTCGAAGAGGGTAAGATGAAAGTGAGTCGACTCTAAGCAAAACTTAATTAACAGTGACAACCCATATTCGGTCAGAATCGACATGACACAGTCAGCACTTCCCCCTTGTTTGCTTCACTTACTTCCTCTTCTGGCTTTACGCAGCACAATCGAGACATTTTCCGCTGTAGGAGTTCACAAAGAGCCAGACTGTTAGTTTATTTTTAATATACAGTTTAGATTAGTTTTAAATTTCAACCCAAGACCAAATGTACATTATTGCCTGTTCTCAAGATGGCTAGAAGAGTAGGATTAGCCCTTAAAGCTCTTCCTTTTCTAAGCAGGAAGTAGAGCTACAAAGTCAGACCATATTGTGCTATAAAAAATGACCAGTCACTACTTCTGCACTTAACAGCCCAGTGTTTTGTAACTGTGGTCTCTTGTTGGCTGTTAATTGGTCTACGTTGAAAGTAATTGACTTTCCAAATCTCTTCTTGATTAATACAGCTTTTCTCTCTTTTTTTTTTTTTCAAGCCAGTTTATTCATTTATGTGCAAACAGGATAGGAAGACTGTGTTTAAACATTACTCATGGCACATTCTCTAAGAATAGTCATACAGTAGAAGGGTTGATCAATGTGTCCTCAGATAATCCCCTCTGCCTGCCCTCCCATGGGTCTAACCGGATACAGCTTTGACCTCTCTGAGAGAGTCTGTTTGATCATCTTCCTGGGCTAAGCTGCCATCGCATCCTGACCACCGTTGATAGGTCCAGCTGGTTACAGGAAGTGGTGAGCTTATAGACTGCACAGTCATGTATTGCGGAATAGTCTGCACTGCAGAAATATAATAATTGCAGTGCTGGTGTTTATGTAATATGATCTAATTTATCTTAGCTGTATTCTACCACTCTTCTGTTAGTGAGACATTATGACAAAACCCTGTTAGCACTCTGAGTATCCCCTGTGAGCACCCCCCCACCCCCCCCCACCCCTTTTCTTTTTCATATCTGAAGATGAAACGAAATGTCCCTAACTGACTTAAACCACCTTAAGCAGCAAAAGGATCACATTTGCAGCGCTATTTTTAGGATTTCTTTAAGAATTCATTTTGTGGTAAACTGATGACAGTATCACTCAGGTTTCACACAGCTTCATGTAAAGCAGACATTAATAAAAAAAAAAAAAAACCTTTGCTTCCTGTTTAACCACAAGGAAGCAAAGAAAAAGAAATGGTTGATTAGCACAAAAAGGTGAATTGCGTGCTTGGCGTTGCACATCATGTGAGGTATAACAGATTAGGTTGCTTCCCTGTTCCCATTTTGTACACATTAACAACATTTGCACACATACTAAGTTCAAGGAAATAATAAATCTGTCAAACACCTGTACTGGCACTTTGTATTTAATCATTAGTTATGATAAATTTTTGATTCTCTTCCACAGTGTCTTCGTCCCATCTTCCTCCCCTCCCTGAGCCTTGCTCTGCCAGAGGTTTCTTCCTGTTAAAAGGGAGTTTTTCCTTCCCACCATTCCCAAATTGCTTGCTCATGCTTGGTCATATGATTGTTGGAGTTTTTTTTGTTTTTCTCTGTATCTTTACCTTACAATATAAAGTGCCTTGAAGCAACTGTTGTTGTGATTTGGGACTGTATAAATAAAATTTAATTTCATTAATTTATGCTCTGAACCACTTATTGGTCACAATTTTCTGCTTGTCTCTTAGAGTACTTTTTTTTTTTTTTTTTTTAAATCATTGTAAGGTAAATGGTTTTTATCTTGGGAATGTTAAATAAAAACAGTGCCTTTTAAAGACTAAATAAGTAATTAAGTAATAATTTAATAATAAAACAGCATTCAGCTGCAGCCCCACACTCAGGAGTTAACATTTTATTCCACACACACCCTTTAGCCTTTCACCCCATTGCTCTTTCTCCTTCTGTGCTTACTTCCAACTTCCCTTAGTGACAGCACATTGCTCCAGTCCTTTGCACAATAGAAAAATGCATTCCAGGCATGTTTCAGTGATATTATTACAATGCTCAGTCAACTTCCTCCAGCTTCTACTCATTCAATGTTCCCTGCAGCTGGGCTACTGTACAGCCATTCATTAAAACAATGATTTGGGTCCATTTATCTCTGGTCAAAACACAAATGTAGACAGAGCCTCTCGCTAGCTCTGCATTTGTTTTGGTCCTAATCATCCATCTCAAAGTTAATTTTTCTTTGCTGCACCACTCACATCTTGCTAATGCTATAAGACCTGAATGAATAAAATATCCTAGCATGAACTGTTATTTTCCAGCTGTTCACAGTGTTGCTGTATTGTCAAAAATTCATGTACTCAAGCCTTCGTGGACAAAGAAAAATGACTGTGTCTGAGAAAAAGCTTTCCTATAGCATGGCTTCCTATATTTTTGTAAATGTACCTGACATCCACGTGAAACAAAGGTGTCTCTGTGGACACAGCTTTTGAATTTGCTTATCTAAAAACCCGTCTTATCACTTTAGCTACTATACTGTAGGAAAGGTTTGTTTCTATTATAGAATTGAGTTGAGGAAATTCTGCAGTGTATTTTGTTATGTCAGATAAAAGTGAATAGAGGAGAAATTTGCATGGATATCATTCATTCCTCCTTAATCAGTACATGCCTTAGTTTTGTGCTTTAACTAGACCAGCTCATTTTTATCATAGCTGTTGAAAATATTGAGTTTCTTTCAAATGGACAATTTCATATGAAATAATAGCTCAGTTAGAAACTTGCTAATCTCAACTGATAGCCCTGTACTGCTGAGGTTTTTAATCATTTTGAAGTTGTTAACAGAGGAAGTAGTTCCGGCATTACGTTTCCCACGAAAATGAAACACACTCTCACTGAAGTCTTTGTTAGTTTTTACACCTCACAAGAAAGGAAATAAGAGTCAAAACCTTTTAATCCTGAACTGTATTGAACAGTCACCCTGAAATCTCCCAATGTAGCTCAGGGTGACGGGAATAGGGCTCAGTCCTCCTTTTGCATACTCATGCCTAAACCAAATTTTTGTACAGCCTTAAGACGATTTACTCTAGCGTTACGTGTCATTTTAGAGAAAGCCATTGTTCAGTTTCCCCACCGCTGCTGTTCTGTGCTGCATTCAGTCTTATATGAATCACACCAAATGTGCTTCCTTCTCAGCTCAATTCCGTGTACAGACTGATATGACATGAAAAACAGCCTCTCTGTGTGATGCTACAGGGGGAATACTTGTTGATTAGTTGGTGCTGATGTAGTTGGAGTAATTTAAGGAAAGCTTTTAGTGGTTAGCCTAACGGCTACTGGTGATGGGAATGGAAAACACGGTTCACACTTCAGAGGCTGCGGGTGTTTCGGCTTCAATTACATTTTCCTACACTCGTAGCTTGGGGCTCTATGCACGGATATATGCAGGCACACAAATAGCAGAGCATCACGGTTATTTATGTCGCAGCGATATCAGTGAGCAGTCGACTCATGTAGTCCTCACTTAGATTATGGTGATTAGCATGATGCAACCCACTATCTTCTCTGCCTCGCAGGGTACAACAAGCAGTTGCTGTTTATGCACACAGAGATAAATGAGCTCAGATATGCACTCAGATATGTGAGAGGATTTGGCTGAAACGGAGCTGTTTATTATATAATTTATTTCTAATCTGGATTTAAGCATGTCTGATTTACTGCTGTGATAAAGTGTTTATAAGAAATATGAAATACATTGAAATGTGGTGAAAGACGTTTGAAAAGATTTTCCCAATGTTTTTATTTATTAAGGACTGCTCAGGAACAGATAAGTGTGCTTGGATCATTGCTAAAGCACACTGTCTCGTGGTTGTTGCTTGTTTGCTGTCATGGCCGTTTCCTGATATTGCTCTGGAATGAGGCCAGTTTCTGGAGGTTTAAAAGTGATGACTGAGGCAAACCGGAAAGCAGAATTTCATACACATTGTGTACACTCCAGTACAACAGCTACATTCATTTTTAATATCTTTGTATATTTTTATCACAGTTTACCACATTGTTTATTTATAAGTTCAGTGCTGGAGTTACTATTAACCCTGATGGAGAGTGCTCTCCCCATTTCCCTGGACCATCATGAGTCAATAAAAATGTGATCTGTCAGTGCCTGAAAAGTACAGGATGGTAGGACTGTAAGAGTGTTTCAGTTTGGAGAGAGCTTTGACTGGTCTAATGGATTTTGTGTGTCTCTGTGTGTGTGTGTGATCTCCTGACATTCTGACATTTAATTCTGGAAATTAATTTACTTTGTTCTGAAATACTTGTATTTGGGAACTTATCTTCATGATGTAGATACCTAATATGCCAAATCTTAATCAGTGGTATTAACACAGTTGCAGGCTGTGTCCTGTGTACAGCGCTTTGCATTCTGCTGAAACAGCAGTGGCTTCTCATGTTGTAGTAAATGAGCTTGTAACTGCTCGGTGTACTGAGGCTGTGTTGTCTGTTTCTCTTAGGAATTTTTCAAACTGAAAAAGCCAACCACAGACTCAGAAACAAAAAAACACCATGATAGTCTTATGATGCGATGCAAATGTGACACATTGGTGTATTTCCTCAAAAATGCTTTTCAAATCTATTGAGAAATTTACTGCTCTTGTGATTTCCCCAAAATCTCTGGATTACATAAAATTGTAATCCACTGGGAGTGAAGGAGGCGAACATAGGCCTATGTTTTTTCGGGTCTCTGGATTTGTCCTCAACATACTTAGCTCTGCTCTAGTTTTAATTATTTTATATGATGTTGTAAATGACTTTCTGGTAGCTTTGCCGAGCACGGCTTGTGTTTGATCTGCGTTTCCCTTTTGGCCTCGAGCACAAGCGATAACACAGCTGCGTGATAATACCAAAGCTACTTGTGGCTATCGCGAGTCCAGAAAAGCTCTCATTCTGTGAGGATGACCCATGCTGGCTGTGCTGAGGTGAATTAACGTAGCGTAATGCATTACTGGCCGGCTAGCTGTGCTACTTTATCACAACCAGCAGGAAACAGGAAGGGAGCAGCCAGCTGCAAGGTCAGAGGTCACTCTATAGTATGAGGGGGATGGAGGACAAAAACCTAGTGTTCAAAAAAAGGTTTGGCCTTTGACTGTGGTTAAGAATGACAGTGTAACTACAGGAAAAACAGAGCACTATAGAAGTATATGACAGTCTATATCAGCATGCTATTTTGTATGATTGTAGCACACTTACTCTTCATCGTCGCTGCTGGCACAGCACTTCAAATAGTAGTGACTGTTGTAAAGCTGGCTATTGAAGTATTGGCTACTGCCAAGTGTACACACAGTACAGAGATGCTGTTTTAGGGTGAGATGGGCTGAGAGATACTAAATCAGTTTATAGTTTAAATTAACTTGTATCTTAGCTTTGAATATTAATATTCACTCAGCTAATTTTAGTGCTTCCTCAACATTACAGACAAAAATATACAATGTTTTATTTTCAATGCTAATATTGTGCCATAGACAGCTGTGAAACTGTGATGCTAGTAGGACCAATGTTAACTTTCAGACTCCTTCTCTAGTTGTGAGTCACACTAATCGAATCACTACACACTGTACCTTTTACTTACAAAACACAAGATTGATGGATAGCAAATTGCTAATGCAGGTTGCTTTAACTGAAATCGATCTCGATCTAAAGCCTAGCAGCACCAAACATCATCGCAAACTCAGCAAGTAAGAGCGCAGTCCCATTTTTGACTGAGCTAATTACATAGTTCCACTTCCTGTATGAAGCTTCTGGTGCTTTTGTAGTTTAGGCAACTTAATTAACTTGCCTCAGCAGCTTCTTCTGCATGTTGATCTGTTTTATTACGGTAGTTTCTTGATTTTTAAAGCCAAAAGCATCTTTAGCAGTCAGCTTCGACATCCAGATTTCTCACAAGAGTTAAATGGTAAATGGCCTGCATTTGTATAGCGCTTTACTAGTCCCTAAGGACCCCAAAGCGCTTTACACATTCAGTCATCCACCCATTCACACACACATTCATACACTGGAAAGTAAGACTGAACCAAAAAAGACACTTTTTTTCCCCCAAAGACTTGATGCATAGTGCATGTTTTTGCTTTACCTTCTGTCTGAACTTATCCCACTGTGATCTAAGGATTAGCTGAACCTGGTAGGATTTGTTACTTTTTCTCAGTCTCACAAGTTGGCCACAAAAACTTTTCAGTTTATTCCCCTTCAGTGCACATGAAATTCACCTCAAACTTTGAATCTGTTAAGATCCAAATTTCAATGCTCATTGTGCCTATATAAATGTGTCTACCCCAAGTGGTTATATTCAAATGTATTATTACATTTGGTGAATTAGAATTTAAATTAAATGGTGGGTTTGAAGAGATGGTTTTATAAGCTCAAACACTTAAGTAGTCTCCATGATTGTTTTAGGTTCAGAGATGAAGGGAGTGGATGAGTAGATGAATAAGATGGCAAAGTAACCCTCATGAAAATGAAATGAAAGCTGTGAGTCAGTAGAGAGCAATTCCACACAAACTTGAGAGAGGTGAAGACTCTTTATGTGATTATGTTGTAGGTAAAAGAAAAGCAGGAGGGGGCTGTTGTAACTTAGATCTAAGTACAGAGTAGAGAGAGCTTGACAGAAGAAAGGATAAGGCAGCAGCTTTAAGGCTCAGCAGGCCAGTACAGCCAGGAAGCAGAAGTAACTGAGGGCGACCTCCTGCTGAGATGATAGCTGTTGAAGAAAGCACACAGAAATATAGTGTCACAAACATCTGTCATTCCTGAGATGATGCTGGAAAGGGAAGATGCTCTTAAATAGAGCTACATGAGCTCCTAAGGGAAATGCTGGGAGTAGTTGGTCTCATTTGTCACATTTCATCACTGAAGAGGCTAGCCTGGACTTCAAAGACAACAGCAGTCATTGCATCTAGCTTCAAGTCTTTGCTGTAGATTTTAAGTGGGCAGAGCATTTAAAAAGATTAGACATCAGGACTACAAGAGTGATTACTGTCATCATTTACTATCGCGAGGGTGTAAGTGTAAAACACTTGTGCAAGCCTTGCATCATTCCCCCCAGATTCTTGTATACCCCTCTGTGGTAAATGGTCTTCTTAACAAGTACTACTCTATTTTGGCAGGATGTCAATATACACTAATCTTATTCATCCATCTCTGGTCACTGTCCTGCTTCCTCATTCACTCTTTCCACTCCCCGCTTTTCCACTCATAGGGCGTGTGCTGTAGTGTGGGGCAGCTGCAGCGTAGCCGCGCTTTCATTGCTGTCTCTCTCGTGCATGTCAATTCACCCTGCCCGACAGCCAAGCACAATCTCCTTCTGTGCCGCCTCGTAAATCACCGCTTTCTCAGCTTAACGCTTATAATGCTGTGATGTGGTGCACGGGCATGGTGATAATGTTCAAATTCATTCTCTTATTTCCCAGTCAAGTATTTTCTCATCTTTATGTCATTTTCTTGTTTGGCTTCATGGTCTTCAGTTATTTCCTCCTTTGTTGTTGACCAACTGAAGTCACACCTATGTACTACGATGTCCTAACCTTTGCATCGTATTCACTCTAAAGATGCATGCATGCATGTACTTGTGAAATGTATGCAAGAACCTGAAGCTATTTCTAGATCATAGAACCAGCTAAGGACATTCTCAGTAAGAATGTCCTTAGCTGATTTGCTATTTATTTGTTATTTAAACCTGGAAGCCCGTTCTTTTAACTACCATCCATGTTTCGGCAGATTTGAGGAGCAAGAATCTGTTATCTCTATGGTAGCCTGCACTTCGCATTCAAATCTCAAATTTCTTTGTGTTCCATGATGGTATCCCCCCTTTTCACTAACATAGATTGAATAACAGGCTGACAAACAGATGAAATAGGATGAAAAGTAGTCAGAAGTCATACACAAAGGGAAACGATAAGGGTTTCATGTTTTACCAGACTCATCATTTCCATTGTATATTCTGATGTATTTGTTATATACATTTTGCAGTGACATGGGGGGAAGGGTAGGCTTATTTATCAGCCAATTAACAGTTTGTAAGTCACTGAATCCTATTGCCACCTCAACTCCATTTGGAGGAAAAAAAGAACAGAAAGTCACATTCCATGTGACACTGTATGTTTGGGTGTGTGTGTGTAATATGCTTTGGGTTGTTTTTGAACACTTGACAGTCATCCACAGCACATCACTGCATTTCTTTTTTGCATTGACACAGATGGCTGAGCAAGCAAGAATGCTAAATAGGTTATTATTTTTGGTGGACTCAGGAAACTGCATGTTTGATGTGCATTTGAATATTTACTATTTCTGTTTCAGTGTTTTCGCCAGTATTTTATCCACAAGTAAAACTGTACTTGAATACACTCATGTTAGCTGAAAACATTGTTTTCTCACTGTGTATAGCTTGTGACACTAAGTTGACTTCTGCTTATTTGCCGTAAACTACTGTGTGTGACACGTTAAAACTATAGTTAACACTGAGGTTGTGTATTTGGTGGGGGTTTTTTTTTTTTTTTTTACTTTTGAATTTCAAAAACAGATTTTGTTTTCTGGAAATTCCAACCTTGGTAAATAATACACACGGTATAATCTGAATAAAATCCAGCTGTGATGCTAATAAATTACTAATGTTACTCAGCATTTCTCTCTTGTGGCCTTTGCACGGTCTGGTGAACATCTAACAGCAATTCACTGTTTAACATGTTAAATCTGACAGTCTTCCCTCTTTTCCTGACTTCCACAGGAGGAATCTTACCAAGCTGTCTTTGATCTTCAGCCACATGCTGGCTGAGCTGAAGGCCATCTTCCCCAATGGTCTGTTTCAGGGTGACAACTTCCGCATCACTAAGGCAGATGCTGCAGAGTTTTGGAGACGCGCCTTCGGGGATAAGTAAGCACATTTGTGTGTGTATTATCATAGTGGTTCCTGGAAACTTAAAGAGTCACTTTTAAATTGTAAAAAGGAACTTCAATAGTGCAAATCAGTAAGAAGATATATGGTGATGTGAAAAGAGAATCTGTAGTTCTGTGAAAAACTAAGTGCTCCTTTCCACAGGAGTTGAGAGGATAAATAGCAGCCATTCAAATGAACTAGATTTATTGATTATCAGCAACTTTGATCAGCTCTACAAAAGCAAAGGTTTCAGCTATTTGCTGGTCTGGATGGTTCAGATTTGTGTTAACAAAATGCCACAATCTCATCAGTACATCAGTGGACATCCCAGCAAATTCAGGAGAAAACAAACTCAAACGACTAAAGAGCTCAATCTCAGACTCAATAGTCCGGCTGTCAAGCACGGTGATGGAGGGACGATAATTTGGGCTTATTTTGCAGCTACAGGACCCGGATGCCTTGTAGTTACCGAGCTCACCACGAACTCATTTGTGTATCAAAGTATTCTAGAATCATATGTGAGGTTGCGCAGCAGGGTAATGATCACAACAAGCACAGCAGCAAATCAAGGTGTTGTAATGGCCCAGTCAAATTCAAGACATCAGGTTGATTGAAATGCTGTGGTGGGACCTTAAGAGAGCTGTGAATTCATAAATATCCACAAACCTCAGTGTGCTGAGGCGACGGAAAGAAGAGCAGGCCAATTCCTCTGCAGCAATGTGAGAGAAAAAAATAAGATTACTTCCAATTATTGGTGCTAAAGGTGGTTCTACAAGTTGTTCAATCATGGGGTATTTTCCGCTTTTCACAGGATTGCTGAGGAAAAGGGTCTTTTTTTTTTTTCTTTCCCCTCTCACATGACTCTGTGGAACATCTGAGAGGAGAAGGTTTTGCCTTCTTTCACAGAAATCAGACAATGAATATCTTCCCTGGGACAAATGTTGGTCCAGTGACTAAAGAACACTAATGTCTTTTTGTGGTTTATTCACATGCAACTATGGACACAACTAATGTTCTGTGCGCACATTTTGGTTAATCAGTCACTATATACACAGACAAGTCAGATACCAAGGGGATGTAATCATCCTAGGGAACAATCGTTAGTGTGTATGCGTAATTATTCCCTAAAAGAAAAGGGATTCATAAATATTGCAAAGTTGAGTATATTGAAAATGTTGGTCAAAGGACTGAAATTCAGTTCACATCAGGTTTATATTTATGTCCAGTACAAAGATGACTTGAATATAATAGCATTTCCTCTTTATCAGATGTTAATCACTGTAGGTTTTACACACAGGCTATTCATGGCTGCATTTCGAGGTATGTGTTGCGTGTTAGATACAGACATACCAACCATAACCTGTAAAATGCTCTTGTGAAATGCATGTAGCATTTCACAAGTTAAAACCAAAACTCTTATTGCACCTTTACCTTCATTGTGCAAGACAGCATGCTGGTAGCCTACATTTAAGAATCATTATTTATGAGCTTTGAATTCTTGATGCTTTATTACACTTTTTTTGAGGGGATGTCATCATCCAATGTGTGTTTTTGTGTGTTACAGAACCATTGTGCCTTGGAAGGTATTCCGTCAGTCTCTCCATGAGTTTCATCCCATCAGCTCTGGGCTGGAGGCTATGGCCCTAAAGTCCACCATAGATCTAACCTGCAATGACTACATCTCCGTCTTTGAGTTTGACATATTCACCAGGCTATTTCAGGTAGATATCACACAGATGCACACTGCATCTTTCTCTTTGTTTTATAGTGGTCTCCTGAGCTAATGAAAGCAGAAATGTGCAAAGGAAGAGAGAGACAGAGAAGACCAAGATGGAGAGTAATTCCTAGGGGTTTGTTAGCCTTGGTCTAGGAAACGGATTTCATTTAAGCAGAACATAATGAACTTAAACTAATCAGCCGCATCTTTTTTTCCAGCTAACTCTATCAACTTATTAGCAGGATGTCTGTTGACGTATATACACCATCAGACAGCACTGACAATGAAAGTTTCCTCCTTCTCTGCCCAGCCAGTACACAAGGATATGTTCGGGAATTATTTTTCACTCTTTAATAGGCATCTGTTGTTGCATCATGTGGCCTAGATAAGTCCGTTTGTGCTAGAGAGCGACACTGCGATCTTTCTCAAAGAGTCATTAAATGTGCTTCCCTGAGGTATTTTATTACTTCCAGAAAAGTAATAAGTAGCAAGGTTGAAAGTAGAATAGTAGAAGTAGAATTTCTTTGACATGAAATCTTTGAGAGGTTAAGAAATTAAACTTTTATTTTGCTATCCCCTAAATTAACTGTGTGTTTTATAGCTCATATTACTGGTTGTCTACTTGCATCCTGTGTCAGAGGTAAAGGGCTAAATACAACCCACAATTTATATTTCACAATCATGAAGCAGCGCATTTGTTTCTGTGCCATTTTGTCATATACTTCTGGTGTGCAAGTGCTGCAAATTTCTCTAAGTATAGAATGAGGACAGATTTAAAAAAAAAAAAAAAAAAAAAAAAAAAAGAAGCAAAGGATATTGGGAAGGGGAGCACAAAGGCTGCATTTATCTACCTTCTTCAGGGCTTATCTGTATTTTGTAGTACAAGTTCTTTGCATCAGTATTGCAATTAAAACTGTATCGAATGAGAACCACTGATCTCTCGAGTGAACCACAATTTCTTGTATGCAACAGCTAATGTTTATTCCTCAGTGACATCACCCCTACTTATGTGTATGTTACTGACAGGCTTAATAAAGCCTAAACAGATTACAGACATTTCCTATGGCACTCCCTCTTACAAAAACGTCCTCCTCTAAATGTCCTCAAACGCAGAAGAGGAAGTGAGCCTGTGGCCATTTTAAGTTCTGTCCTTGATATGCAGCAGACTGTTATTTTTATTTATTTATTTTTTTATATTGCTTTAAAAGCCCTCTCAGATATCTCATCTCTCTTCATGCAATATCTTTAGGCTGAATTATGATTTGATTATAAATAGGCACATAAGAAAACATGCATTCTTAGTGCAGTTAGGTGAAAACGGAGTGGTTTAGGATGAGTTGCCCTTCAAATGTCGTTAAGATGTACCTGAAAAGTAATTGTACAGTTGCTGGATATAACCTTACTCATCAGACTTTATTGCACTTATTTAGTGCAGTCTGTTAGGGGGAAAAAAATACTAAAGCCTACAACAGACATGTGATAAAATATATTCCAGAAAAGAGTCCAGAGGAGACAGTTTTGACTTGTCACTTCCTGTGTTAAGTGCTGCTTACTGCAGAGCCAAATGGGCGGCGCTGGACCACGTCCAGCTCCCCCTCTCTGTGATTAAGGTTAGATTGAGGGTGGAGCTGGAGCTGGACTAGGCAACTGGCAGTGTTAGGTTTTCATTTGGGCAACTATTGTGATGCTGAAAGAGGACTGGATGGGTCTCATTAACATGTTTGCATCTCCTCAATTTTGCAGCTCACGTTAAGTGTCATATGTGTTAATTCTGCTTCCTTTCACACATCAGACAGACTAACGATAGCAATTGCAGAACCACCTACTCACCACAGCATGCATTCAGTGAGTGTGCTGTGGAGTAGCATGATTTTTTTTTTTTCCTCCCTGTTCTTCTTCATGTTAAATTTTTACTAGTTATTGTGAGCATTTCTGGATGTGGGTCAAGTCGCCTTTAAAGAAAGAAACATGAGCTCCTATAAACCAGGCTTTTTTCTCTCTCTCTTTTTTTTGAATGTACATTATGGAAAGCAGTCTACTAAAGTCTAGGAGTCTTCATTCTGTGATCCAGGTGGTGCCAAATGAGTTGCTTTGCTTAAAATACCTTTTTGCGCAGATTGATCCCGGTCATTGTACATCACAATGAGGTTTGCCGAACAGTTGTTTAAACCTTGAATATCACCAGTGATGCAATATATTTCACTCTTGCTGTGCTCATTCTGTTACTGCCATGTACATTCACACATCAGATGACTCACTTTCTCTGTGTGTGTGTATGTGTGTGTAGCCTTGGTCATCCCTGCTGCGGAACTGGAACAGCTTGGCAGTTACTCACCCGGGGTACATGGCCTTCCTCACCTACGATGAGGTCAAAGCTCGGCTTCAAAAGTTCATTCACAAGCCTGGCAGGTGAGATATCATGATACCAGACATCCACACCAGACTTCGTGAAATATTCATCAACACTGAATGTCTAACATGGTTCATAAAGCATTAGCTATATCAGACATAGATAGATAATTGTATAGGAACTTAATCGAGCATCACCATTTCTTTTTACCAGTACCACCTTGTAGTTGCTTGGTAACTTTACAGTCTGTTGTAATCTATAGATTACTTGGACATATTGCACAATTTGGTGAAAAATGCTGGGTGCAAAAGCAGAATATGCAACACGGGGCCAAAACAAAAAGCCTTGTTTTGCTATTCATGCAGCCCTACACAGAACACATATTCACTGCACTGCACTGTGCAGTGCAGTGAATACATAAAGCATAACTGCCCATTTGTAAATGCAGTTCATACCCAAAATGTTTCTACCATTACGGTGACCTTTCATTGCATGTATTTTTACAGTTTAGTTTTCTATCAACATATATTTTAGCACTGAGCAACATGATTCTGTACATTATTAGACACACGTCTCACACATCAAATCATCACTCTGGCAACTGGATAGTTGCACCCAGGTCCTATTTTTGTCCCTGGTAGAGGACAGAGAGGGCACAGTTTTAACCTTAATGCCAGATTCACTCACAATTAATGCAAAAGTTTGTGTGTTCATGTGTCTTAGTTTGTGTGTGAGGAACCCAGGGCAGCATGGCACTGGTACCTTGCATCAATGGCCTGATTGTATGCTGAAAGCTGATGTCACTTTTCAGGCCTGGCCCGTGTAGGGCCACGTTGACATTGGAGCAGTAGTTACTGGTTGATGTGAGTGCAGCGTTTTTGACGCTCTAAATTACTGTGCCCCATTAAGAGAATGATGTTGGTACTATGGCTACAACAGTTCTGTGCTAAACATCGAGGCTGTGACCAACACTTAGTCTTGCCAATTTTTAAGCCTATTTATTCCTTCCTCTTTTCTTTCATTTCTGTATACAAATTGGTCAGCTTGTGCAGTTAACTAGAGAAGTGCATATTGGGGGGAGTGGTCCATCTCTTATCTCTTCAGTTTTGTTCTTGCCTTTCTACTGTCCATCCCACGGCACAAACGGCTATTTTTATCTGATATAACATGCCGTGCATTCACCTCCAGCTCCACAACAGTGTCATTCTTATGAACCAGTATTAGTCCAGTTGCAGTTGATGTTAGTTATTGATCTTTTATTTTGATAAGCAGTGATGGGTTTTGTGTCTCTGTCATTCCTACAATCAGTTCTGTCCCAGTTGTCTTCTTTAGCAACGTCGAATGGTAACTACGGCAGTGGTGTAAACGCAGCTGCTTTAATGTTTCTATAATGTGTTATATACACGGAATGTAATGTGTGTGTCTGTGATGTGTATCCCATGATCTAGTATATATTTATGTACATATGTGTTCAGTATTGTAATGAAAATGCAAATTAGAAAAAAGTAGCTGATTTTGCCACATTCTGTTATGCATGTTTATTATGCAGCCTGCATATTTTCATTTGGATTGTGCTTACTTGGAAGGTATTTCTTGTGCACATTTTGCAGACACTGCTGCCCTTTTACTACATTTCATCTCATTGTATTTTATTACTTTTTTCAGAGTTAAATCTGACCATTTAACACCATTCAAGCTCTTCTTATTTAAAATTTTCCTCTCTTCTCAGTTACATCTTCCGACTGAGCTGCACAAGACTGGGCCAGTGGGCTATTGGCTACGTGACTGCAGATGGAAATATACTCCAGACCATTCCCCATAATAAACCCCTCTTCCAGGCTCTCATTGATGGTTTCAGGGAAGGATTGTAAGTCAACTGGCATTTTGTGAGCCTCACTTAAAATCATGTCATTTTCTTGCAGCTTTCCATCCAGAGCTCTGAGCTTCTGTTTTTTTGTCTTTGTCACTGGTTCAGTCTTGATTCCCTTGATTCAATGTAATTTTTACTTGCAGAGCGCCTCTTTTTCTCTCGTTCTCCTGTTCTGTCCTTTCTTCCTACAAAGCTTGCACAGTTTTGTGTGTGAGATTTGCTCTAAGCCAATTCAGATATATCATTTTACATGTTCCCATCATTCCAGTGTTCTAACCACAATAGAGTTGTTGATTTAGCTGACTGGCGTAAAACTCATCTTTTTAAGCCAGCGCTGATTCCTTTGTTTAATAACAGCTATAGTTGGTCTGTTCCACCGTGTAATCAAATGGTGATTTCAAGTGGGAAATCTTGAAAACTTTTCAAAGCTTATAAACCGCCTCTATCTTCGAAACATTTATCAAATGGTAATTACAGAGTCTGACTCATTTAGAAAACACTCACGTATTGTACATGCACAAACTCGTAGCGAATGAATGGACTGAACAGATGTTTTCATTACTGCAGCCTGTTAGGTATACATGCCACATAATTGCAGTAACTAATAATGATCATTACTTCTAAATTAACATACCTGCCAAAATACCCAGGGATACTTTATATAGATTTACTAATTTGTTGTGTCTCTACATCTGCAGCTATTTATTCCCTGATGGCCGGACTCAAAATCCTGACCTGACAGGACTGTGCGAGCCTTCGCCTCAAGACCATATCAAAGTCACCCAGGTCAGAGCAGCCTTCTTCTAAGACCCTTGAAAACCCTGTGTTTTTTCGTGAGCTTTTTATTTTATTGCAGTGTTAAAATGGTTTGTTACGTTTGGATGACTAAACAAAGGATTTAAACAATTTATACATCTGTTAATAAGATTGGTTAGATGGGATCCAGTACTGATCACACTCTTACAGCAGTGCATCCAGTGGGAGTCCTAAAGAATTTTGAGTATTATCAACATCTTTATTCATAACTTTGTTTTAAATACTGTAGAAGATCTTTTCAGACTCATACATGTTCTCAGAATTTTGTAAGTACAATGAACAGACTCATTTTGCAGCCACTGGACTGAAACTCAAACTACACCCCCACAACTACCTATTGCTCTAGATCCTTCCAGGCTTTTTTTTTTTTCTCTTCTCCTTTTTTTTTTTCTTTCAAAAGGATCTCAGGTGCTGTTGTTCCTGTGTGATGTTACAGTCTTGTCATGTTTTTTTTTTTCTCCCCGCAGGAACAATACGAGCTGTACTGTGAGATGGGCTCCACTTTCCAGCTTTGTAAGATCTGTGCCGAGAACGACAAGGATGTGAAGATTGAGCCCTGTGGTCATCTCATGTGCACTTCCTGTCTCACTGCCTGGCAGGTACAAGAGTGGGTGTATGCAAGGGGGTTTGTGTGGGTTGTTCATGTGTCATAACTCAAACCTGTTGAGAAGTGAACTGTCTGTTGAAGTGCTCTTTTATTCAGACATGTCAGACACAAAAAGAAAAAACCCTTTTCTCATCTCTGCATGCTCTAACCATCTGCCTTTTGGCCTGTGTTGCAGGAGTCAGAAGGTCAGGGAACAGGATGTCCCTTTTGTCGCTGTGAGATTAAGGGTACGGAGCCGATAGTTGTGGATCCCTTTGACCCAAAGGACAACAGCGGAGGGTCTTCCAAGAGCACATTTGGGGCTGAGGGTGCACCCTCACCCAGCTACGACGACGATGATGATGACAGACTTGAAGACCCTCATCTAATAATGAGCAAACTTGCCTGCACAAAGGTAAGACGGTGACAGGAGTCGGACTTGACTAAAAAAAAAGTTACTTCACTCAAAGTTTCCAGTCGTGGCACTGGGTGAGCTATTCTGGTCTTTTTCTATTCATAAAACGTTGAGGCACTTAACACCCAGAGTGCACCTCACAGGTTCCTACTGTCCTCTTATCTCCTGCTTTTCTGAGAGACCCTGTGCAGATGAAACGCTCCCTGCCCTGGCCTTTTCACTTCTTGTGAGCTTCAAGCTCACATCTCCTATCTAAAGTCTTTCATCTCCATCTTTCATGGCACCAAGGTAGCAGCTTTTTGTGCCTCTTTGTATTTGATATGTGGGGAATTCTCCTGTCTTACATCTTTTATGTACCTCTGAGAAACTCTGTGTGCATTAATCTGTTTATAGAGCAGGCGAATACCTGAGATCATACACACTTTGATGTGGTCCCGGGAATTTCTTTGGCTTTGATTGCTGGCCTGACCTCTTTGACCATTTACTCTATATTTACTCATTTCTTGTGCGTACTTCTTTGTTTCATCTGTGTTGAAACAAGATACGTTTGAGGAACTGCAGAAAAAATAAAGCTCTAATATTGAACAGTGCTGTAAAGTAACCTTATAAGGTTATGAGAGTTTTCAGTTGGCCTGATGTTATTGCAGAGATATGAGAGGAGATTTGTGATATTTGCAAAATGAGAAGTGGCATTTGGACTCCGTCTGATTGTGTTTGAATAATGCTGATCAGGTGAAATCTGTGTTTGGCTCTTTTGTGCGTCATCCAGGTGGAGCGTCCCCCATCACCTATGTCTGGGACTCCTCAGTCCTCTCTTCCCCCAGTGCCTCCCAGACTAGACCTATTACCGCACAGACCTCCCAACCCCCCTGGTGCCTCCAGCCCTGGAGTCAGCAGTAAGGTAACTAAATGTACACAAGAAGGGATTGTAAAAACTTACAAGTCTAATATTGATGTCCAGTCTATGTACAGTAGAGTGTGTCATGCCTTAGTGGGTGCCTAATCCTAATCTACTCAACTTTTGTGGTGGGTTCAGAGTCAGAGCAGGTAAGAAGGGGGAGGGGGAAAAGCCTAAGATTGAAAAATAGACTAGCTATGCGCTCGGAAGAACCTACGCGTAATGCTCCTTCATACAGGTAAGGAATTTAAAAATGGCGGTCACAATCATCAGGGCATTTTATGTTCAGATTTCCTTCTCTGGGAAACTGCCATATTTCCACATTTTTATTATCTTTTAAATGTAGATAAAATGAAACTGCAGATGAAAAGCTTGATTATTCTGCACATGATAAACAGCATCTTTGCTTGGTGTCGTTCATCTAAGTTGCGTGTATTGTTGGAAATGATGACTAATGCATAAACAGTGTCTTTCTTGCTAAATGGATTACTTCCAGCACTGAAGATAACAGCACAGAGCTTTCTTTGGTTTCACATTAATATCGCATGTAGTCTAATTGAGATCCCTCCTCCTTGGTTTTTCCCTCCAGGCACCATCTCATCACAAAGACAAGCCTCTTCCCCTTCCCCCAGCACTGCGTGATCTCCCCCCTCCCCCTCCTCCAGACCGTCCCCACACAGCCGGGGCAGCCCCTGATGGACGGCTTCAGAGGCGGCCCTTGCCCAGCACACCCGGGGAGCCCCCTCGCGATAAACTCCCTCCTACACCCCCAAACCGACCCCTGTCTGACTGGACCTCCAGGCCGGTTCCCAAGGCTCCCACCTCCTCTTCGTCATCCTCTTCGGTATCCTCTTCGTCCACCCAGTTCCCCTGTCTGGGCGGAGACCTCCGAGCAGGTGTCAGGGAACTCTCCAACAGGCACTCCCTCCCCTTGGCACTGCCCTCCGCCATGGACGCTCGCTCAGACTCCCAGAACAACAGCTCCCTCAGTCTGGACCACCAGCTGGTCAGAGCAACCACAAAACACAGCACATTCAACTGCCCTTTGATTCATTTGCTGGCACACATATCACTAAAGTTATTACTAACTTTCCAAACAAAACTGAAATTATTGAGAATACTGTTTATATGGATTCCAGTAAATTGTTATCTGTCACAAAAACAGTGACAATGACATTAAGGTTGGCTTTTTACTTTTTGGACAAGCAGGCCTAGTCTTTTTGAGAGTTTAAAGTCTTTGGTTCCACTGTATTCTGATACATAGTCTTCTACTTTACTACTGGCATGTCTGTGCAGGTCTAAATCCTAAGAGCTGCCTTTAATGTGTTTAATTTATTTATGATTCTTAGTTTTAACTACAAAAATATTTGTCTTTAGTGTTTCTAAGATGCCATCTTTTGTTTCCTTTTCAGAATTTTTCCACGGGAGTTGGTCAAGATTACGACAACCCCAGAGTCAAACCTTCTGTCTCAGCCAACGCCATTTATGCACTGGCAAACAGGTACGTTTCAGTGCTGCTGAAAGCATCTCAGTGGAGTGGATCTTGTCTTTCCTGAATCACTGACATGCTCTTTGCTTACTTGCAATCCACAAAGCTGTACAAATTACCTTGTTTGAAGTTGATTTATACTCAGTACCTTTTTTAAGGATCATTTTACATAATATAAATGGTGCTTAATAAATAATATTCTTGGATCTGACTGCAGAGCGTCCCCAGCTACAGCCAGGCCAGCAGGAGGAGATGAAGGACATGACAGTGATGATGAGTACATGATCCCCTCTTCTCGGCCCGTTCTGCTCCCCATCCCGACTCCACTCATGGGGGAGACCCCACCAATCCCAAGACCCCCACAGCCCGTGTCAGCAGTCCCGACACAGACCCAGGCCTCTGCACTGAACACACGGTACTCAGGCCTTTCTATTACTCTCTCGCAGCACATAAGAAAAATAAACTGTCACTATTGATTTATTTTTGCTTTTGGCCTTGCAGGCTGATTCTGGACGATGTACCTCATTCACTCCAAATGTATGAAGCCATGTTCAACGCCCAGCCCAGGTCACAACAAGCGAGAGATTCAGGTATTTGTGACCCACTAATCTCAGCTGGGCTTTGTGGGGCGGGGCCGTGTGCAGTGTTCAGGGCAATTCTCTTTCACGTAATACTTTGAATATGCAAAAATCTTACGTTTTAATCAGACAAGCCTCATCTGGATTTTCTGAAGTTTTATTTATTTGCTAAAACAACCACTGCACATCCTGGGAATAAACACCTCTGTATTGACATAAATGTGACTTATACTTCTGACTGCACTTGTGAGTTATCTGAAACTGTTTTAGACAATGTTAACCTGTTTAATTTCATCTGGTTAAGGTCTCAAGCATGTATTAAACTTTTAATCTCTCTGTTTGATGTCATATTCTGATTTCCGTTCAGACTATTCAGATTTGCCCCCTCAACCAGTGAGTAACGGTCCCAGAGACCATGAGGCTGACGACGGGGAAGAGGAGGAGAACGGCTACGACTTCCCAAAACCCCGACTGCCTTTGCCTCCCGCCCGACGGACCCTTTCAGAAATGGGGGGGTCTTTGTCTTCATCTTCTTCATCCTCCTCATTATGCGCTGCAGCAGCTTTCAATCGTCTTTCTCTAGATGCGGATGCTGGAGCGACAGCGCGTAAGTTTAACAGTTTATTGATTTAAAAAAGTGTTTTTTTTGTTTTGTTTTTTTTCTCTTTACTATGATTTCGGTTCTTTATCAATAAACATACCCATGCTTGCCACAGCTGATTTTAATGTTGTATTTCTACTTGCATTTCATCTGTTATTCAGCTTATCCTGCTTAAAAATGGACTTCTACTAAGTGCTTTGACATTTTAAATGTTTTAAAAGTTTTTTACGTCTGGGACAGCAGCTGCAGGGAAACTGCCTGTCTCTTAAAATCACTTGTATATAGCAATTTTATAACTACAGCCTTCACGTCCTTTCTGGCTCAAAATCAGCAAAAACTGCTGATGAATCAATAACTCGACGTCCAAAAGTTCTTTGACCAGATCACAGCCTGAAAAGTCAGCTAAAGCATTTTGCTTCCTGGTCTGGGGCCAAACATAATGCAGATTTTCCAGAAGCTCTCTGGAGTTAATATTAGACTCAGCTCTGGACTTTGATTGTCATGGATTGATTTCTTTTACTGCACATCATCTGCATTTGTGGGTGCGTGCAGATTCAAAGAAAAGTAAAGACCAGTAATTACAGAGAGCTGTTTCGTTACATTAGTGACCTTAAAATAGTTTTTTTTTTTTTTTTTTTTTTTAAATCCAAAGCGATGTCCTCAGAATGGTGGAAACAACCTGATGTGGGATGACCTGCTGTGTCATCAGAAACCCGTAGTGACCACACAGACGTCTTCCTCCAAAGACTGCGAGGAGCTAACACAGCAGTACTTGCCTCAGCAGACACAACACGGTGTGAAGAAAGAAGTTAAAGCAGAGAGTAGATAAAGGGAGCAGTGTTTTAGATGACTTAGGAGAGACTCCATGTTAGAAGCACCACCTCTGAGTTTAAGTGTTCAGGTGGTTGCTGATGAGACTGTGTTCATTATGTCCTGGCCTCTGTTGTGACTTGACATTTACTGCTGGAGGATGATTGCAGTGTCTGATTGTTCCCATCTTCAGTCCTCATGTCTAAGGATCAATGAGTGCTCACACAGTCTGATTAACTCTGAGATTCGAGCTTATGACTGGTTTATTGAAAGCCACTACACTGGAAAGGACATCAAATGTGTGTTAAGATAAAAAGTTCATAGCTTACCTCAGTGATCAAGATCCTTTGTTCCACATTATTTTCACATTATTTCCAGTAGTTTTATTTTCTGTCTTTGACCCACACTGGCTGTTATGTTTAAAACTAGTTTATGTTGGTTGTCATTCCACCAAAGCCAGACCCTTTGATTTCACTCTTCCCATTTCCTCAGCCTTCCCAGATCCAATGGAGGCACCAGAGAGACCTCCAAAGCCCCTTCCCAGACGAATCAATTCCGAGCGCCGGGCCAGCCCAGTCCCCCCCACTCCGCTCGGCGGCGGGGCAACAGGAGGAGAAGCCAACCCGCAAATCAGTAGCGAGATCGAGCACCTAATGAGTCAGGGATACACTCAGCACGACATCCAGAAAGCACTGATGATTGCACAGAACAATATCGAGATGGCCAAGAACATCCTGCGCGAATTTGTCTCCATTCCCTCTACCGCGCACATTCTCACATAGCACATCCTCCCGCCTCTCTCCTGTTTGCTCTCTTTTGCCTAGCTTGGCCCAGCCTGGTTTGGTTTAGGCTGGCATAGACCAGCCCGAAACCCAAAGCCACTGCCTGCAGCACTAGCTCCAGTGCTGGCTGACACCCTACGCCCCTGTGGATTTTTAACTGGCTGTTACTCCAGCAAGCTCGCAGTGTCTCGGGACTCTCGCCCTGCACTCCACACGCTTTCACAGTGTCTGGCCTTCTTTGAACTGCTGCAGCCGGCCTCTTAGTTTTCAACAACATCTCCGCAGGACTCATCCCGTGCGGAGCAACGACAAATAATGGAACGCCGTATAATTGCAAGGCTTCTGTAGGAATGTCGGAGAGATGGATTCTTATCCTTTCATTTTGAAGCCTCTTGCTGAAAATGTAACCAACACCTCACAAAGAAAACTAAAATGTATGTCTATATGAAAATTTAATATATGAGTAAATATATATTAAATGTGTGTAATATATACAGTACGTGCATATATAGTATGTGAAAATGATCGCAGCTTTGAGGGTCACGGTTGGTACAGGCGAAAAAAGCGCAGATGGGACCAGGTTAAAGAGTCGGTTGGGGGATTTCTGTAACTGGGTGAGGACGAGTCGGGGTGTCTTCCTCACCCAGGTTTGTTGGTCAGCAGCAGTTTGGGGGGGGAAAGAAAAAGAAAAAAAAAAAAAAAACATGCCGCAGAGCTTCTTCATTTGGAATTCAGTCTGTTATGGCCTTCGATTAACTGTTGCTTTGGTACTTTTTTTTTGTTTTAGAAACTGCTTGTTTTGTCATGTTGTTGTTTTTTGTTTTTTTTCAAAGTAGCATGAAGATGGTTTCAGGTCGTGTGTGTGTGTGTGTGTGTGTGTGTGTGTGTGTGTGTGTGTGTGTCAGTGTCAGTCAGACCTACACCTCATGGCCTGCTCTTAACACGAACCCCTGTTCCTGTACATCATGAATGTGGAATTACACTCGGTGTACTCAAGACTCGTGCTCTGTAAACGTACTACTGCTCGAACTTGTGTGTCAGGGCCCAGTGTAGCTGTAGAGCCTGGCAGTGAGATTAGAGGACGTACTAATGTTGACGCCCCTGCAGTACCAGACAGGCTGAACGCTTTTTTTCTTTTTTTTTTTTTATCATCATCATTATTATTTTTGACTAACTTCTTAGGCTGACTGGTTCAGATTTCTATCTCCAGCTCAGTCCGGTGTTACAAAAACAACAACAAAAAAGTCATTGATTTTACTTTGATAATATATTATTGTAATATCATAAATATTGTTATTATAATTAATTCAGAAGTGCTTCACTGCTGCTACTGTTGTTAGTGCTAAACAATTAAGACTTCAATGTACAATTGTGAATATTGTGTTTAACCGTCTTTAAAGTGACAGTATCATGTGTTTCTCTAGTCTGTAATGTAGCATACTTGAAAGTACAAGCGACTTGTGAGCACACAGCTCTATCAGGTCGCAAATCTTCAGTGTTTTTCTTTTCTGTTTTTCTTAACATATATATAAATATAAAATATACTCTGTAAGTGGAATCTGTAGAGGAACAGAAATATCACAAGCAAAATGTTCTGGGAATGGAAACCAGACGTTTTGCAACAGATTCAAGCTTCTCTTTCACATCGGTTTCCTTCCTCTGTAGGAGTTCGTCCTGCTGAAAGGGAGCGACTGCCGAGGCTTTTTAATCGTAGGCTCATGGGTTTGTTGGCGCACCCCTCCAAGTCTACAGAAAATCAGTGTTTGGGCTGACTGTAAGAGCTAACTCAGGAATAATAATGTATGTCTGAACAAGTGGTGTTCACCCTGTCTGTCAAAAAAAAAAAAAAAAACCCCAGAAGAGACTCATATTGGCATAGACAGCAGCTCACCTGTCCAGCTGTCTGTTCATCCAGGTGACATGTAGCCAAAAGTTTCCGCGTAATGAAGTCACACAAGTTTTTTTAATTACTCATTTTGGTTTGTCATAAGTTGCACATTAGTGTTTTGTTTTTTTTAAGATTATTTCCAGTGTTTGCAGGTCTATAAAGACAGCAGCTTCATTTCCAGGTACTAATTACAAATGCATTATGAGGAATTCATCCAAGCAGCTTCTAGGTACACTGACTGAACCTCTCCCAGCATATGAAGAATGTTTTTTTTGGGGGGGGGGGTTTCACCCACCCTGGGAGTGTGTGCATCGTGTAAGTCAGCCCTGTCTTATTCTGGGTGTCTCTGCATGTTGACTGGAAGCTTTGTGCTGTCTCGCCCTCTTTTATTTCATTTTGGGGTCTTTTTTTACTCTTCCTAGTTGCCTTGAGAAACTTCTTGAATGATGTTTAATGGACAGGAAGCTCCCCTCATATCATCAATACTGTACCAGTGTGTGTTTATATATTAAGAATGGCATGTCATTGTCTTGTATTATTTACCATTGTTTTTGTTTTTGCACATTATACCAGTTTGTGCTTTGATACTGTCACTCTAAAGAAAAGCAAATTGTATAGAGTTAGATATGAAAAGAGGAAGAAAATGGCTGTTATATTTCATTTTGCATTCCTGTACATGTATTTTGTTCCAAAGGATTTGTTTACTTATGTGAATAATTCAGTGAGCAGTGCCATATGTTTTTGTTTTTTAGATGTTTTTTGGAAGAGCGTTTGTTGGTATAGATGTGTACCTGTTGGTCTCCGAAGGCAAAATGATGCGGTATTGCTTGTGTTAATCTGTCCTCTATGCTTCTTCAGCCTCATCAGGCCTCAGACTCTGAGCTTGATGCTAACCAGGGGTATTTCAGTTATCTGCCAGAAGAGGGAGCTGTTGTTCCACACGGCTGCATTGCTTCTCAACAGTAAAAAGCTTCTTTTTTTTTTTTTTTTATTTTAAAGGTTTTTAAAGCTCATATCAATTTGGAAGTATGCACAGTGCTGTTAATAAAATGACAAGCAAAAGCCTTCAGGTGTCTCTTTCCTCTGTTTACACATATATTCATATTTAGCTTTGTATTCCTTAACCCTTGTGTGGTGTTCATATTTTTGTTACTCAGCCAGTGTTCATGGGTGTGGTGGACCCGCTAGAGTTTTGGCTTTCCAAATTAACACTATCAAACAATTTTATGTTAAATTACACAACAGATGTTTATTTCATCCCAATTACAAGACATATGAACAGCAAACATGGTTAATTTTTTCCCTTTACCTTTGTTAGATCACATTTATGAATTAATGTGCTTCTCGTTTTTGTTTTTTTTTGTGGGTTTTTTTTTTCATAAAATGTTATAAAAAAATAAATCCGTTATAATCAAGTGGAGTGAGTGGAAAGACACAACGCATTTACACGTGAAGCAATATGTTTCACAACTAAATGGGATCAGCTGCTCATCAATGGTGACATTAGGCCCAGGGTTGTAAAACAGGGGGAGGTGGTGCACACACTTATCCCACACTGTCCTGATGGCAGCTAGCTTGTCTCTCTGCCGTCGAGCTGGTCTGTCGTCTCTGTTATCAAAACAGATAATCCTGGAAATTTTGTGGAAATTTTCCAGAGACATTGATGCACGGAAAGGTTCTTGCCGGTTTCTGCATCCCACAGGGATTCTGTGGATTCCCCTTCGGACCTGAAAACTCCTGCAAGGATAAGAACCCCAAAGTAGGCCTTTGGGGTTCTTAGATGAATTTGGTCCATCTCCTTCCACCTCTCTCCAAAAACACACCTTCCTTCTAGATTACTGCAATCCAGAATAATTTTCTGGATGGAATCTGGGATGAAAAGCTCAAATGAAGACTTGATGTCCTGCACATGAGTAACTGTCAGCCATGTTGGCCCTGGCTTATCACAGTAACAGCTCTGCAGGGTGGCTCATTTCTTGGGCAAGAAGACCAATCAATTTCACCAGTTATTGACATCCATATTTCTTCACCTGCTGTCTGGTGGGCTTGTTCTGGTCCTGGAGCTGGCTGCTGATGGGGTACTCGTCTTTGTTTTGTTACTAAATGGTGCTCAACCTCATCCTCTTCTTCAAAGTCACTGTCAGACTCTGAATTTTCAGAAATGTGAAATATTCTGAAACCTCTTTGTCAACATCATCATCAGAAGCCCCTCTCTCTTCCAAAATCAATTGGATGGCCCTCGCAGCAGATAATCTTTTGTCACCTTGATCAGTTGTGATAAAGAACCACATCGGCAAAGTCTTATTTATAGTATTATGCCCCTAATTTGCAGGTGGGACAGGGTATGAGAAAATAAAATTTGGATCCCTCAAGAAAGAGGGTAAAATGTGCGGGAATGTAAGAGCAGACGGTGTTGATAGTTGAATTTTCAACAATGTTGCAACTTTGTGCGGGAGCGGGACGGGAAGAAAACACTATCAGCAGCACCAGAAAGGAGGAGGACAGAGTGTGGGAACACAGGACCTACACTTTCAACACTTTTATTAGACCTGGGTCCAGTGGACCCGAACACCTTGTATGTAATGTAAATGCGTGGGGGGAGGTACAGTATGAGGTCATTGAAAATTAGTTCGGATTTATGTTCTTCACAGAAAATAAGCCAAAGCCAATGAATTTCAGGTTAAAAAATATTAACTGTTTAATTTTTCTTTTGAAAAAAACTGAAAACGGGTCTCACAGACCCGAACACCATACAAGGGTTAAAACAAAACAAAAAAAAAACTAAAACTGGGGGGGGGGAAGTCATTTCCCGTGTGTAGCTCCAGTCAGAGTGCACAAGCTTCAGTGATTTTCTTGACTCGGCTGCCATTTGGCAATAACTTTTTAAGGTAAAACTAAATAGAAATTTGAATTTCATCCTTTGGCTCAGGCAGGAGTGGCTGAGAAGACTCTAAACAAGTTAACAGCAAAGCAGATGAAACTGAAAAAGAGCAGTGAGTGATCAGAACTGCAGACCGATTCGGTGCTTTGGTGCCATTTTAATAGTTGATACTCTTGCATTTTCCATTGTGATGCATTTGGTAATTGCATTAAAACCCAAAATGTGATTTGGCTGCCCGACCAGTAGATCACATGACCAATCATCAAATAAAACTTCAATGTAACCTAATAAACTTGCCTACTGTTTGTAAAGGGACTGCTAAGGATAATCTGCTTATTCATGCCTGCTTTGGTGTGGATGTTAGAAGTAGGCACTTTATAGGCATCCACTGTCCATGAACTCCCCTTTTAAATTCATTCAGATACTAATCGGTGTATATTTCTTTGATAGAACCCCTTGACTTAAAAACAGAGTCGCACATTACTCATTTAATGCTGGAAATTTAATTCACGCCATGTTCAGCAGCTATATGTTTTTAGTTGTGTGCACAAATGCCACACTGTCATGTTTAGCAGACCTACTGTGCAATACCTACAACTCATATTACTAATGTTCATTAACAATAATATTTGACTATTTGCCAGTTATCTGTGAGACAACATCCAAGGAAAAAAATATATATATTTTTGGTAAAACCAGTAAAGAACAATTTCTATTTCTACCTAAAATTCACAAGGCTCATTATTTAAAGTGGACCTGTTATATTTAGTTTCTGCCTCCACATTTTTATTATTAGAGGAGAACTGAATGACTCCCTGCTCAAAATTATCCTCATTTACATCAAGTTGCACTTTGTTCATCAAGAACAAGGGTGTCGAACTCATTTTGACCAGTTAAATTTGCTCTTTCCGTCAGTGTAAAGAAGTTTATTGCACATTTAATCCACAAGAAATTTTAATATAAGAAAAGAATTGCAATTATAATAAAACATGTCCGTTATTCTACATGATTTAGCCACAATGCTCCTTTGGGCTTATATTTTATCTTAATGCTGGTATCTCAAGACTGTCCTATATTTATAAAATGGAAACATTTAGTCGATTGACAGTATGTCTGTGTACCTGAAATGATCGTTATGTGCTTCCAGTATCAATCATTCTCCAGATTGTTCTTGACAAACTTCAGTCTGGCCTGAAAGTGTAATTTGAGTTTTTCTTGGGCTGAAAACTCGCAGTGCATCGCTGTGCAGGGCTCCAGTGATGTCTTTATCTTCCTACCTCTGTCAGGCTCGTCCTGTACTCTGTGGCTCTCTTTGAATTTTTTTGATGACACTTCCCAGTGGTACCTTTTATATAACCGATTTCTTTTGTTTTTAAGCATGATATTTTCTCAAGTGACAGCTCAAACCCATCCTAATGATTTTACACTGTGTGTAAATTGGAAGGTAACCAAGTTTTAACTTGTTTTTAAAGGTTTTGACCATTACAGAGTAGAGGCACAGCAGTGATTTGTAGTATGGCTAAATAAAAAAGGTCATATTTTTATGTCAGCAGACACATTTCCAGTTATGTTCATTTAACAGTCCATTTTTATTTGGTAGAATTTCACAAAAAAAACTACAAACAATCAGATTTGTTAAATATGTTATAATGTCTTCAGTGATATTATAACACATTTTATCTTTCAGTCTTTAAAAAGGCATTATACATTGAACAGTGGTCACACGCATCAACAGCAGAAACAAAACAGAGGCTTAACTGTCTTCAAACATGATTTGCATATGCGGAGTCACAGTCAGTCCCCTCTTCTCAGTAGTGAAGTCTAGTCTAGTTACCGAAATGAAAAAGAAAGGCTCTGGTTACATTTAAATGAGGAGTGGTTGATGTTTTAAGGCATCAAGGCTGAGGGGCATTCTCATGCCTCTCTGGGACACAACAGTTTTCAACAGTGTTTCAAGTTTTGCTCGATACATGAATTTCTTCATTCGTCACACAGGAATGTCTTTTTCTTATAAAGAAGGAAACATCATGCCGTGAACCCATGTGTATTCACCAAACACCAATACTCTCCAAGTTTAAAATTTCAAAAGAAATGATTACAGAAGTGAAGCATGTCATGAACGTATAGAACGATGAAAGATGGTGGCTCCTTCCACAACAACAAAGCCTGCATGAATCACCAAAGAAATCAGTGCGCTGAACATTAAATATAACAATAAAAAAATGGCTTCGAATGTAGATTCTAAGGCATCGGTCGTTTATAACTGGACTGCATAACATAGTCAGATTTGTTCACCTGCCTCACAAAATGACTAGTTAATATACTTTATACTCCGCAGGTTGTGTGAAAGTTGAGTGTTAGAGGAATAGATATCAAAATAATGTGAAAGGTACGCGATTCAAATTTTTCTTTCAGAGCCAATATTTGGTGAAGCTGTGAACTGGCTGTAGAGGTGAGGCATCGCTAGAGCTACAAAAACAATTCAGTGTAAAGACAAAATAATAAAAACAAAATATCTACTTAAACTCTCCTTGCTATCTTCCTTAAAAAACACAAAACCCCACCACACTATCTTGTCTTGCTTTTTTCTCTTTTCCCCCACATTGTGTTACTTTAAATAAAGAAATATATACATAGATAATAATATGTACATTAGCTCAGCTGTTTCAGGCTGCTCTTCGGTGACTGAAGGGGCTTGAGGTGATGCTTTTTGGGGTATAAAAATAGTCCCTTGTCGGCTTTGTGCTCTAATTATTGTTCTGTGGACTATCAGCAGTACACTGTGAGGAGAACCTGCGGCATTCCTTGGGGTTGAAGGGAGATTTCTTAGTTCTGAAATGAAACTTTCCAACCTTCTTCATTAAAGCTCGAGATGCATTCCAACAGAGGAGCTGGCACGTAAAGGGCAGAAAGAGAAAAAGCCATAGCTTGGAATAACTTCATTTGTCCTGATAGTCACGATTGGAATAAAAAGCTGTGGGTGCTTGAAGGCAGCAGCGGGGCCTGAGGCTGAGAGGGGAGAACGGGAGCAGCCGTCGGTGTGTCACCTCCTCACTTTCACGCGTGCAGACGCTCATCGGTCTTTACTGCAGAGAGCAAACAATCACAAAAGAGAAAGTTTGGGTGGGGTACTGGTAAGTTTGATATTCAGTAGAAAGACTATTCGATTTAGCGAGTTCAGTTCAGGATCAGATATGTACTTGGTCATTTGGTTGTTGCTTTTCTCCGTTGACCCCAAGGAGAATCGCCTCCTCTGTGTTGTCGCTTTTCATCTCCACCACAATGTTATCTTTGCTGGACTTCCTCTTACTGCTGCAGGGTCAAGAACAAGCCATAGTTATAACTGAACCTATCTGAAGCTTTATGCATTGTACCTGCTCACATAACAGGGGGCGTCACTTCGTGTGTCCTTTAAAGCCACACAAAAAATAATAAAATGAGTATATATATGTACACATTCATCAGTAAGTGTATTGATTTTACCATGTACTCCCAGTGCTGCTGAATATTTCTGGAAATCACAACTGCACATTAAAAAAAACTTTAAACTTCATCCATGAAGGGTCTGGGACTGACAGCCACCGTGTTTTTTAAGCATTTTCTGCTTCATGTGTGTAAACATGAATGTTTGTATTACTGTAATTTTACAGCATGGCTTTGGTAGTGTTACGAAGACACAGGTTTATTACTAAAGTACTTCTGGCAGGTGTATCACTAATATCACAAAATTCAAATTATGCCTGCAACGATCGATCGAGTAATTCGAGGGATTCAATTATAGCAAAAGAAAAGCGAACTTTATAGCTGCTCCATCCACTGCTTTGTTTTACACAGAGAAAAATCTGCAGTAAACTTCATCAAATTGATGATGATGAGATGATGAGATAGCCTTTATTTGTCAGTTGCAGGTATTTTGCCCACAACCGAGTTGTATTAAAATGTGCAGATGATCTATGTTTAAACGAACCATGTCTGATACCATGTTTAAACGAACGGCAGCCGCCCTTTTTACATGGAGGCGATACCTGCAGCAAACAGGGGTGAGTCTACACGGGGGGGAATAGGGTGTAATAGACCCATTGATTTTTTTTAAAGTCTTTCATAACATTTTTCAGACTGAAAGTGAAATAATATAAAATATTGCGTTAATATTTAAAAATATAAAACAAAAGCTTTTTTTCACAAGCCAACAGAAATGTACACGGGCCAGTAAAGGTAAATTTTTTATGCCTTAGTTTGGATTTCATACATATCTTATTTTATTGACTTCAACTGTACTTGAGATTATTTATATTTTTTGCATTTAAGAAAATGTTTTCTTTAGTAATTAAATTTAATATAGCAGGTCATCAAAGGCTTGTTTTCTTTCATATTTTTCTGACACGTTTGCATTAAAACATTTCAATTTCTAAAATGGAAACCAATGAGCAGTTCGTTTAGAAAAACCTGTGTTTTTTTATTGCTCATATTAATTATTGCTCAGAAAAGTATTTCTTATCTGACTACTGGATCAATCAATTGAATAATTGATAGATTACTCAGTTACTAAAATAATTGTTACCTACAGCCCTAAATTAAATATCACTTTTTACCAGAGAGCAACCTTTACACACTCTGGCTTTAGGAACAACACACCTCACAACTTTAACATTTAATGTTTTATGTTATTAAGTGCACTTTTGAATCAACTGTGAACACAAACTGTATCTAAAAGATGGATATAGACACCCTAGTTGTCGCCCCCTGCAGGCTATTAGAGAGAATGCAGCTTAAGGCACTTCCTGACTGGCTTCTCCTTTTAGACACTTTTATATCAAAGGGTCATCTATCATCTGTCTGCTTTCCCAGGAGTTTGGCTGCTAGTCTTTTCTTTTCATCACTTCCTTTTTCCCATGCTGTAAAACTCAATGCAGACATCATTGTTCTAGTCCAATCATCTTTCTGCCAATCAGCCTCCACTCTGCATACCTTAAATTGCCCTGCTCATCTCCCTTGTGCAATCAACCTCTTCCCCATCGCTGCCTCACACAAGTCACTCAACCTAAGCCTAGACCAGGGGTGGGCAACTCCAGGCCTCGAGGGTCGGTGTCCTGCAGGTTTTAGATATCACCCTGGGTCAACACACCTGAATCAAATTATTAGTTCATTACCAGGCCTCTGTAGAACTTCAATACATGTTGAGGAGGTAATTTAACCATTTAAATCAGCTGTATTGGATCAAGGACACATCTAAAACCTGCAGGACACTGGTCCTCAAGGCCAGGAGTTGCCCACCCCTGGTCTAGACTCTGGGGGGTTCTGCCCTAATTCCTATCACTGCTGGGATTTCATTCGGCTGTGATGGGCCATCGGAGTCTAATCACAACATAGCATAACTGAATTTTCTACATCGATGCATCATGTTCAGTTCTTTCTAATGGTCTAGAACTACAATACTGTGATACAGTCCAGCCATAAAATCACATTTTAATGTCTCCTTATGTGGACACATTGTGTGTTTATGCATGGAACTGCTGTCATTGCACTTACAAGTCTTGCTTGCCAGATCGGCCGCAGATCCTGCCCTTCTTGTACAGGAAATAGAGCACGCTTCCCAAGATAGCCAGAAGGAAGATGGCGATGATGATGATTGCGATAACAAAACCTTTGCTCTCTATTGGAGAAGAAGCACAAAACACCCACAGCTTTACTTACTGCACCCGGATTTTGGAATAGAATGAGAGCAGGAGACAGGAGAGTCTGATACAGGTGGAGATACAGTTTGCAATGCGCCTAAAGAGAGTGTGGCAGTAGCATCATTCAGGTGACCCTGAAAGATAAAGAAACGAAGTGGCTGTTTATCAGGGCTGCAGGAGCAGCAGTGCTTTTACAACATGCGCAGGAAGAGGTGAAGATGATGAACAACCCAATGACGCTTTGATGTTTTGTTCATCACCAGGGAGGGTTCTCGTGAAAGCTAGGAGGCGAGAGAGCGAGAAGTGTGCTCACAGAGAAGTGGAAGGAAGGCGGTAGAGAATCTGCAACAGCAGAGTGATGTACAAACCTTTCTTGATATTTGGTGATTTGGTGGGCGTTTGAACTGAGAAAAACCAAATGAACACAGGAATCAGTGGGCATATGCACATAAATACTTCATATAATACTCAAACACAGTTTAGATCAGGGACACGTGGCCCACTTTGATCTTAAGTGGGCTGGACCAGTGAAATGCCTCTTTCACATTTAATCTCCGAGATGTCTTACATATGCAGTTTCAACATTCAGATTTTCAATGACAAACGTTTAAATGACAAATGTTTAAAATTGCAGAGAAAGATCTGGCAGTTGATTGCCCAGTGATATGAATGGCAATGGAAGCGGTCTTTATGAATAGGAAAAGCTGTAAAACTTGAAAATACAGTTAAAAGTTCAAAAGCTCCTCCTTTCAAAGTTGTCCATTGGGCCAGATTGAAGTCTTTGCTGTGTCAGCTCTGGCCTGCGGGCTTATGGTTGACACCCCAGGTTTGTGTTGCTGATGTTCAGCAGAGTCCTGAATAAATGTTTTATTTCAGAGGATCTTATCAGTGTTTTGAATCGAAACATCAACTTTGATATGCAAACTGCGGTCAGCAGCAGAAGAGTCATTTTCCAGAGGGGCCCTGTTTAATCCCGTTTATCAACGCTTTGGGAGGAACGTGGACTCAGAGCAGTTTTCCTCTGAGGGGCTGAAAATTTCCTGGTGTGACATATAAACAGAGAGCAGACACAGAAAAACACAAAGCAGGACCCATAATGGGAGTCAGGAGACTCACTCTGAGTGCATTTAAAGCATCGGCTTTAAATGCACTCAATGATGAGAGTCACAATGATGCATGTACGTGTGTGAACCTTTCTCTTTTTATTTCCACATCATTTGCAAGCATGCCTTCATTCTCAAACTTTAAGACTACATTAAAACAAAACGTCTACATTTATAATAACCCAACACGCAGAACAGCAGTCGTGACAATAAATTAATAATTAAGACACCCTGTGACAACAACAAACCTCACTTTTAATGACCTATCTATCATACCACAGCGGTAACTAAGGCCTGCAGGTGTTTCTGAGTTTGCATCACGCCTCCTTGCTCTTATCCTTTCTTTCTGACTTACAGAAAAAAAACTGCCCCACAAGACTAAATAAAAGAAAGTCTGGAGACTCTGAATTTGCTGGTTATAAGCTTTCAATTCAATCAGTTCCATTCAGTTTTATTTATTTATTGCCAATTCACAACAACGGTCGTCTCAAGGCACTTGATTCTGCAAAGTAAAGAGCCAACAATCAGCAACAGCCACCTGCCGTGACTGGGTGTAGGCTGAACGGGAAGAATAGAGGGGAAAAAGAACGGGAGAACATAGAGAGGGTAGACAAAAGTTACAGCATGCAGCAGTGGCACATAAATGCATCAGGAGTGAAAAAAGGTGTGTGGAGAAGATCAAGCCCTATCTAAACTTTAACAAAAAGATTAATCCTAATGTGAAAATGATGGAGGGCGTCTGTCTCCTGAATCCAAACTGGGAGCTTTTTGATAAATGAACTACCTATTTCTGTCAACCAAGTTTAATTATGCATTTTGTAGCTGATTTAATTGCACGGTGGTCTTACCTGGGTCATTGACATAGTTAGTTGATGTGTTTTGTGTAACTGAAAGCAGGCAGAGGCACAGAGAGGAGGTTATTTGGGTCACTACACAGGGGCGCACATTTAACATCACAGAGGTTAACAGTGTCAAAAGGTCTGTATAGGTTCTCAGTCATCAAGGACATGCGAGCTATGAGTTCTTAAAAAGAAGGCAAATGGACTTGTGTAGCTTCACATCTCATCCAAGAGGCTTCTTCAGTTCTGAAACAACTGGCAGAGATTTAAACCCCACTGGGAATTGTCTCCTTGGAGGTTGAAATACCTGGGAAAGGATATCAAGACTGTGTGCCAATTTATTTAGAACTGAAGAAGCCTCTTGGATCAGAGTCGAAATGTCTTCCCAAACCTAAAGAAGTCCAATTGCTCTTTTTAAGCACTTAAGACATCAGTGTGAAAAAACAACAACACAGTGAGGAATATGAAAAATCACAGACAACACATTACAACACTTGGCAAAGCTCAGCATCTTTAGATCAAAGTCAAAACACACAGAGACATGGATGTGAACGGGGGGGACACGAGTAAAAGGGAAAAGTGAGGGGACTTTAATTTATACAGCAACAGTTCTTCAAGGTGGTTTATGTAGGACCCAACAGTGCTAGAGAGAAAACCTCAACATCAGAGGATTCCCCATTAGCACTCGGCAACAGTGGGAAGGAAGAACTCCTTTTTAACAGGAAAAGGTGCAAATGCAGCCAGTAAGTTCAAAGAGAAGAGAAAAAAGAGAGAGAACAAAACACAAGCTACAGGAGAGAACTGACAAAACTTAATAACATGCATTAGAGACATATTACGGGAGAAATGCTCAGTGCATCATGGGAGGTCTACCAGCAGCCTAAATCTATTGCATCATGAATAAGGGATGTCTCAGGGTTCACCAGATCCAGCCATAACTATAAGCTTTATTAAAAATAAATGTTTGAAGCCTCGTCTTAAAATGAAATAAAGCCTCATAGCGGATTTGAGTTCCATGTCAAAAATCAGGCACAGCAGAATGACTGTGATCTTACCGGTGTCATTGATAAAGGTAATGTTTGTTGATGGTATGGTAGTATTGGTAGTTGATGTGTTGTATATAACTGAAAGCAGGTAGAGAGGATGCGACTTCTGTTATCACACAGGGGTGCACATTAAACATCACACGGGTTAACAGTGACAACAACACAGAGTGAAATACAATCACTGACAACATGTTGGAGCGTTGTTTTAACTCAGCCACATTGGAACGTATTTATTTTTGCCATGTTTTAAGGTCATGCCAAAGCATCTCCATCTGAATTCAGTCTGTACTTTAAGTAGTCCGATCCTAAAGCTTCACCGTGTGAGTCATTCAGAGGTGGACTTGCTGGTGTGCTCTGGATCATGGTCCTGCTGTATAACCCAGTTGCTCTTAAAAACTGCATGTTGTTCTTACTATTTTTGTCTAACATTAAAATTTGTTCGCTGATTTGAAACATTTGATAAAAATATACTTAAAATAAATCTAGAAGGACAAAATACGGTTTCAGAGCAGTGTACACAGACATATTCAGTTCAATTTTAACAACAATAATATACAAAAAAATGCCAGTGATCAGATTCTCCATGAATAAACACTTGGCAACAGTGACATGTGGCAGTACCAGGCTCAGGGAAAGGCAGCCGGTGGGAGGGAAAAAAGAGAAAAAAGGGGAGAACAAAACACAAACTACAGAAAAGAGTTGACAAACATTAATAACATGCAGCAGTGACAGATAAAGACACGGGGAAGGATAAAAGGGGATTGAAGAAAAAATGTTCAGCGCATTGTGGAAGGTCTATCAGCAGCCTAAAATTATTGCAGCATAACTAAGAGATGGTTCAGGGTGACCAGATCCAGCCATAACTATAAGCTTTATTAAAAATAAATGTTTGAAGCCTCATCTTAAAATGAAATAGAGCTCTACAGCGGATTTGATTTCCATGTTAAAAAAAACAAAAAACAGGCACAGCAGAGTAATCGTGATCTTACCTGTGTCATCGGTTATAGTATTGGTTGATGTGGTAGTGGTGGCTGTTGGTGTGGTGTGTACAACTAAAAACAGTTAGACGCACAGACAGGAGGTCATGTTTGTTACTACACAGGGGTACACACTAAACAGCACAGGTACAAAATGACAGCAACAACACAGAGTGAAATATTCACAGTCACAACAACAGGTTACGGCACTTGGCAGAGCTTAGGCCATTTAGATGAAGAGAAAACCCAACAATAAGAGGATTGCCTATGAGCAAGCATTTGGTGACAGTGGGAAAGAAGAACTCCTTTTTAACAGGAAGACTGCCAGCAGAAACCGGCTCAGGGAGGGGCAGCCAGTGAGTGTAAAGAAAGAGAAAAGAAGGAGAGCATGAAGAGCCAAGAACAGAACACAAAGTATAAGATATAAGACAGACAAAAATCAATAGCATGCAGTAGTTACATATAAACACACAGGGAATGAACAGAATGTAGAAATGCTCAGTGCATCATGGGAGTAACATTAGTCTCAGCCGATAGCAGCACAAGTAAGGCATGGTTCATGGTCGCCAGTTCCAGTTATAATTATGAGCTTTTTCAAAAGGAAATGTTTGAAGCCTCGTGGTAAAAACAGAGAGTGTGCCTGTCTCGCAAATTCGAGCTGGGAGCTTTCTGACAAGTTAGAAATCTCTCTTTCCCAGTCAAATTTAATTTTGCATTTAGCAGCTGGTTTCATTTGCATGATGAAAAACAGGCACAGCAGTGTAACTGTGGTCTTACCTGTGTCACTGGATATAGTAGTGGTTGATCGTGTGGTAGTGCTGATTGTTGGCATGGAAGTGATTGTTGTTAATGTGGTGTTTAAAACTAAAAGCAGGTAGAGGCACAGAAAGGACGTCATTTTGTTATTTACACATGGGTGCCCGTTAAACGACATGTGGGTTACCAGGGTGAAGAATGTGAAAAACAACAACAAAAAATATAAAGATTGAACAATCACAGACAAGACGTTACATCATGTGGCAAAACTCAAGACCTTTAGATGAAAATGAATAGAGACATGAGGGGGGAGGGACATAGGTAAAAGTGGCAAGTGAGGAGAACAAATAAAAACATGCAGGCATGTTCGGTTCGTTTTTATGTAAAGTGCTATTTCACAACAGTCGCCTTAATATTAGAGAGAACAACCCAACAATGAGAGGATTCCCTTTGAGCAAACACTTGGCGACAGAGGGAAGGAAGAACTCCCCCGTGGTCAGAATGGAGGGTGAATGGAAAGAGAAGAGAAAAAAATAGGGAGACAAAACTTTGGAAGAGAAATGACTAAAGTTAATGACATGCAGTACTGACATATAAACATATCAGGAGTGAAAAGAGGGGAGTGGAAAAGACCTGGTCAGTGGACCTCATGAAGTCCACCAACAGCCTGAGCCTACAGCAGGATAACTGAGGACTTTTCCAGGATCACCTGTTTTATGAACAAGGCTCGAAGCCAAATCTTAAAAGCAGAGTCTGTCTCCTGAACCTGCTGTTTACCAATATTTCATAGATGAAGGCCTTTATGTCTAGCTTAATTAACTGATTTTTGTCATGTCGTTTGATAAATACAACTCAACATCATCTGCGTAGCAGAGACATGTAGACACAGAAGAACTCCATAAGTAACTTTTCCATGTAAGAAAGAATCCTTGTTTGTATTAATAGCTGGAACAGAAAACTAACAGAAATATATGATTCAAACAAAAGCAGTGGATTTCGTCGAATGCAGTGGTGTCCGTAGAAAAATCTTGTGATCAGCCATCTATGATGAGCCATCTGCGCTAAGATGAACTCTAAACTCTGTGACGAACCTGACTGAACTACTAACTACAAAGATTGCAGAAAGGAAGCACAGGCTGCATGAACTCACTGGTTTTGATGTTGAACTCCACCACTTTAGAGCCAAAGTCATTGCTGGCATTGCAGAAAACTTTCACATTGGAGGTGATCTTGAAAGTGACCACACTCTGAGTGCCATCTTCAGTCTCTGTTTGCAATGCATTTAGGTTCTGCAAAAAGGACAGTTAAAGACAGAAATAGAAAAGTAGATCCAAGAGCAAACAGGTGAGAAGACAGTTGAGCACAATATTGATATGGACTTCCAAAGACTAAAGGTTTGCATGCCCATCATCATCGTGAAGGTAAACTAGACATTAGCTAGTATTAGCTCTGTCAGTCCAATCAAATTTATTTCTAACTCTGTAAAATCCAACCAGTAGTGGCGCAACGGATCACTGTTGATCCGTGATCAGAACCGAAGATTCGAAAAAGAAAAAAAATATGTGTATGGTGGGCGTGGTCAGTCTGTCTGCAATAGTCATGGCCAACGCTAGCACTCCAAGTGAAAGAGCAGAGGAGTTTGCGGCATTTAAGCAGCCCTTTGCTGCCTAATCTGACCGTGCTAAAGCTGTTACAAAAGCTATTACAAAAGCTACTGGGGTGTTTATAGCTCCAGACATGAGGCCCTATTCCATTGTGCAAAACAAGGGGTTTAAACATATGATAAACGTGCTTGAGCCACGCTATGATATCCCGTTGCGTGTCCACTTCAGTGACAAGATCGTTCCAAGCATGTATGAGCAGGAAAAGTCAGGCATCTTCTGTTGCCCTAACTACAGATGGGTGGACCTCCAGGGCAACGGAAAGCTACGTGACCGTGACCGCTCATTATATCACAGCGGAGTGGTAGATACAAAGCCCTGTACTGCCCTATATAGCACCTAATTTGTTTTTTATATAATTGCGTGGAATGAGTATTGAGTTGAATGTTCTTTAATGGGCAAAAAAATTAATTTTTCTTGTCTTGTTTCGTTTTTTGCTGATCCGAAAATTGATCCGATCCGTGACTTAAAACCGTGATCTGATCCAAACCGTGAGTTTATTGATCCATTGCACCACTACCAACCAGTGCTGCTTAAATCAGTGAGAATCTGATGTGATGTCAGCTAAATGATAATGTTAGCATGCTAATGCTAATTAACCATTTTTACCATTTTGCTCTAGAACGTTAGCATGCTTTAGTGCTTTTAGCACTAAACAACTGCATAACTGAGGCTGATGGACATATCTAACACACACTTTTAATCATAAAACAAATCACTGCACAAAATATCTCGAGGCACAAAATGTCCGGTAGTTGTTGAAACATTTTGTTCAATTTTCCTGCATCTGTATTGCTAATCTGTTCAGAACTTGCTGATTTGTGGTTACTAAGACTATTAAAACTGTTCAAAAGTGAAGACCATACTCTACTAATGTGAAGTCTCACCCACAGTCCACCAGCCAGCTCTTTTTTAATCGTGTGCCGTAAACGGCAAAATACCACAACAGTATTGAAAAGAAAATGCATTTAAGTTAAGTTTAAAATTCAAGTTAAAAATTGTGTTCTACTATTTGTCCCACTGGACGCATTTATCAAAATGGAGGTCCGGAGGACTTTGGATCAACCTGTTGAAGTCACAACTGGAATAAGCAGATCTCTGTTGCGGCTGTGACTAAGCCGAGAATGAGAAGCTTCCCTCTGCTGTACCTTCCCATCAGAAGTTGTCCACATAATTGTGGGAGCAGGAAACCCTGTGGCACTGCAGGTCAGATTAACAGTTGTCTCATAAGTCTCCACTTCTTGGACATCTGGCCCCAAAATCTGTGGCGAACCTGCAGAATGAGTAGCAAGAAATACAACCTTATGCAATAACTATGCAGTCACAAACTTTGGACATGGTCTCATTTAAAGAAAATACAACTCACCCTTAACATTGACTTGAAGTGTGCTGCTGGTTTTCATCCCCTCCATCTCAGGAACGGTCACAACGCACTTATACATCCCTGCTGTTTCTAACGTTGCGCTCTTCACACTCAAAGTGTTGCCTTTTGACACCAACTTTTCATTCTAGACAAAGGTGAACAAAAAAAGCTTGTTTGACTCAACACGTTTAAATGAGCATCTAAGTACTGGGTGAAATAGGTGTTAGAGGCCTCTAGTCAACCTAACTGCTGGTACGACTCTGCCACAGTGTGAAATGATTGTTTTCTAGGTGCATCTTACTTGTTACTGTTAGACAAGCAGTTGTATTGTATATATGTATGTATCTATGTAACCTTAAACCAGGTTGTGGATGTCTGGAGAGAAGACAGGGCATTGCAGCTGGCCTTCAGCTCCTCTCCTTCCATCACCGCAATGCTGTCTTTAGGCGTTATAACAGCAGATTCAAGGTCTGCACACACAGACAGAGAAACAAGGCATACAAGTCAAACAGAGAACCTACTGGTAAAATGTATTTGATGAAAAACTCATCCAGAGTAAAACACTTACAGTTAACCGACACCGTAGTACTCCCTGAGATCTCCTCAAAGTTATCCGTTTCCTCAAAGGTGCACTCATAAACTCCACCGTCTAAACGCTTCACATTAGTCCGCACCATTGTCTTGTTCTCCACAGAGTATTCACTCTGCAAAGTTCAAGATTAACTTTAATGTCCTCAAAGTGCTCAGGAAAACATCGAATTGCAACCATTTCCACATAAATGAGGAGTATGGAAGTGCTGATTTTCTTACATTTTGGTGCTTAATTGTGGTGATTGAGGATGGATAGTTGCCATTGTTATCGCAGCGAAGCTCAAGTGTGTCCCCTTCCTTGATTTTGCCCTTTGGTGACTCCACCCAAATATTTACTTCAGTGGGGAGATCTAAAACACAGAGAGATGAATTCAAGATTAAACTGCAAACCTGAACTATCCTTAAAAATAGGAAACTGAGGCCTGTCAAATCATCCATCCATCCATCTTCATCCGCTTTATCCGAGGCCGGGTCGCGGGGGCAGCAGCCTAAGCAAAGAGGCCCAGACCTCCCTCTCCCCAGCCACCTCCTCCAGCTTATCGGGGGGAATGCCAAGGCGTTCCCAGGCCAGCTGAGAGATATAATCTCTCCAGCGTGTCCTGGGTCTGCCCCGGGGCCTCCTCCCGGTGGGACATGCCTGGAACACCTCACCCAGGAGGCGCCCAGGGGGCATCCTTGTCAGATGCCCGAACCACCTCAGCTGGCTCCTTTCGATGTGGAGCAGCAGCTGCTCTACTCTGAGCCCCTCCCGGATGGCCGAACTTCTCACCCTATCTCTAAGGGAGAGGCCATCCACCCTTCGGAGGAAGCTCATTTCTGCCACTTGTATCCGCGATCTCGTTCTTTCGGTCACTACCCACAGCTCGTGGCCATAGGTGAGGGCAGGGACGTAGATCGACCGGTAAATTCAAAATTTACCGGCCTGTCAAATCAAATTAAGGAAAATGTTATTAGTATAATATCCTATAATACTTGAACAATAGTGTTATTTTAACTTAGTGAACTTCATGAGAAACTATAGCATCCATTTCCACTTCAAAATATCAAAACAGATCCATTAAGAAACTTCTTGTAGTTTGTTTCTAGTTTTTCTAGTTTGGTGTGCAAGAACATTGCATGAACTGGAAACCAAATGCAAGCCAGTTTGGTTTCAATTGGTGAAACTCACAGTATACAGTGATGCTAATGTGCTGACTCTCGGTCATCTTGGTCGCTCCAGGGACAAAGTAGATGACTTCGCAGTAGAACACTGCATCTTTGTGCTCCTTCTTAACTTTCATTGTCAGCTCACTCTGGACTGAGAAAAGACCACTCGATTCAATAGTGGTGCTGGAGGTTACAACCACCTCTGAAAGAAATAAAAATACTGTAAACATAAAAGAACAGGACAGACACAAACTGAAACAGCTAAGGCATTCCAGTTTTAAATATCAATCTGCCTTACCAGGTGGAGTATTGCGAAGCGGCATGTTGTTTCTGTACCAAGTAATATTTGGCTTTGGGTATCCGTTTTTGACCCTGCAAGACCCAATCTAGTGGGAGAGGGGGTAGGTAAGGAAATTCAAATGATAAAATTGCATCCTCGCATTTTGTAATTTTAGTCTTTGATGTTTGTGATCGCCAAAACCTTTTCACCTTGGATGGAGCTTCTTCATTTACTGATATCCCTGTTTCCACTGCCTCAATTGTAGGAAAGGTTGGTGATTCTGCACAAGACGTAAGAAAGGATAAGAACTAGAAAAGGAAGCATTTAGAAAGAAACAATCATAGATTCTGATAGCTAAAAATTTCAGAAATATTGTAACACTATAGGTATGTTAATACAGTGAGTTCCATAATTTGTTGGACAAAGACACAATCTCTGCCTCCGGACACAGTGGACTTTAAATCGAAAAATCCAAATGCGATTTGAAAGCAGTTTTTAATTTAAGAGGTTTTGCAAAGTAATTGGACCTAAATTGGACAAAAAAAAAGGTAATTGGCCAGGAAAACTGGTAAGCAGTTTCATGAACAGGTGAGGTCTGTTCCATCTTCTTTTGTTTTTCTTCCAAAGCAAATGAAGCAGATACAATATCTGAAGTTGATCCGTTAACTTGTAGCAGCAGCAGTAAGAAACATATGGAAAATATGGAGCAGCATACATTAAGAGAGGATACTGATGACTTGCTTAATGAAAACAACCGTTTCAGTGCGAGAGAGCAGACAGCATAGAAAATGCAATAAAAGCTTTCAGAGTCTTACTAAACACTTGGAGCTGGGTTCGTCCCTCTGCTTCCTCAGGTGTGAGAGTTTTGATGACACAGATAAACTCCAAGTTGTCCCTCACTCCCACATCTCTGATAGCCAGCACAGCAGCGGTTCCATTGACGTTCAAGCTGATCCGATGCGTGAACAGTGTGTTTTGTTCTGCAGCCTCATGCATTGGTTCCTTGTTGTAGATTCTCTGTCTCTCCTTATTAGGTAGCACCTAAAGGTCAGAGTTTACAGAATCAAACATCAATCAAACAGAGAAACGTGACACCCATCACACATCTGTGTGTTTCTGTGCACGTTAAGCTTCACCAAACTCACATAGAACCACTGTATGGTGGTGCCGCCCAGGCCCTCGTCAGTTGTAAACATGCAGGTGATCTGAGCCGTCTCTCCAGCCATTACCTCCACTTTGTCCTCCATGTTCACCTCCACTATGGCCCATGCTGAAAAAAATACAATAAATTACCCACCAACATATATATATTTTTAAAAGAACTGACCAGATTATTAAGCAATTCGGTGCTGCACGTACAACTATTATCTACTTAGCTTTAAACTGATCTCTTTTCAAAGTTCTCATTTAAAAGAGGACCGTTACACTCTGACTCACTGACATGCATTATTTTCACAGCTCTGTAGCTGTTGTGTAGCCAGCTGCTGTATGACAGTTAGTGGCACAGTCAGCCTTTATGCAAATATAGTTTAAAATGATATGACTGATTCAGCAAACCAGTATAATGCTGCAACAGGGAACCATCAAGCTTCATACCAGGACACACTTTATTCTTTCTGTCTAGCCAGTTAATATGAGTCCTTCCTTTAGTATCCAGCCTACCCCTCTCCCTGCTGTACGCCTAGCCTCCCAGTACTCCCACTACTCCCATGTACTTTCTTCACTACTTCCTGCCTACTTTAAATTTTCTCTACTAACATTCACTCTACCACCAAGTCTCCTTGTCCTCTTTCCTCTCTCCAAGGATACACCAAACAACTTCTTGGCAGAAAAGCATGTGTTAAATGGTAAAATGGTAAATGGCCTGCATTTGTATAGCGCTTTTCTAGTCCCTAAGGACCCCAAAGCGCTTCACACTACATTCAGTCATTCACCCATTCATACACTGGTGATGGCAAGCTACATTGTAGCCACAGCTGCCCTGGGGCGCACTGACAGAGGCGAGGCTGCCGGACACTGGTGCCACCGGGCCCTCTGACCACCACCAGTAGGCAAACATGGGGTTAGTATCTTGCCCAAGGATATTTGGCATGCAGCCAGGAGGCAGCCTGGGATCGAACCACCAACCTTCTGATTAGTGGCTGACCTGCTCTGTCACCTGAGCTACAACCACCCCAGTGTTGGAGAAATTGTTTTTAAATCACATCAAACTTTTTTTCTGGCCCTGAATTTCTTGCATCCATACCAAGATATATGAAATTCGGCAATAACATCCTTATATCAACAAGAACAATGAACGCTTAACCACTAATGGAAATGGACAAGATGGAGATACAACAAACCCCAAACAGGCAAAGAATCAAAAATAAATAACAGGGAAGAAAGTTGTTGCGAGTCAAAAGAAAGAGGGAGATGCTATGACAGGAATGAGAAGCCCACCCATGTCCACATTAATGTGCTGCATTCCAACATGTCACCCTCTCACAGGAAGAAAGGCCCAATTTACAGGCAACATAGTAGCCCCACTGTTCCTTTATGATCTGCCTCTGAAGACCGAGTGGTTTTTCCCCCTTCCAGGATCTCCTGATGTGAGGCATCCTTTAAATCTAAAGGAGGGACCCCCAATTACACTTTACATCCCAGTGTCTCAGCGGATGCTTGAGATGCCAATGAGAGATATAGCCTGGAGGTCATGAGGCTGCCAGGTTTGATTTAATCTTTCCTGAGTGTCTGTGTATTGTGAGCGATGGCAGGAAACATCTTAGTTTATGTCAATCGAAGCTTAAGAGAATGTAAATATGATTCCTAAGTGTCCTGCAATAAGCAGTTTGAGCTTCAGGAACCACTGACAGTTTTTAACCAGATTCATGGTGAGTACATATTTAAAAAGACTAAAATTACATGTGAGTTAAAAATGATACTGTGTGTTATTTATAACAGTTTATCAATCTAGCTATGAGTGCATAGCTTAGCATGTAGCACTGGTAACTTCTGATCAAACACAAACATGGAAAAGTCCACTGGCACAAAGCTGATTTTACAAATGAAGATAAAAAGATACTAAAATAAACATATGAAGTGGTCAAGCTCACAATACAGGATGAAAGCAACAAAACAGCCACACACAAAGCAGCAATGTAAGTTTGTGTGTGTGTGTGTGTGTGTGTGTGTGTGTGTGTGTGTGTGTGTGTGTGTGTGTGTGTGTGTGTGTGTGTGTGTGTGTGTGTGTGTGTGTGTGTGTGAGGAAAACTATGGTCTGAGATCAAAGAATAAAAAAAAGAAAGAAGAAAATCTGCATAATAAATTGATATAATTACCTAATTATTATATTTCTGGATATATACTAAGAAAAATGGAACTGTTTTAAAACCATTTGCATTAAGGGATACAGTTTCTTGTAATAATCTATTTTTATAACTGATGCTCATGGCGGAAAGACTTCAGCCGCTTTAGTCTCTGCACACCAGTTACTGAGTGTCACGGTCCTGGGTCGGGTCGACCCAGTATTTTGAGTTTCTTATGTTTTGGTTTATTTTGCATTATGGATTAGTTATTCTCTGGTGATACTGTTTTGATTACAATTATATTCTGATTCTTTAGTTATCTGATGATGATGTTGATGATGATTATTTCTGGTTTAGGTTTTGTTATCTTGCCCTTATGTTTGGTTTAGGTTGCCTGTGCTTAGTCTTCTCTGCCCGTATGTCCCTCTGTTTGTCCATGACCTCATTATGCCTGTTTACGAGTCTGTCTCTGTCTGGCGTGTGCTTCCTGTTTTATTTTGTAGGTCTGTGCCCTTTGTCAGTGCGTTCAGCTTTGTGCTCTCCCTGTCTCGTCAGTGTAATCAACGTCAGCCGTGTCTCCCAGCTGTTACCTCTTTGCTCCGTTCACCTCTTGTATTTAGTGTCTGTGTCTTCCCCTACTCGGTGTCGCATCGTTAACGTCTGTTCACCCTCGCTTCCTCTGTGTGCTCCGTTTGCCAGCCAGCCTTCCTGCCTACTTATTCCGTTCTTCCAGTTTAGTTAGTGTTTTTCTGTTCTGCTTCTTACCAGCAATAAAGCTGTGTGTTTTGAATTACTTCCGCCTCAGTGAGTCCTGCATTTTGGGTCCTCTCTTCCTGCCTGCCCACACTCAGACATGACACTGAGGTATCAAACAGGATTGGTGAAGCTATTTTCGGGCGCACTGATTGGTCATTAAACAGTGATTTCATTCAAGTTGGTCTCTAATCTCAAACACAACCTTCTATGGAGCCAGTTAAGTCTGCAGAATAAGTTACCATGGTGATGTATCACCTTTGTAATAGTGAAGACACAGAGTTAAACCTGAAGTTACCCGGATAAGCCCACATCCTGCTTCTTAGGTGGACTTATTCTTGTTCCTGTAACCTGGACACAGTTCAGCTGTCATCACACAGCTGTCTACTGTTACTTCCATTTATACATAAAAAACAGAGCTTTAAGGCTTTGCTATTTATTGTTAAAGTCACAGTTAAGTCGATGACTGATGAAGCTATGGATTTTATTGGCAGTTGTGATAAATTAGAGACAAATGACACTTCCTTTCCGCTCTGTCATCGCTTCACCCTGCTAGCATTACAAAAATCTATGTGCTGTGATCCAAATGATCAAAGAAGACGATGTAAGCGTCGACACTAAAAGGATATTAAAGGTTTTAGCTTTTAGCTTGATACATTACCGGAAATTTCAGTGCGTTTTTTCCCCCCAAACATTTTAAGTAAAATATTGGTGGACACGTGTGGCTGTGCACTCTTTGTATTAATGACAAATCTGAGCATAACTTGCTGAGGCACTCTTAAGCAATTAGAGCTACTACTGCAGCACGTACACCTACGATGAGTGTGGAGCGCAGCACAGGGAAAACTTGGTAAAGCAGTTTTTGTTCCTTCCAAAAGAAAAACTCCAAATATGTATTTTTAGAAAGGACATTATCCTGCGTCCAACATCAAAAGACACTCCATCCAGGAAAAAGTGTCAGATGTGTGGTCTGGCAGTTAAAGTGAATTATCACAACACCAGGACTGTCCACTGATGAGCTCATCACCCACACACATCCCTGCTCCACACCTGTTGTTTCATCTAATCATCATTTCATTTACAGTAACAGCTGCCCCCGAGCTAAACCCCTCACTACTGCAACAACAACAAACATACTTCCTTCTCTTCCTCACCTCCTGTCTCTCAACCCCCGCCCCTTTTCTCCCGCTCTGCTGCGTGTTACTGTTTACTAATGGAGCTGGACGGATGCTTTCCTGTTAAAGAAATCCAATTAGTTTCTCCAACATAGACATTTCCTGGCCATTAGCGACGGAAGGACAACGCTGACTCACTCGCAGCACCCCATCCCCGACCTGAGGACTCACCTACAGTAACAACTGGGATTGAGATTGCTGCTGTGCAGTTGAAGCTTTATGTTTTGAAAACTCTTCCCCCATTACGTCTGACAGCTGGAGTGTTTGCTCATGGGAATCTCAATCACATCTCATTAGTAACTTGACCAGTATTCATCTCCACAGTGCATCCATCAGAGAAGCTCCCCGCAATGCATTGGATCGATGCTCTCCTCATGATGAGAGAACGGATATTAGTTGTTGTGCAGCGGATATCAGACTTAAATAAACGTGACAGAGAAAAAGCTGTGCAGCAGAAAGCTGGACCTCTCCACGGTTTCCACTTTGCAAATGATATTCTTTCCACTAACAAGTGTTGAGACAATGATTTCACATACTGATGTTGGTATTATTATATCTAAAATAAATCGATTTCCTTACCAATGTGTTTTCATGTTTTTCACAAATCTTGATGTAGGAAAAGGTCAGAAACTTTACCTGCCTTGTTTCATTCAAGTATCCACTCCGTTTTCCATCATGCAATAGGACCGTCAGTCAACTCTCGATATATTACGTGTTTATTCACTCTTATGTATCAGACCAAGCCATTGAGGAGGCCTCTAAAAATCAGTATGCAGCATGACAGCAATCCCAGAAATAAAGGGACATCCTCAGCAGCAACAAGAACAGGGAGTCCTGCAAAAGCTGACAGAGAGCTGTTCAACTGCTCATTAAAAAAATCTAATCAGCTAATCACATGGAAGTAACTCAATGCATTTAGGCAAGATGGTCAAGATGACCTGCTGAAGTTGGCTGAACGTGGCGTGGTTGTTGGTGCCAGATCGGCTGGTCTTAGTGTTTCTCAAACTGCTGATCTATTGGTAGTTCATGAAACACAACTATCTTTGGGCTTTAGTCTGAAAAAGGGTTTCAGACTTTTTTGGGTGAAAATGTCATTTTGATATCAGAAAACAGGAGAATAGCCAGATAGGAAGGCAGTAACAGTAACTAAAAAAAACAACAACACTTTTTACAACCAAGGTATGCAGAAGAGCACCTCTTAAGGTGCAACATGCTGAACCTTGAAGCCACAGCAGCAGAAGACCATATAGTGTGCCCCTCCTCTCAGCTAAGAACAGGAAACTGACCTCAACAAAACTGGCCAGCAGAAGATTCGAAAAATGTTGCCTGGTCTGAAAAGTCTCAATTTTTGGATGTTAGGGTCATAATTTGGCATAAAAGACAAGTATGGATCCATCCTTCCTCATATCAACGGTTCAGGCTGCCAGCAGTGATGTAATGGTGTGAAGGATATTTTCTTGGCAAACTTTGGGCCCCTTTGTACAAAGTGACCATCTTTTAAGTGCCACAGCCTATGATCACAGTGTTTCCATCTTCTGATGGCTGCTTGCAGTATAATATTCCTATATAACCATGTCACAAAGCTCAAACCATCTCAAACTGTTTTTCTGAACATGACAATGAGTTCACTGTACTCAAATGGCCTCCACAGACACCAATTCTCAATCCAACAGAGCATTTTTGGGATGTAACGGAAAATTTGGCATCATGGATGTGAAGCAACTGTGTGACGCTATCATATCAATATGGACCAGAATCACTGAGGGATGTTTCCAGCTCTTTGTTGAATCTATGGGGTCTCTGCATCCATCCGGGGTGGCTGTAGCTCATCAGGTAGAGCAGGTTATTGGTTGCTCCAGTCTGCATGCCAAAGTATCCTTGGGCAAGATACTAGCAACATGTTGCTCTGCAGTGCATCCATTGGAGTGGGAATGTTAGATAGAAAGCACTTAAGCAGGTGTGAATGTGGCATGTTGCATAAGGTTCTTTGAGTGCTCGGGTAGAGTAGGAAAGTGCTGCACAAGAACCATGTTTCTCTGTCTTTCTCAGCAATCTTTCATCTCACCTGATCTACTCCAATCTCAGCATGTATAATAATGGGGGATTGGAGCAGTTTAAAGTCGAGTGTGAAGCCGCTGAACAGGAGGAACCCAAAGATGAGATCACTGCTCATCCAGATAATTTCACTAGATCAAAATCAAAACTTAAAAAAGAAAAAAAAAACTGAATGACTGAAATCTACTTTTGAAAATGCCATCATATCAGTGATTGCACTAGTTGTCACAGAAAATGAAAAGTAATTTGTTTTTGGAGTGAAAAAATTTGGACTTCAAATTCAACAATAAATCAAAGCTCAAAGCTTTTTCTTCTTTGTAGGAGGAGGAAAACTGAATTCTGGATCTTACACATCTGCATATGAGAGCTCCATATGTGTGTCAGCACTGATAATCAAGCCTCAAAGAGCTCTCAGTTTGCTGTCTCAGTTTAGCTGTCCCTGCAAAGCACAGTCCATCCCAAAAGAGGGTGCACTGTATTCAAACACAAAATTAGACCCACTTAAAGATAAGAGGCTCACACGGCAGAGGCGCGCAGGATAAGAGACAATAAGCTCAAGAGGAAGTCATGTCAAAGACTCGCAGGAGTCTTTGATTTCATTGTTAACAAAACAATTGGTTGCTATCTGTTACTGTTTGATTAAAAATGCTTCCTGCTGAGCTCTTAGCATCTGTGGATGCTCACCCACACCTACAAAATCTCATTTCTTTCATGCCTCTGACTATGATAACAAGTGCAGGCAATTTTGAATACATACAAAAGTCTAGTTGCTGCTAATCAGCAAGCAAAGTGAAGCCAGGGTGCATTCATTTTAACACTGCAGGCCTCCATCTGACAGGTACAGAGCACAGAAGAAATGGTCCATGTGGTCGTTCAAAGCCTGGAATCTGTTTTACGTTTAGCACCGCGATGGATTCATTGACAGGCCTGAGTCTGCCGCCTGTTTCCTCTGGCAACGAGCCCAGACCGCAGATGATCGCCAAAGGAGAGGGCAGGACGCACAACTTCAGCACATTCACTGGCGTTTTACTTAACGGTCCTGTGCTCTTTTTAAAATGGTGGTCTAGGTGAGGAACAGCGCCCCACAAGGATGGCTTGAAAATCCATCGTTCACTCATTTTTCATCCAAGCTGACACCGAGCCAAAGACAACAAATACCTCACCACACCTACAGACAATTTAAAAAATCAACAGTTACCCAAAAGGAGAAAACTGAAGCACACTCATGCAATCCCACAGACAGTGCACCATCACGGTGCCCCACAGGAAACCCTCCACCCCCGTTTCTCATTTTCTTAGTTAACGTCTCTTTTTATTTTCCTCTGTACATAACACAGATACAGATGATTATCATTAAAAGTGCACAATTAACTTTAGCTAAACCAACAGCTCTGTGAAAAAAATAAAACATTTCTGCATTACATCCTTATGATCTGTTTCAGGGAGATTTCATCTTACACCGCACAGGAGGGAAATTCTACTTCTTTGTTTTCCAGTTAGATTTTTGACAGGAAATAAAGTGCAGGACCGTGACTCCAACAAACACCCCCCACCCTACCGGTGTGAATACGTTTAGCCAACATAATCTATCGGGCTTTCCTTCCTTAACCTGTGTTGTCAGTGCCTAAGCAAATATTGTAGGGAAACTAAAGCCTGGCATGTTCATTTTCAAAACCCTCCAACTTGACAGATTCATTTATTACCGATATTTCCTGACTGTCTTCATAAAAACTGTGTTTTCTCTGTTTTAAATAAGAGCAAGAGCAAGATTTCAGGTGAAACGGGGGCGCTATCTGTCAAAATATCCCAAATATGGAGGAACAGGCTGATGTTAAGTCTGCTCCCAGAAGGGGCCAGAAGCAGTTTCTCAGATTTGACAGAAAGAAAAAGATCAGATCAAAGCAAGCAGCGGCCGAGGAGACGATTACTAAGGTCGATGGAAAACAGACATAGGAAACCTGGCGTGGTTTTTTTGTCTGTCTGTGAGATGTGCGCTCACAGACGCACACACACGTCACTAAGCTGTAACTACTGACCTGAACTTAAGCCTCGGCTCATGAAATAAGCACATCGTTATGTTACTGCAAACATCTGATCCGCTGGATCAAAACATGAATGGACGACCATCGAATGTTATACTCCAGAGAAGAAGAAGTAACATGGAGGCAGCAGAGCTTATCTCTCTGTACTGCGAGCTGGTCAGTCCTATTTTTAATGGCCATAATCTGTGCGCTATCCTGTCTGGTGACAGCACTGCTGAGAGGCATAAAGGCAGCATAAACAGGACAGCACACGAGAGCTTAATTATCTTAAAAATAACAAGGACCGTATTGAATCTAATTATAATTAATATGCTAAATTTACTGCCCTGGACTCTGTCGTGAAGAACAGGATGCATGCCTCCCGTGTATGTAAACCAAATAATTTCCCATATGCGTGCTGGTGAAATGAGGCGACAGCTCGGTGACATGTTTCCAGCCCTCCTACATCTAAGAATAACAATGGCCTATCAAGCTTGTTTGCTTATATGATACAGCAGATCATATACCTCACTGACACCAGAAATAGGCTGAGAGAGTGAGAGGGAGCATGAGGAGGACGGTGCCTCAGCCAGGCTGCTTTTTGTACAGATGTAAATAAGTCTGAGAAAAGTGAATAGACCATAGATGAGATAGATCAGATAGAGAGGAGGGAAGAAAGAGGGAAAGAGAGGAATCAAGGTGGCTGTACAGGTTGTATTTAGGTCTCTGAGAGTTGCTGTGGCCTCTGACATTTATCACGCCGTAATCCCTCAGCGGCACACTTGCTGTATCTAACACGGAGGAAATGCAATCAGGCTAAAGATAAAGGAGAGAGCCATTCAAAGTGCCAGAACTTTTATTTGTTCCTGACAAGCTTCAGGGTGCAGTTTCCCAGTCGGGTCATGAAACGGCTTCAAAACCACTCAGCAGCCAGGCATTTGTAATGACAGCTATTCAAAGCAGCTGCCTTATCACAGAGAGGCAGCTATGGCTTTGCAAATGTTGGAACTGTAGTCTCTGTAAATTTTTCATCAGCCTACTTAATGTTTTTACCTTCCAAACAAGCTGTCTCCCCTTCCTGCTGCAGTCGGGCTTTTAATCATTTTTTTTCCCCACACAGTACAAAAGAACAAAAGATCGTCAGGTGAAGATATCGCACATAAAGAGAAAAAACCTCAGACGATACCGTGAATTAAAGTTAAATCACTAAACATTAAATCTTTGCATATTTAACAACGTATTAAGATCTCAATATGGTTTATAAAATACATTTACAAGTCAAACAGACTGTATAAAGTGCAGCTAAAGCTAAAAAGTAATAGTTGTTGAAGCAATAGGACTTCACTCACTCCTGATGAACGGTGTGTTTTTGAGGTGACCTGAGGGTGAACATAAAATACTGCAAAGTATTTAATTAAGCTACCGCATTGGTTTTTTACTTCCTTATTTATTTCTAAGTGCTGACATTATTTGGTTTTGGCAGTCATGGGGTACAGTCTAAATCTGATCTTTTTTGATCCCTCGTGGTTGACTAACACGTTTGTCCTATAGCAGCTACCGTAGCTGGGATTATGCCATTGAATCCTGAGGGATATGAAAACAGAATCTGCAATCTAATGACATGTAGCGGAGAAAATTTCACACAATTGCAGCTTTAAATGAGAAGATCATAATCTGCATTTTTGGTTCATCTTGACATCAAGAAAAGATTTTCTGCTAACTAAAAATACTAACTCCCCACAAATGTTTTTTTTTAATCTTTGTATAAATTAGTTTAGCTTGTAATTATTTTTATTATTATTAAACATTGATAAAGTAACTGTTGAAGTGGAAAAGTAAATTGCCGGATGTAGTTGGCATGTTGGCTAGCTAAAAGGTCACAGCTGGGCTAATATAAACACAAGAGGAACGCTGGAGAGGCCCAAAAAGGAACACTGATTATCTTTTTATTTATCAAATAAACAAAGAAATGAAGACGTTTTAGCTCAGTGGCTGAGCATGTACCCGCATGCCGCAAAACCAAATGTAGCAGCCTGGGTTTGATTCTGACCCGAGGCCACGTGCTCTCTTTCTCCTCGCTTTCATGTCTCCTCTTCACTAAAAACATCGATTAAAGGCAAGAAAAGCCCCCAAAAACGATTTGGGAAAGAAGATGGAGGATGGATGGATTACACTGATTACATTGAATGGATCAGTAGACTTTAGTTATATTTCTACTAATAAGAAATGAATGTTGCGTTAGCGTGACCTTGTACCTTTGTCTAAGATCAAGGAGGCAACAAAATAATTTCTGATGTTGCCTTTAGTTGCAATGGCAGATATGACTAAAAATAAAAGCTAAAAATAAAATTGCTTCCTCGAGTTTCCTTAATTGTTTATGGATACCATCCCCTTCCTCTGCATCTTTCTCTTTCCCTCTTCGATCATAGCTTGCTATAATCTACGCAACTAAAGTATCTCGCGTGCAGCTGGAGATTAAACTGCACCTGCTCATGTCACAGGACTCACGGTTGAATTAGTGAAGCTAAATAATATCTTCTTATCTTGTTAGAAAGAGTTTTAAAATGGATCAAAGTTCTTATCTATTTACACTATTAGCACTATTTCATTTCAAGATTATGTTACGTAAAAAATAAAGTATTGATGCGTCTATAACTGAGATTCTTCTGTTTTTTTCGGCTAATAACAGGGCTCAGTGAACAGGAATGCATCCACATTTATTCTTTATCTCTAAATAAATAAATGCCATTGACTTTCTCTGTAGACATATTCGACAGATTGACAAATCCACTGTAGAACAACTGAGTTTGGTCAACTCGTCTCAGTGAAATGGTGCAAAAGAATGTAACTCTTGCAAACACACAGTGAAGTCCTTGTCACATGAAGCATTTTAATGCACATATGCCACGCAAGACCAAGACCCCCCCCACACACACACACACACACACACACATCTCTGGCACAGCAGGCACATTTCTCCATAATGCCATGAGTAATCCACTCAAATAAAAGAAAGATTGACTTTTCTCCAGCATGGATTAATAAATATACATGATGTGTCACCACTGGATTTTGTTACGCATTTCTCATATCTTGCAAACAATTGTGCATGCTGTATTCGTGCAGATAATCTTTCATATTTTTATTATCCACAGTTCACGAAGCCAATTGTAAAGGATCTCTCCATTAACGCGTCAATACCAGAAGCCTCTTAGACCTGGGTGATTGTTCTGGTTTCCCTTCATGAATATGCATGCTCCTTTTTACCCTGTTGGCTTGCATTAGCTGTTACAAGTTAGTGAGGCTTTAGGTAATTAATCAGGACTCCCATGCAGAGGAGACACTGATGCAACTTTTGGCCAGGCGGATGGCTCCATGTTGGCTGCACACAGCAGCTCTCATGAGTACCTGCCGACAGCAGCAAACAGAAGCAGCATCTAAAAACTGGACTCAGTGTGAACATATCAAGAGCGATTCAACCAGATGACGCTCATCAGTATCAAACTAAGCACACATTTCAGATCATTAGTGCTGAATAGCCAGCTAATCACGCGGGATGAACGCACGTAGAAGGAACTTGCTAGATCTGAAACACAGCTGGAAGATTTATTTGCACAGGTGCAAACAAGCGTCTTTTCTCTTGCATTTGAAGTCATTAGAGTGAAAATTATCCAGGAAGATAACAGCTTGTGTGTGTTAGAAGAAAATGAGTACCAGTCTGATTTCTTTCTTCTCCTTTTTTTTTTAAATTGAGTTAAAAATATCCAAGTTGTTATAAATGTTTTGGTGTAATGACGACGGCAGAATGGTTTTATAAGCTGCCTTTGTTTCTGGAACTTGGAAAAAACATCTGGGCGTATTATTTTATGCATGAGATAATATTCAATCAATCAATTAACCAAAATCAACCATTAACAGATGAGTTGAATCAGCTGATGGCAAGTTATCTGGTTAGGTGTTGATTTTGCTGTTTAAGAAAATGTTGAGCGCTGATTCAATCTTTAGGGCACCGTGAGTGATTTTGACCAACACTAACACTACGCAGGAGGTCGGAGTGTACAAACAAGTGCAATAAACACCTAGAACATAACATCACCTGGGATACTGGGACTGTTATGAAGGACCGCACCAATAAAGTTATATAAAGCTTATAAAGACAGTAAATTAATCACATCATACATGTTCTTACACTTATTGCCAGGCAGCAGCCTAAGCAGACAAGCCCAGACCTCCATCTCCCCAGCCACCTCCTCCAGCTTGTCCGGGGGAACACCAAGGCGTTCTCAGGCCAGCCGAGAGATATGAAAAATTAAATGAATTAATATTGATTAAAGTAATATTGAGCAGAATTGATGCTCTATCCACTGAAACAGGATGCTGTGCCTGGACACCACATATTTAGCAATAAGCTGAAATCAATTCTGCTCAGTATTACTTTGATCTCTTTATAAGATTACTGGTGCGGCACTCCACAACAGTCCCAGTGTCTCATGTGGCCCATTGGGAAAATTAAATGCCCACCTCTGATCTAAAGGACAGTTTCACAGTATTGCTTTCATTTACAGCCGTGCGCCTGGAAAATAGAAAAAGACAGAGAGAGGAAGTAAGAATTAACTTATTGTACTTTTAAAATATTTATGCATTTAAAATGCATTAATTAGACCTTAGCAATTTACAGCATGCAGGCTGTAAACTATGATAGTTCAATTTATCTTTAATTCTATATAAAAATGTGTCTTCTTTTGGTCCAGAGAAACGGCACCTGTGATTTTTTTATTGCATCTTTATGAGATTATTTTTGGTGGGGGGTTCTGCTTTTACTAGACAGATGCTCTTCTGATAAAAAAAAAAAAAAAAAAGAAGATGTGGAGAAGGAGACTGGGCGTTTTTATGTTTTTGAACAAAGTCAGAGGCACACTAGGTGCAGACTTAGCTCACCAGGATGCCACCTTCTGATGTTGCACAGACTTTTAATCAAAGAAAGAACTGAAAGTATTATAGATGATAGAGGAAGCCATATTGCACTGCATTGCGAGTAGGAACAGAGCACTCCTCTGTCTGGGGCCCGCGCGGGATCAGGTGATGTTTAAATTGTTGAGTCCAATGACAAAGAGATGGACGGTGGCAGCTGTAGCAACCAAATTGCACGTTCTCACAATGCTTCAGAGAAAACAAGGTCAACTTGTCACGCTGACCTGCCAGACACTTTCTCCAGCACACACAGATCCCCGGGGTGTTCTGGAGCCAAATGCCGGCCAGATCCACTCAACATGCCATCAGAATTAACGTTTTCCAAAAAGGCAGAGGAGACGGAGTACACAAAGAATGTAAATACAGTGGAGAGAATCAGAGCAGACCACACATCAGGGGAGATAGCGAGGGACTAGGCTGACTATATTACATTTCAGCGGACCACCTGTTACAGTGATCAGGCGAAGCTAGACCTGGCTCGGGTCTCAGACTGTGTCTTTCAGAGAGGGCTCTGCTGACTCACAACTGTTACAACAGAACACTAATAAACCTTTGAATGGCTCTGTTATAAGGTCACCTCTGACAGCACTTGAAGTGTTTTAAACGGAGCTGTGGAAATTAAAAAAGACAGAGAGCTCTTTCTTCCCTCAACAATTAGCTGAAAAGTTGATGTTAAGTTAAGGAGGAGGAGGAGGAGGAGGAGGAGGAGGAGGAGGAGAAGGAGAAGAAGAAGAAGACTTGTGTGAAAATGCATTTTAATATCCCAAATATCACCACCCTGTTATTGTGAAGGCAGCACAGGTAGCTTCACTCTTCCTCACAAAACTAAAATGACACATAGCACAGCATTCATGGAGGATTCTACCATTACTTTATCCATGTTTTCTGTCATGTCACCTGCATATACCTGGAATAACGCCACCTTAAATCTACCAACCAGGCCTCTGCCAATGGTGAGGTAAGCATAAAGACCGTCTGGCTATGACCGGTGGGTTTGTTCAGTGAGTCAACGTTTTCTTTTCCTACTCGAATCACCAGCGTTTACTTTGTCATTCGTCCCATTTTGCTATCGTGATTTCTCCTAGTAACATAATCCTGACAATCCAGAAGCTCCACAGACACTTTCATAAGCCCACACGAGTCACATTGAAAAACTTTACTCCCATTTTTTGATTTTTTAATAAACGCCAAGGAAAATCAGGGCATTTAAATTAGTGTAAGAGTGCTGGAAATTTCTGAGCAGTCCCAGAACATAAACAGATCTGTGGACAGGCCTTCAGCAGCAGGTTTCAAAGACCTGAGGCCAGCCCCTCTTTGATACGCAGCTCTTTGGTCTTCCCTCTGCAGCTACGCTCCAAAGAGAGTTCACTCCCTTCCCCGGCCTTTGATAATTACTTTTTCAACAAGATGTACTTCCCCGTGTTCAGAGTTTCCTTATTATTCTATTCTGCTATGCCCACACACTCAGAAACTCACAGACTTTTAAAAATGTGTCCACTCTGTGACTTTTGACTTCATGTAGGATGAGGTCATTTTCCCATGTCTAATTCCACTACTCTCATAATATTAAAAAAAAAGAAAGAAAACACTGTGTAATTACTCTCACAATCTGACACACTGATGCTCACTTGCGTTACTGTCTATGAGTGTAGTGGAATAAATCTCACAGGGCCATTTCCTTATATCTGCTCCCATAATGGTACAAACGCTCCCTTCATCCTCTTTCCCACGTCCCAAGACTGCAAAAACGGTCTCCGTAATCAGATGCTCTGCGAGCAACCAGCAATAAAATAACACACGTAGTTTGGAAGTATGGGAAAGGCCAACAGGGACAATATTTTTGTGCTACGCTGATCGTAACGATACAGAAACCGAGAGGAGGGAAGGGCAGGGGGGGCAGAGAGCGGTCTCATGACATGGCTTCAGAAGTATGAGATGTGTGCTGTGTGCTGCTGGCATATTGTGGCTAAAGATAGATCCCTGATACACAAACTTCAAGCTTGCAATCCACTGACTCTGAGGTGGACAGAAATAACGATTCATTTTGTTTTTACATCCTTTGTGTGCAGATGTCGTCTTTTTAAGTGTTCATTAAAGCAGATAAAACGACATTCTTAAAGTGCGAGTATCACAAAGACTAATTCTTTAGCAGCTGCCATTCCTAGAGCCTGAAAACTGACAGGAGTGTATTTTTCTCACTGCACTTAACGCTTAATTCATACTTCTGTGGTCCACACGTGCAATGTAGTCTCCATAAGTGGGGAGTGTCGTTGCCACCCCTCGTTTCTATATATATTGCAACAAAGTTTAAAACAGGTTTAGAGTTTTACTGAAAGTAGTAAAACTTTTATCTTTTAACTTTTTAGGATCCCCAGAAAACCTGGAGAAGGGTTGCTCAAGGCTGCTTTAAAAATGGCTCTTTGGAAGCTAAAATATAAAGAAATGAGGGGTGGCTCAAGACACTACGAGCCTTTAAAGGGCTGCAGTGGATTTTTGGTTAATGCCGTTATTCACACTAACGTCATCTCAGGATCTCACAAAAACAACGCCAGCGTTGATGCTCACACATCTCTTGCTCACATGCTTTGGTCGCCAAAAGCTTTGCCTACTTATCACAGGACAAATAAAAAAAAGTCAGTTTTAAATGCCCCACATGCTGCGGTGTTTGTGCTGAATTATGAAGCAAGCCATGCGGCGAAAACAATGATCTCTTTTGAGAGCATCAGCTGTTTCTACTTCGAACGCAGACTGAAATGAAATGAATGAATCATATCAGCCACTTTCAGTGTCTTGAATGTGCAGCGTGACCCAGATACACGCAAATATTTCAGTTTCATCTGAAAAGAAGGAACTTTGTTTGGAAAAATAAATTAGCTAGAACATTAAAACTAATGAAGTTTTAAAACATACCCTAATAGAAGAGGGGGAAACACAAACAGTGGAACCGTTAACCAGCAGTTATCTGCCATAACTAAATACTGTGAAGCCGCAGCAAACACACCAGTCTGCTCTGAGGAGTCAGCGGCACGGCGTCAGGGCTGAGGGCTCGTAGGTTGCATTAGGTTAAAAGGATCCTAATGTGCATTAGATCAGCACAAAAACAACATCCATTATTAAGCAGGGTGTTGAACTAACAGAGAGCAGGCCGAGATCCCCAACAAGCCTCCCATCTCCACTTGCGCCAGCACAGCTCCCGGCGGACACATTAGGTCCAAGGATCAACACGCGTGTGAGCAGCTTCTACATGCTATCATGTTCGTGCTGTAAACAACACAACAAAGCATGGAAAATGAGATGATTTAAGTGTTATTGCAGACTGACACCAGGTGCACAGTGGTACACAGAAAGTAAAGGCTAATTTAACCCATGCAAATTAAATCACAAACCAACATGTTATATGTCAGGGCGCGCTCGGTTAGTTCTTATTGTTCCACACAGCATTTCTGGCTTTGGTTGTGGTCTCTGAATGTGAGACATCTTGGACAGTGTTTTTATTCCTCCGTGCAGATTGTCTCAGAGATTTGAGCTCTTCAAACCTTAAGTTTAAGCTGCTCTTATTCTCTTTCATCCACCAGATATTCACCAAATAAATTCCAAGTTGAAGGCCACACTAGTCTGTCCACCACAGGCCAATCATCCTGTCTCACCTGTCTCACGCTCCACACACACACACCTTTGGTAACAGCACCCAATGAGAGCTACATGAGAAAAAAAATCAAGATTTAAAAAAGAATTGTAGTTTTTCCCTTTTCAATAGCCCAACATATGACCCACACACCGACAACACTTAGCACAGAGACACAGAGAGACTGTGTGTGTTTGACCTCAGAGCTGCAACAAGAGACGGCGGAGCACTAAATCAGCTTCGGGGTGGAAGAGAGACAGTTTCCCCAGCAGTGCATCAGCCTTTGACGGAGACGATTCCACATTCCTCTGCAGCCACTGCTACTACTCCCTCACCTTTATTCTCACCAATTACATAACAATTCCTCCAATATATGATTGAAATTGATGCTGTTTGAAGCCTCCATCTCTGCTGTGGTTTCAAACTGAACTTTAGATCTCAAATTTAAAACACATGCACACTTTTTTCCACCCCTCTCTCCTGGGTGTCATGAACTGCTTTCAAGAACACGTTAGACTGTGCATTATGCCAGATTACATCAGTCGCACAGAGTTTTCCAACAGCTTTGCAGGTGTGCCCGCAGTGGAGTCTGCAAACCACAGTTCACTCTTGAACAATGGAAAATCAAAGGCCGTCCTCATAGACTCACCTTGTTTCCATCTCAAACTCCTCTGACAGCATTTCTGCAGGTACCGGTTTTACTATTCTCCTGCTTTAATGTCTCATTGATGTTTTTCAGGGTCACATATTCGCAGCCTGATAGCCTGCAGCTGTGTGGATACTCTTAGTAAAAGTTCTTTTCTTTGATAAGATTTTTGAGATATAAATGTGGTACTATACTCTGTAAAGAGAGAATTCTTGAGTTTTTTATTTCGTGGTAGTTATTGAGATCGTGTCTCAAAAATGTCCCTTAAACCTTTAGTGTCTCTCTTGTTCAGCATAGGTCTGGAAGTCTGCCTTCCACAAGGAGTGTAAGCCACAGAAGGTCAGCGCTGCAAAGGCTGGCTGTTTGCAGAGTGCTGTATCAACGCAAATTAACCAAAATTTGACTGGAAGGGAAATTTTTAGCAGAACATAGTGCACAAGCACCTACGGGAATTTTTGCAGATTTTTAATTAAAGTCCATTGGAGAACTTTAAAAGAAATGACAAATAAAATTTGCATTTCATTAGGAAATTAAGGTCCTAGAGTCTGGAGGAAGAGTATAGAAGTGCAGAATCGAAGGTGTTTCTGCAGTCAGTGAGGATTTGCCATGTCCTCCTGATGGTGTTGGTGGCTGGTGGGTCCGTAGTGCTCTATCAAGTCCAAAATCATGTTTCCATCTGTGGACGAACCAATTTTCCTTTCCAGCAGCACTTAGCACCTGCCCTTGTTTGCTGATCTCGTTATTAGCGTGTTTGATTGGCTAAACAGCCCACCTGACCTATCAAGACAAAGATGAGAAACACCCATCTCAAAAATTAGAGGCAGGCCAAAGGAAGCCAATGATGCAGTGATTTGTCATAAAGAAGCCACAACAAAGTATGGACTGTGTGAGTGAACACACTTGGACATCTCTGTACTGTAAATCCTTTTTGAGTGACCTTAGGAAATATTCCAATAATTGGAGATTCTGGATTTCTGGTCTGCATTAAGTATAAATGATAATCGTTCAAATTAAAGTAACGAAAATAGTATTAGTATTTCTCTTTACACATGTACACAAAAACTCTTTATGACCCATAAAGAGACATTTAATAGCAAAGACTCCTCTGCACCAAACATTGTTCCCACCATCACATTAAACTGGCATTCACCCATGTGATTATTCATGCTTGTGCTTGAATTAGTGACTGTGCAGTTTCTCGAACTCTGCAGAGAGCCATGCTGTATTTTTATATAAAGTACAGCTCATATAATTTGGCTCATAAAGTCTCACCATAATTTTTATCCCGAGGCCAAAGCATCAGCTCAACTCATCCTCCTCTAAGAAAGCAGATCCAGGGACAGGAGCATGCATACGTTCAACCTACATGCATGCAATATGATTTTTGTCCAGCTGTTTCCAGGATGTAGCCCAGACATATTCTCGGGTTTTGGGTTACCCACAGCAGAAACGGGGGGTGCATACACAAATGCAAGAATGTCAAAGTAGAGAAGAGATTGTGCACTCATTACAACAGGATGATTCATGGTTGTCACATTAGTAGAAAGGTTTTTGCGGCGTACCATGATATAAAAATCATTTCCTTACAAAATGAGCAAAGTGTGAGTTTTGCAATGTCACCAGCGTTATGAAGAAATTCTGGAGAGAAATTCTTTCACAATATGGTCACCGGATCACACATCCCACATTCTCTCTGACGTTGTGAAAGTGTTCGTTTCAACATTTAGGTGAAGTTTCTGCAATGCTCGAGAATGTTAATCATTACTTAAGGCCCGAAGATCACTTAAAACCATCAGTTTGCCATCAGAGTCGGTGTGACTGACAAAAATCATTCAAACATACCAGAATTTTAGTCTGGAAGTAATAAGCTGTCAGTAGAAATTGATCTATTTATTCTTAAATAGTCTCAAAAAAGTTTTTGACATTAGTAATTTCATAACCCAGATCTTTAGATTGTCACAAAAAGTCTGAATTTACAAAAGTAAGAGAGGTTTTGCAGGATTGGTCAATACTGAGAGCTCACATATGCAATTTGTACAAGCTGGCCACTTTATTCAGAACTGCAGGTGATTTCAGCAAAGGTGCTGAAAACATTTTGGTCCGTGATGACATGATAGCGTCACACAGCTGCTGCAGATTTGTTGGCTGTGAATCTCCCGTTTCACCACATCCCAGAGGTCTGTTTGACTACAGTGAATTCACTCTCATGTTCAAGAAACCGGTTTGAGATGATCTGAACTTTGCGACATGGTGTGTTATCCTGCTGGAAGCATCTTATCAGCTCGAAGCGATCTGACCTCTGACATCAGCAGGGCATTTTCACCCAGAGAAGTGCCTCTCACTGGATATTTCCCTTTTTCAGACCATTCTCTGTAAACCCTAGAGATGGTTGAGTGGGAAAATCCCACACAACCATTACTAGATCAGACGTACTCAGACCAGCCCGTCTGGCACCAACCATGACACATCTAAATTAGCCAAAATCACTTAAATCACTTTTCTTCCCCATTTTCATGCTCGCTTTGAACTTCAGCAGATTGTCTCTACAATGTCAATATCCCCAAATGCACTCAGTTGCTGCCACGTGATCGGCTGATTAGATGTTTGTGTTAAAAAACAGCTGAGCTACTCTACCTGAGAAAGAGTGTATATAGAAAAAGCACAGTGAAAAATATAAATGGATATATGTTTATGTGCCCTGGTGTTTTTGGGGGGTATTTAGGATATGTCAAATTAAAACAGGGTTCTGTGAATGTATTTCTATAACAAATAAATTCATTGGCAAAATGCTCCTAATGTGTTTACTGATAATGCTGCTTCCATGCTTCTGACGTACAGACACTATTAATAAGCCTTCTCTGTGAGCTTATAATTAATGAAGAGTGATAGAACAACTAATACAACAATTAAGACCTTTTCTCTTCTCCACGTCTATTCTCAGACAAACAGCTGATACTTCCAGTTAACATCCAGAGGCTATGGCAAACCGCAATTATTATTGGATGCATTTGTGCATCAAAGTCAGCCAAAGAGACATACCAACAATCCACATGGCATACTCGCAGGGAAGGAAAGCACAGTGTTTCCAGGATTAACTGTTGACTTTGAATGTACTGTTTGCACTGCTGGTTGAGACAGTCTAAATAAGAAGTTGAACAGTATTCAATGAAATCTGAAAACAAATCTCAATTTAACTGCTGCACACTGGTTTCTTGCCCCACCTTTCAATAACTACAGAAGCTTCAGTGATCTAAAAGCGTTGATGTTTTTGGCTAAGAGATTTCACGATAAAAAGATTTATCACTAAAAATCCCCACACAACATTTTGGGTTTATTTCAAGCTTTGATTTGCTATGAAATAATTCCACAGGGATTGTAATCGTGTCTGAGATTACAATCGTGTCTCTGCTCTGTGGAACAAGGATAAAAAAAAACAAGAAACAAGAAAAACCCCACTCTGCCATTTCATAATTATGTAAAGAGTTCGAAGCTTCAAAAACAGAAAGAAAGAGGAACAGTAGTTAATAAATGACTTATTAACGTATAGTTGGCATGCTATATAAAAGTACCTCAATATAAACTGCTCTCTAGTGCTCAAGTGTAACAAGTGTAACAGGTCAGATTAATTCCCAACAGAGTTGAATGCGAATAAAAAAACAAAAAAAAACTGAAGCTCAAAGATGTAAGACGACCCTTCATCCCGAGGCTTTTCAAGTGCTGCCACCCAATCCCTCGTACTGCAATAAAAAAGGTCAGAGGTCACTTAAAGAAATGAAAGAGATCAATCATATCAGAGGAGTTTACAGTTCCCATGCTTCCCAAGAGTCACACAAACTTACAAAGTTTTTATGTTTAGGCTACAAATATTGGTTTCTTGAAAAGTGTGTTCTGTTTTGTCTTGGTTTCTGGCTGTCTCACAGCTCAAACACCTTCCAGCGCTGACTTATTCATACCGTTTTCACATGAAGTCACAAAAATATGAGCAATTCTACCAAAGCCTAAAATGATTTTTTCCAGAAAAACATTTGTTTTATTACAAATGTATTAATCTGTTGTGACTGCTGCAAGCATGTGTGAATAAAACAGGCCTATTTTACAAAGTAAGATATCGTTTCTGTGAAAAAAAAAGAATGCAGTTTAGGAAGGAAACGCAGCTTCTTGTTTATTTCCTGTGGTAAACGAGTGTTACGTGTCACAGCTTATCAAGTTAAATTATCCACATTTTTTCCACCCACTTTTTGCCCACATGTCATATTTTTGCACGTATCATATAGCGAATACATCAGTTAACCATCTTTTATGCATGTTGAAAGAATTGGAAACTACCGGGTTACTTTTTAATACCAATACGGTCAGTAGAGGTATCAGCACAAACCCTTTAAGGACAAACAGCTAATCTTTTCTCACCGCTTAATGAAAAGTGGTTTGCTCACTTCAGGATGTCTTCAGTCTGCCCCAGGGACAGTTTTATGTTTATAACACTAAAGTAATTAAGGCCTGAGCTAGATAGAGGTAGTGAACAAGAACTGCAAAGCTTAAAAACAGCATGGGTGTGAGTTTAGACAGCCAGGCTGCACAGTGACTCAGTGTTACCCGTGTGAAATAGTAACCCTGCTTTAACAAAAATAAGACACGATGACAACAGGTCATTAAGTGGTAGCAGTGAGCTAACCTGAGAGGGCACGCAGGCTCTGTGTATGTGTGTTTATATGTGTCTCCAAGTCAGGAGTGTGTTGTCAGGACCAGGTGTGTGCAGCTGTCCGTCTGATCTGGACTTCAAAGCCCATAAGAGCAGCAGTAGGTGGTTATAGTTGGAGGAGAGCTGACTCCTCAAACGCTGTTCTAACTGAGGTGATCTTTAAACTGCCTGATATGAATGGATTTGCCCCGCAGCCAAATATAGAGCTATACATCAGGGTACATCATCACTATCCCATGAAATGCTTCATTGCACATCTGCAGATGAGGCCAATGCTGAGTTATGAGGCCTTCTGCGTGGCATAGCTGAAGGTGTGTTTCTTATAAACCCAAGATGTGATAAAAATAAAACATAAAAAGTTGCAAGAATCTTTGAAAATGTGCACGTTTGAGCTTTCTAACATTAATCCACCAGTAGAAGTTGTGAAATCACTTTAATTACAGACTTATTTTCCAAAAGGGAAAAAAAAAGCATTCTTGTTTGAGGGAAAATGTTGACAGAAAGTTGTATTGTATCCTGTTCTGATACGCCGAGCCTGAACAAAGCCGAATATCTGCTTCCTTCCCTTCGCTTCTCACAGTAAACACAAGTTAAACCGCTCGCTCTGGAAACAAAAACTGTTGATATTAAGATATCATTCAACAAGGCTGGATTGCAGAACGTTTCTTTGCTGGAGCTACATTATACAAACAATCATTTGCTGCTACTCAGGAGCACACACAAAATGGTCCCGATGACAACAGCACAAAGTCCTGGGAGCTTTCTCCACCAGTAACAGGCCCCCACCCTCACCATCGCTGGTTTGCTATATTGACCCAGGTAATGGTGATAATGGATGTTATTCCCATCAATAGGAAGATCAAACAGTAAAAGGAAACCTTTTGCTTCAACAATTCAGGTTCCCAAGTGCACAGCTTCAACCCATTATATTGCTCAGCGGGGAAATACTGCACCGGATCAACACAGGATCCGTAGAAACACTTGAAAACAAAACATTTCTGACTCTTACACCAAGCACTACATGTTACTACTAACACTGCCTGAAAGCCAAAGTATTACAAGTTTTTGCTCAACAGCTGTGGCCACAAATGGAAACTGCTGTCTGAGTTACTCTACAAGGTAGCGCAAGATTTCTATATATTTTTACTTCTGCGTTTCAAACGAAAGTAAAAAAAAACAGGAACCAAAAAACCCACCGTCGTGGTAAAATGCAGTGAAGCATTAAGAAAAAGTCCTAAAGGTGTGAGATAGACAGTCATGTTTATCAGCTACTGCTTACACCCCAACAAATATCACAGAAGAATCAAAGGTGGATGCTTTTTGTTTCTTGAACTTTGCATAAAAATAACTCAAGGGTTCAGCTAAAGAACAGTAAAGATGAATACACGCCATGATTCAACAACATTAGGTTTATCGGACTCTAACATCGTTGTGGAAGAATTTTTAATCATTCTTCTTTAGTTCATTGAGGTTTTGGGGGCTTTCTTTTATGCACAGCTCCCATCACAGCATTTGGCCATCGCAGCACCTTCAGTCTTTTCTTTTTCAGCCAGAATGTTGTAGATCTTTGTTCTGTTGCATGAACCAATGTCAGCCAAACTTTGGACTCTGATGGACAGATGGTCTTATATTTGACTCTAGAAGACTGTAGTATACAGAGGGATTTATAATCCACTCAATGACTGTAAGGTTGCCAGGTCCTTTGGCTGCTAAACAATTCCAAACCATCACCCCTCCACCACTGTGCTTGACAGTTGGTATGAGTTGTTTGAGCTGATATGCCGTGTCTAGTATTTACAAAACATGGCGCTGTGCATCATGATCAAACTTTGGCCTTGTGTGTCCAAACTGCATTGTTCCAGAAGTCTTGTGGTTCGTTCAGATGCAACTTTTCAGCCATCCTGTCATCTTCTTATTAGAGAGAAGAGACGGTCTTCTAGCAACTCTTCCAAACAAGCCATACTTGTTCAGCCTTTTTCTAACTGTACTGTCATGAACTTCATTTGATCATTTGGCATGCTAACTGAGGCCTTTAGAGTCTAAAATGTAGCTCTTGGGGGTTTGTTGCAATTTCTCTGAGCATTGCATGTTCTGGTCTTTGAAGCAATTCAATTTTATTTTATTTATATAGCACCAAATGACAGTTGTCTCAAGGCGCATTATATTATAAGGTAAAGACCCTTAAAATGATACAAACAAAACCTAGAAAACCCCAACAATGACACGACCCCCTATGAGGGAGCACTTTGGCGACAGTAGGAAGGAAAAACTCCCGTTTAACAGGAAGTAATCCTCAGCAGAATATTCCAGCGGATATTATATATAATGTCTAACTATAAAATCTCCCTGTGCATTAATACTCTGAAAACTAATATTCATTTTAAAGATACTGTTTGCATGATTTCTTTTTCAGGCTCTAGATTGTTTTTCACTCTTGCTAACAGCCATAAGCTCAGCAGGATTAATGTTGTTTAATGTTGTTTAATATTGCACTCTCACCGCCCATATCAAGCACCAGCAGTGCATGGCTCCTTTGCTCTGGGGTGTCCTGATAAGCCTGTTGCATAGGAATAGTGCAGCTCAACACTCGAAATAAGACAGCATGTGCTTATGACAAACTTTCTCCAGGCAACAACCCTGATTTTTGGCCATAGTGATTCTTCCATCAGTCGTAATATATATGCCAAAATAAATTTCAAGATTATATGCGACACTGGTGTGCTTGAAATTATCTGGGGTGTTATATATTGCCAATATAGTATGTCAGAACTAAATTACTATAAATTACTAATAATGGCTGAGTCATTCAATGCTCAGTGGGAGCAAGGAACAGAAAACTATCCAGGTCCTCCGAACTGCACCATATGTCACAATACAATGCCTGTCCCTCTGCACAAACTGGCCATATGCACAGAAATGAAGCAATCACGGTCCTCGCAGAGAAGGCTGAATTTACAGACTTCCATTTCCAATGTGCTCCACTCTGCTGATGCTCTGCCAGATTACTGGGCCTCAATTTTCTATGCTGCGGTCAAGTCACAACAAGGGTGTTTATTGTACATGACCGGCTCTCTTCTACTGAAAAGCAGAAGTTGTTTTGAGCGCATGAAACTGAGGCACAGCGTCTCAGCTGCAGCAGAAAAGGATGACCTTTAAATGAGAGAGGTCTTCCTGCTGCATGAACTGGCTTGATTAGGTGATTTCACAGGAAACGAACTCTCTCCTTATCAAGAGTCAAAGATAAAATCCAGCAACAACTGCAACTTTTCTCTGATGTTATTGGATGGAGTTTTAGGACAGGCACTCATTCATCTCCATAAGCATATTCATTCAAACAAGACATTACTGTGTACTCAGCAACTCAAATGCATCAGATTATAACCTCTAAAGTAGGTCCTCTATGATTCAAGTTTAGTTTAGACTTCTTTGTTGAATCTGTGTAGACTATTTAAATCTGTTGCCTGACTGATAACTTCACACATTTCTAAGGCGGTGCAAAGCAAGCTATGGCATAGATTTCAGAGCGTTTCCAGTTACTTCCAAAAGGTGTAGATTTAACACTGAAACACAGATCGACTCTCACGACTGCGTCCTCGTGTAAAACGGGGATTTTCCACTTTCTTTCTTTAAAAAAACAAATCAATAAAAAAAATCTCTGTTTTGAAAAAGATTCACATGAAAAAGTGATATCAAGCTTGATTAAGAGCATGTTAGTGCAACCGGTGGCAATATGAGTTGTTAACCCTAATCATTCAAAAATGTCAGCCAATCAGAACCCTAGAAATATCACAGTCTGACATTAAAAAAAGAAGATAAAGGCGCACATCTTTTAAGTTGCAAGATCATGTCTTTGCTCTTCTCTCCACATGCAGAAACTGAGTTTCTAAAAATCTTTACCCTGGAAGGAGTTTTTTCAAAAGCTCAGTTTTCAGTTCCCTGAAATGCAATTTACACCTGCACAGTTTTTAAAATATTTACACTTAATATTTCATCATTGTTCAACAGAAAATATGAATATGCAAATAACTTAATTAGAAAATTGTTTACATATTGTAGTGATATTTGTACCTCTAGAGGCTAAAAGATAAGCAGATAAACAGAAGAAAAAAACAGAAAACAAAACTCACAGCTAGTTCTTGTTTACTACTTTCAAATCTGTCTTAAAAGCTTCCACAGTTTCTGAAAATCTCTCAGTTTCAAAATTCTGATGCATGTGCGCAAGCAGTTGACTAGCGATTAGCCACATTAGCTGTGCAACATGCTAAAGTAAGCCATTTCATGTTGTTATTGTGAAATTACCATAAAAAAGTCTTTATTTCCTTGGCTACTTGTAGTGTTAATTCTTATTTTTTGAAAGCTAGATTTACAACATTTCTACAGTATCTTCTTACAGTGAATCAGCTCTTTCTGACTTCATATGATCCAGTTCTTTACCATTATTTCAGTCAGTTAGCTAGTCAGTATTATGTGTGTGTCAGTGTTAAGTAAACAATTTGATCATATTATACACTATATGAACAAAAGTACTGGGTGACCTACACATTACACCTGCAGGAGCTGCTCGGCCATGGAAGTCGATGCCATGAAGCTCCCAGCACACACTTTTGTGCTGATGTTATGCTAGCATTCACAACTCTTACACATGACTCGCCCCAACCTTCAGCGACTCTGCTTTGCAACTTTGCATAGTCTGCCACTTCATGGCTGAGTTGCTGTCGTTCCTAAACATTTCCACTTTGCATTAATATCACTTACAGTTGATTGTGGATTATCTAGAAGGAAAAGAATTTCACAAATGGACTTGACAGTGGCATCCTATTACAGCACAACAGTTGAATTCAGTGAGCTCCTCAGAACGACCCATTCTTGCAGAAACATTTGTAACAGCAGACTGCATAGTTAGGCTCTTGATTTTATAGACCTGTGATAATGGGAAAACACCTGAAATCAAAGATTAAGAGGTGTGGCCAAAAGCATATTGTGCATCTCTCGTGCAGTACGTACATAAGTAAATAAAATATGGCCTACACGGCTAGTTTATTAATGCTTGGTCAAAAAGATATCTATGGTCTGCTTTTTTTTTCAATATTTTACGGTATTGTATAAAATAAATCCATGATTGTGATTAATAGTCAGGAATCAACAGTTATTTTTCACCATCCATGTTACTGTCAACAGATATCAGCACAATTTAATTGTATTGGAGCTGCCAGCACAGGCATGGCTCCTGGAGGTTTGTAAAGTCAGAGAGGTGCAAGTCCAGGAAACAGACTTTGTAAGGGCAGAGAGCTTGAAGCGATCACAAACAATGGGTGTGGAGTCAAACAGGAGGTCAGCACAATACAATGATGAGGTACCTACACATTACACCTGCAGGTCATTAGGTAAACGGTGTTCAAGGAAAGGTGAAAAGGGGTAGATGAGAGAGCAACACATTCCTAAAGGAGGGAAGTGAGAGGCTTGCAGAGAGGAAGGGTTCAGGGGAAAGCACACTTAGAGCTTTCTTGTACAAACAAACAAGTAAAAAACACAGGAATATCAGAAAGGTCTCTAAAACCTAAACCGTACTGTGGAAAGCCCAGATAGCTGCCCTTTCTCACTTCCAGAGACACCACATACAAATGTACACTTTCATGCTCTCTAAAAATAGCATTCATCAGCACCTCCCTGTGGGTCTCACAACTTTTTACAGTTCTCTCACACAACTGATCCAAAATAAATCCGATTGACAATAAGTACGCAATCCCTTTGACATGCAAATGTCAAATTATAAACCAGTGTGGTGAGAGCTGTATCTCATACTAGGGATATATTTGACTTCTTGTTTCTGTGTGAGAAACAGCCGAGCCATTCACCACTGCCAGGGAGGCACTGGGCCACTCGATCACTGCTGGGAACAGACAAGAGCTGACAGAAAGCAGACAGAGAGCCACCTCACTGCAACTGCACCTCTAAAAATACATGAAGCAAGCAGCATTTCATACTAACCACAGCTTCATGCATGATATAAATCATGATCTCTCATTATAAGAATAGATTTTTATTCACTGTATAGGTGTGACAAGAGTGTCATGTTCATTCACAGCAAGAGCACAAAGTCAGTGTTTGTGCTCACCATTCACCCACATACATACATACATGTATACACATGAATTTAAACATATATTAACAGGAAAATCAGTTCACCTACATATTGCACCATTATAGCCGTGCAGCTGTGCTAAAATGCATTTTCTGTATGGACTTTCAAAAGATGAGGGATGTGAAACTTTTCAACCAGGTTACAACAACTCAAGTGTGTGAAGGACTTATTACTTTTAGCCAAATGTAATGTAAGCAAAAAGAAGGAGGCTGTGCAGCGTCACATCTCTGCAGCTGGAAGAAAAGGCGATATGAGGAGCCCTGCAAGAAAGTAAAGTTTCTGCGCTGCAACTTTTTCAGCTTCCTAAAATCTCTTTGGAAGGTTTCTCTGATGGATTTCCACAGAACACAAATTGCAGTTTAACAGCTGGTGCTTTACTGACAAACATCTTAGTTGAATTCCTTTCTGTCTTACATGAAAAAAAAAAAACACATTTGCATGTACGACAAATATCCCATACAGCTGTGATAACTATGCCTTGGTTCCTCACCTCCAAAAGCATGAAAGAGGAGCAGTAGTCCCACGAGCAGAGGGGCAGTGTCCGGTAAAGCCATGACTATCGGTCGGTGCTGCAGATGTCCGCGCTGAGGTGTGTGTGCGTGTGTGCGTGTGTGCGTGAAAGGAGTCTGACAGGAACTGGTCCTCCTGGAAAACTGTACAGAGTGAAAGAGAGGAGTGGCGGCGCAGCGTGGAGAGGCAAATGATGCAGAAAGGGGCAGAGACACGCTGTAAAGAAAGTCCTTCCGCACAAGTCATCCGAGAGCTGCTCTGAAAGGCATCACGTTTTATTATTTATTGTTTCATTTTCTTTAAATCACTCTGTCTCGGTCATTTCTTTACTCATTTAGTTTGATAAATACACTCGAGATCCGAGCTCCAGCTCCAGTGAGCTGTTGGTTATTTTTTGCAGCGGGCAAATAAAAGGGAGGACCTTCAGAGAGTGGAGCAGCAAGCGGAGGAAGAGGTCTGGAGTTAAATAGTGTGAAGTTATAATTTACAACTATTTTGTCGTTGCCAAGACTCAAATTTGATACATTTCCTCACCAAGCGTGTCATAACTTATGTTTTCTCAATAGGGGACCGTGACTAGTGGAGGATAATTTAGCGTGGAAATTGATGTGAGAAGGTGTGGCAGTTGTCCCGCCGTTTGAATTCAGGTCATGTGGTGCGTTTTTTGGCTTGGTGATCATTTCAGATTGACATCAGGGCTGTTTGCAGTGTTGTGCTGAGATAATAAAGAAGATACTGGTGGAGCTGAGTGTGGAGGCAGGAGCAGAGAGAAGGATGAAAAGCCTAGAAATATGGTATCTAATCAGATTCTTACTCTGGATGGCATTACCTTGGCCTCCAGTAACGCTGTGAGGAACCTTGGAGTCATTTTTGACCAGGACATGTCCTTCAACGCACATATTAAACAAATATGTAAGACTGCTTTTCTCCATTTGCGCAACATCTCTAAAGTTAGAAATATCCTGTCCCAGAGTGACGCTGAAAAACTAGTTCATGCATTTATTACTTCCAGGCTGGACTACTGTAATTCATTATTATCAGGATGTCCAAAAAACTAGCTGAAAAGCCTTCAGCTAATCCAAAATGCTGCAGCAAGAGTCCTGACAGGGACTAGAAAGAGAGAGCATATTTCTCCTGTATTGGCTTCCTGTTAAATCCGGAATTGAATTCAAAATCCTGCTCCTCACATACAAGGTCTTAAATAATCAGGCCCCATCCTATCTTAATGACCTTGTAGTGCCATATCACCCTATTAGAGCACTTCGCTCTCGCTCTGCAGGCCTACTTGTTGTTCCTAGAGTATTTAAAAGCAGAATGGGAGGGAGAGCCTTCAGTTTTCAGGCCCCTCTTCTGTGGAACCAGCTTCCAGTTTGGATTCGGGAGACAGACACTATCTCTACTTTTAAGATTAGGCTTAAAACTTTCCTTTTTGCTAAAGCATATAGTTAGGGCTGGACCAGGTGACCCTGAATCCTCCCTTAGTTATGCTGCAAAACACATAGGCTGCCGGGGAACTCCCATGATGCATTGCGTTTTTCCTTTTCAGTCCCCTTTTTTGTCACTCACTATGTGTTAATAGACCTCTCTGCATTAAATCATATCTGTTATTAACCTCTGTCTCTCTTCCACAGCATGTCTTTATCCTGTTTTCCTTCTCTCACCCCAACCGGTGGCAGCAGATGGCCCCGCCCCTCCCTGAGCCTGGTTCTGCCGGAGATTTCTTCCTCTTAAAAGGGAGTTTTTCCTTCCCACTGTTGCCAAAGTGCTTGCTCATAGGGGGTCATATGATTGTTGGGTTTTTCTCTATATGTATTATTGTAGGGTCTACCTTACAATATAAAGCGCCTTGAGGCGACTGCTGTTATGATTTGGTGCTGTATAAATGAAATTTAATTGAATATTGAACTTGAATTAAAGATGAGCAGAGATTCATCAACATACATAAAACCCCAGAGTCTATAAATTGTTTAAAAAAAAAACACCCAAAAACAAAGGAATAATATTCTTCAACCTAAAATCAGCTACAGCGCATGTTATCATTAAAAGATTGTGTGCCATTTACAAGACCAAAAATCAATTCTGGATGCCCGTGATCTTCAGGTTCTCAGATGGTACTGCATTAAAAACAGACAAGTTCGAAATAACCGCGCAGTCACTTCCAGACATTATTGTCTGTAAGCACAGTTCACCGTGGCATCCGCAACTGCAGGTTAAATCTCCATCATGCAAACAAGAAACAGCGTGTGAACGTGATCCTAAACGTGATCCTAAACATTTAGAATGGACTGAGAGAAAGTGGAAAGCTGTTCTGTGGTCAGAAGAATTGAAATTTGAAATTCCTTTTTGGAAGTCTTGGACGCCACATCCTCTGGACCAAAACTGAGAGTATCATGGAAACGATACGAGGTGAAATATTTGGACTGTATGCAGGCATTTCAGTGTCGTGATTTTGGTATTTGGAGCATTCGCCAAACTGACCACAGTCAAAAAAAGGTTCTCAGAGTAACCGAGGGCAGCAGTGAACTAACAACTGGCAAGTTATCATGTGGCTTTGGCCTGATTAAAATGATACAAGATAGTTTAGGAATTTAGCCCAACCAGATTGTCCCAGACGTAAGCGTTGGACGGCTCATGTGTGTAAAAACTTTGACTTCTGAGTGGGTTTCGGGTCATTTTTGAGGCATTTCAGTGACTCTTGTTATGCTACAGCATCTGTTTTCAAAAAGTAGAGGAACATTTTTGTTCAGGATTGAATAAATGTGGTTATTTAAGTAGTTGGAAGTTGAAAGTTTCCATTATTGTGGTTTTCAAATTACTTCACATAGCTTAGCCATTTCAGGACTACAGTGTCTGAATGTTTATTGGTCAACATCCAGTTTGTTTGTACAAATTCAGCTCTAATAATGCTGAAACAACAGTAGCTGATGTTTTTATTCCATCCATCCATTTTCCTTACCACATTTCAAATTTAAGAACTCAGGGGGGTTGAACTGGTTCCAAGTATACCCTGCACGTATCGCCAGTTACACCAGCCACTCACATCCACACTAAAGGCCCATACAGAAACATAAATTAACCTAACATCCTGGTCTTTGGACTGTGGGAGGTCTGGGGCGAAAACAAAAACAGCATGAAGTTGCTGTAACTGTTGTGATTTGGTCTCGGATCATGGCTGAACACATTCTGCAGTCCGCTCGATCCGTGCTGGAAAATTTCAAACATCTCAAATCTCCAGTTCGACGGAGACCTAATCTTTGAACGTCACATCATGAACTAAACACATGTCACGTTTTCTTTTATTATTTTGGAAATATTTTACAAATACGCTCTAGTTTAACGTTTAAAGACACTGCAACTTCTTTGTGCTTGCCTTCACAAAAACTCTTAAGCGACTGCAGACTGTAGAGATGTGAGCTGCCAGGCTTTTAGCTGGACTAACGAGGCAGGATCACATCACTCTCGTTTTGGCATTTGTACCCCGGGATTTTTTTTTGAATTGATTTTAAGCTTTTATTGATTTCTTTTAATGGCTCTGCTCTCAGCTACATCTCTGAACTCTTAGCACCATATGCACCTTATGCACCAGTATGTGCCTCGAGGTCTTTTCTCTGTTACAGGTGCCTGGATGAAACTAATACAGAACAGACAGGACATGAGGCTGTTGGAAGAACCTGCTGGACTAAAGTCAGGCTTGCGGAGTCGGCCACTTCCAAGTCAGGTCTTACAACCTACGTTCAGGTGAAGGATTTTCATGATGTTATACGAGTTTTTAATGGGGTTTGACCTGTCACTTTTACTACTAGTGCCTTATTACTTTGATATCACACAGTATTAAAATTACAAGGCTGTGCCAAGTTATGAACCCTAACAGAACAATGGACAATGTAAACAGACAGAAAACAAAGAACACAAAATATGTCCTTAAATGTTTAAGGCCCCCCCAAAATGATAGAAAACTAATTGTCTTCGCCCTCCAGAGCAGCCAAAATAAAAATATTGTTCCAGTTAATCCTGGTGTTTGATATGGAAGTGAACACCTGATTAACAGATCACTGTTTGTTTCAGCACTTTCCAAGACTGGCGTTTAATTTTAGTATTATTTGATCCCGTGTGAACTATCACGGTCCTTGCAGCTGGAGACCGATCAAAGGATGGTGCGACATGTCGTGCACACTGATCTCTGTAACCTTTGCTGCTGGTGTCTGCCAGCTGTTACTTCTGCCAAGCAGATTCCCTCTGACTGCAGATCAGAGCCACCTCGAAAAAGCTCCTGACACACTGCAGCACACTGAGAATCCTCCCATTCCCAGAAGGATGGTGCAGTCGCACCAAACCACATTATTGTTGTTTGATATGACCTGAAAAGAGGAAATGAAGCCATTGTCCAGCACAAAACTGACTTTAAGTGATTTATTGAATTCTGGTTGGACCGGAACATTTTGTCAAGGTTGTGTTCATGGCCTCACAAAATTGGGATTTGTTTTCCTGTGTTCTCGGCCATGTCTGCGATCTATTTCGAGCTGCCTTCGTGTTTTATTTGTTTTTATTTGGTGGCATCTAAATAAAGAGGTCGTGAGAGAGCTTAGGGTAACTTTGCCTCAATGAAAAAATTCTCAGATAAGGTTTTCGGGAACAATTGACCTCAGAAAAGTCCCTTCCACTGCAGTTTTTCACATTTTGTGAAGACTGCGTTCTGCGTCTTTAACACTTTAAGGTAAAGCACATCACAGATTAAAGATTTTTACGTCACAGTTCAACATCTCTCGCTCTCCGTGTAAGATCCTAATGTTGTGTCAGCTTCGTCTTGTGTTGTGAGAAGCTCAGCACAACATCCTGTCAGACGTGTCTTATTGCCACCACAGAGCAGGAAACAATTGTAATTGTTTGACCAACTATATATGCTTTATAGCATGTTTCTTAATATTTTTTCTGCAACATAAGGATTTTATCAGAGTGTCAAATCTGCTATTATCTACTCAAAGCGATTCTTAAAAAGTAATTACCAGCCAGGGTTCAGGGTTATACATTAATGTAAAGGAGGATGCAAACTGCAGTGTTGATGCTTTCATTTCCTTTAGAGTGAGGCACAATCCTTGTGGTTTGCACTGATAACGGAGAACTAACTGTTCTCAAAGCAGCTATATTGTTTTTCCAGTCAAGGTCATTAAGACTGAATCTTTAAGGCTGCCAACATGGGTGTGCCACAAAGAGTGTGAGTACAGTATAAGAGATAAACATAGAAACATTGGGAAAACCCTTTTTTCCAACAACCTCTTAAAATTCCTTGTGGACAAATTTCAAGAATGTCCCCTCTTCACCCTTTATTTAATACATCCTGGACAGGGCGTTTGGGAATATCAGGGGGCCACTGGGTTTGGGAATGAGGCAAACAGAAGGAGAAAAAAAAAAGCACACCCCTTCCCCCACACATTTCTCAGCACTGAAAAGCCCCGAAAGAGTTTATAAGGTCATTTTTCAGAGTTGCTGGCAGGGGAAAAACCTCCAGCTAGTAACTGTTAGATGATGCTAATTAACCGTTAACACATCTCCAGTTGATTTTTGTGTTAATAAATACGTAAAATTGACAGACGGCGTGTGTTATCGTGTGATTTGTGAGTAATGATTTACAAAGCGGCCATCTGGTGCCCTTTATTTCTAAAAACATAATTAACCCTCTGTGGTCTTGTTAAAAATGTTTTAAATGCTCAACACAGAAAGTCATAGAGCTGTTTTTATTTATTTTTTTAAGATAAAGGGAGACAGAGAGAGTTCGTGTGAAAACAGTGTTAAATGGTTAATATATCAGACAAGCTAAATGTTGAATTACAGTATAATAATGTGACACAGAAACAACACAGAGCTGAGGTTTATGGCAGAATTTTGCAGAAAATATTTATTAAAAAAAAAAAAAAAAAAAAAAGACAAAGGATGAACTGAAGCTCTGCCATCACGTAATGTCGCATACTGCTGTTTCTGATGTCATTTTAAAAAAAAAAAAAAAAAAAAAAAAAAAAGAATTTTGCAGCAACAAAGATTTTGAGAAAATTATTTTAAGACCTGGGAAAAGATTTAAAAACTTCATGGGACATATTGGGAAGTATTTTAAGTGTTTCTTTTAATTGTCTTTGTGCAAGTTTTATGCCCTGGGCATCACTAAAGTTTATTTAGTTCATGCTTGAAAAAATAGCCCAAATAAGTGCTCAGATGCCTGCCAAGTGGCAAGACTTGAACAATGACTTTGGCGTAACCTCCACAGAAGAAAAGCTTGCCTGGTTTTTACTGTCTTGTGTTTGTTTAAATGTTAAAATGTATAAATCTGTGGTCTTTAGAGATGCTGGCAGGTGAAGTTTGGTCTTGGTAACCTGGCTGTTTTCATATACTAAGGGTGAGTTTAAGGTGACCAGCAACTACCGAGTTCTTTTAGGGTGGAATATTTTCTTACATGTTACTCAGAGCATCTGCTTTGCACCTGCACGTACAGAGAAAGAAAGCTGTGTTATTCAAAAATAAAAAAACAGAATAAAACGTATTTACAAAAATGTCAAAACTACTTCTCCTTCGTAGACATATAAGATGCTTTATCGCTTTATCTTTAAAAGGTAGAAGCAGTTGATCCCCAACTTTATCTAATGCTTAATTCTACCCTTGATCCTGGCTTGTGAAGACTCCCTGTTCTCACACACTGACTTGAGCGTGCCCTTACCATGCACCCCTGTGGGCCATTCCTCAGTGATGGATGATCACTTTTGTACAGAGAGATGTGCTGCTGGGCTAAGACGACCACAGAGGAAGGAAAGAGAGGAAAAAGAGTCACTCTTTCCGAAGGCCACACTCAAGAGCAAGTTGTTTTGGGGGTTGTCTGCCCAACATGAGAGACAACTATTGTCAGTTACTCCAGTGGACGGGAAGGGGGGCTTTTCGGCAGCGGCTGGTATGGCGAGGGGGCTTGGGGAAGGAGTGGGAGAGCAATCTGAATTTCTTCTAAACACCGTCACAACAACAGGGATTGTGACAAAGAGCCACTTTCATAACCACACGGGCCAAGAACTGAGCATTGCTTCACCATGGTGATTATATGTAATGGTGGCATTAATCATAATGAATCCACCCACCGCTGACATGTTTCTTCAGTGTTCAGGCCTGGTGTTTCACATCTTCTGATTCGAAGCGAAGGCACATAAATTCAGTTTGTTGCTTCATAGAGTAATTTGAAATGAAAATGAGGATAAAAGAAGCATCTTACACACTAATCAAAAGATTCAATAGTGTAGTGTTTTACACATTTGCTTAACAAGGTCTACCAAAATCTACCAAAATCAAACATGCAGAGCTACCGGCTGTGGTGACCACAGCTCTGTCAGGGTACAGCTGACAATAGTCTTTCACCAATACTAAACAGCTGATTCACTGCGTAAAGAGAAACAAGCCTATGGACACCCTTTTCATCGTTTCTGTTCTTCTTTGTGTAGTAATCCCATAAAACTGTGATGTAATGCTGGATGCAGCTTTAATCACAAAGAAGATCCCATCACAGAGGTGCACCTTTTAATCACATTTCAGTTACTCAGAAGAAAAAACTCCACACATTGGTTATTTACAGCTTTGGAGAATCCACTGAGTTCTTTGCTCTTCTTTGTTTCTGCTGATGTCAGTCACTTTTCCGTCAGTGCAGAATGTAGTATTTTCCAGTTGAGGTTTAATTTTGGGGCATGTGGTACCCCTCATCTGTCTTAATGTCAGTTAACACCTAATCTGTCCTTTGCTCTGACACAGAAACCTCTCACAGTCGGAGAGCGTTTTTGTGAAGCAGCTACGTTTCGTACATTTTGTACTGCGAGCTTTTTCCTATCAGATCTGGCTGTGTAAGTTGAATGGACTGAAACACTGAAACATTTCAAAAATCTTTTAATCAATTCCTGATACCTACACAGAGAAAGAGTCAGATTAAACAGGATTTCTGTTCTTAGTTGCAGAGGTGTTTAAAAGTATTAGACCATCTGGGTGAGGTAGGAGTGATTTTAAAAAAAACGTATTTGATGCTTGACTCGATGATTAAAGTGATGACTAATAAAAAGTTTTTTTTTTTAAAGACTAGCTGTATGATTTCACGCAGGATCTTAGTGAGTGATGAGTCATGAAGAAGGAAGCTGCTACTGCTGCCTACAAACTGATGGACATCCTGCAGATGTGCAGAAGAGACCCTGAAAAGATGTGACTGAAAGACCGCTGAAGGACCTCTTGGTCATCCCAGTCACGTCTCTGTGAGTCACATAAGAAACATTCCTGCCATCTCTTTTGTCTCACCTTCTTTTGCAGTTTTCCCTCACTGCCTCTTTCGCCCATTGAATGAGCTGCAGAGGCAGCAGGCCTGAGGCAGAGGGTTACAGAGGAATGTGGGGTCCTGCTTTGGGTCTCGACCAGTCTGCACTCCAGTGATTTCTACTGTTTGGAGTTTGTGTTTTCCCAGAGAAGTCTTAAATCCACCGCCTACCCCCTGTGCTCTGTGTAAAACACACACATACACACAAACAGATGTAATCTAAATGTAAATTGATGTGAGTGTAGTGCACTGGCCAGCTGCCAAAGACATCAGTGAATCTCAAAATAAACCACAGAATCTGGGAACATAAAAGTTGAAGTCAAAGCTACAACAGCACATTTCAAAACTGTGGAGAAAGTGATGTAGTTTGCCTCCTAAAATGAACCTCAGTGGATCAGGTCTGTAAAATGCAGAAATCTGAACTTTGGAAATCAATTTAAATCTCATAGTTTAAAACTAAGCACAGGAATCTGAATGAATTGCACAAGGCTATATTTACACCCCAGTATCGTTTTTTTTGTTTTGTTTTTTTAAACCCCAGATGCTCTCCACACAGCTGTTGAAGCATCAGGGAGCAGGATAGCAAAAAGTACCTTAGGGTGGTCGGCTGCTCAACACCAGAGAAAGCTTGTGGTGGACTTCAGGAGGTCCAGGATTAACGCTACTACTCTGTCCATTAGGGGAGATGTGTGGCGATGGTACAGCAGTGAAAATACCTGAGAGTTCACTTGGATGAATCACTACGCAGGAGCAGAAAAAAGGCAGCTTCTGTTGATGTTTTACGACAGTGTGGTCACCAGAGTGATTATGCTGCGGTCTGCTGGGGTAAACTATGTGAACAAGTGTTACAAATTAGTCCATTGTTGGTATAATTAAAAGGATTCTATTTCTCATTCATTCGCATACTAGATGATTCTGCAGTCATAACTTCCATTCAGCAAGTAGCATCTCATCTATTTGATGTAGGTGGGAGGCAGACAGAGGTTGGATTGATGGTTAGCAAACTGCACATCATCCACACATGACTTTTTGTAATTTCACTAAACAAAGAAAAGCTAAACACTTTGGAAGGCATGCTCAAAGCTGGGTGCTAGGTTCTGTTATGCCTTTGACAAACATTGAAATGATGTACTTTGTTTGAAAAAATACAACCATTATCATCATTAATGCTGGGCTGGACCACCTTTTGTTTTGCCTCCAGAACTGCTTTAAGTCTATGTGGCATAGATTCAACGAGTTGCTGGAAACATTGCTCTGAGATTTTGGTCCATATTGACATCGTAGCATCACACAGTTGCTCTACATCCATGATAAGGCTCTCTTACTGCAACACATCCCATATCTGCTATATTGGATTGAGATCTGGTGACAAAAAAGAACTTTTAAGCACAGTTAACTCTTTGTCATGTTCAAGAAACCAGTTTGAGATGAGTTCAACTTTTGTGACAAGGTGCGTTATCCTGCTGAAAACAGCCATCAGAAGATGCTAGAGTGTGGTGATAACGGGATGAACATGGTCAGCTGTCATGTTTTGCAACTTACTTGGTTGGACTCAAGAGCAGGACTCAGGCAAGACAGTGAGATGTAGAATACGCTTTAGAATAGAATAGAATAGAATAGCATAGAATGTCTTTGTTGTCACTATACAGATGTACAATGACACACGGAGCATCTCCTACTCAGTGCAAACATGTGGGGGAGGGGGCAGAGGTGCAGAGAGCCTTAGATCCGCGGGTTACTGAGGTGAGGGTGGGAGGCAGGAGGAGCAGGAGTGGTGATCCAGTGGTTGAGTTTGATCTGTAGTAATAGCAGGTGTTCCTGAAAAGGTGAATGTCAGGGAGTGATCCGGGGTTGGCTAAGTCACTAGAGAAAGGTGGAGAAACAGAATTACACACTTGACTTGGTATCACCAACAACTAGCCTGTTTACCGCTCTAAGAGAGTGATAATCTGGTGGAGTCTGGATGGCTGCACTGGTCCTTAAGTATTGCCGTTGACTGGTGATGAGTAGCCTCCGCCCAGGTAAGGCAGACACGATGGCTGCCTTTCACCCACAGATCAAGGCTTCTTATGACAGTCTGCAACTATACTCTTCCCCGATCTGTTAGTTGTTTTAAACTTTAGCAAGTCGTCTTCCCCTTGTCTACATGTCTGTTCATTCTGTAACAGTTCATTGATGGGTTCATTTGTTTTCAGCTATGGCAGTGACAACCACTCTCACACAGCACACATTTTGTTCAGATTTTCTGAATAAAGCAAAACAGTTTAGTATCTAATAAAGCACACCACTCACCTCCAGTAACAGGAGAGAAAGGTTTGTCCTTCTCCCTTGTCTCCTGACCTCCTTGCTCACAGGAGATCGTCTGAATTGTTGGAGTTTTCTCTTTACTTTCCCTTACAATATAAAACACCTTGAGACAACTGTTGTTCTGCTATCATGTGACTGGCTGATTGGATATTTGCATTAACAAGCTGTTGAACAGGCGTACCTAAAGAAGTGGCTGGCAGTTGTATACATATTTTTTACAGGAGATTCAGAGGTAGGCCGTTCCTCCATTGATTACTTATGTCCTGTCCAACTTTCCCTTCAACTATATACTTTTGTTATGTACCAGTACATGACAAATTAAGACAAATTAGAGCTCTCCTGTCTGTGATACGGTTATATTTATGAAGTCAGCTGGGGGGCGTGGTTCGTGGTGTGGCAGCGGGAGACGCTGACACATCTTAGCTGCATTAGCTCATCATGCCTCCCCTGCTTGTAAGAGTGAACTGGGTCCTGAATGGCGTTGTTGTTGGTGGTGGTGTGTGTTCGGCTGGCAGCTGGAAAGCTGCAGCCGTGAGTGTAAGGAACAAGCAACTATAAATAAAGATGATGAAAAGTGTTGAAGTGTGGTTGAGTCCATTCTTACTGCCACATCAGTATTTTCACTGATTTCTCATTTGTTTTGGCAGTGTAGAATTAACATGATATTCATGATAGTTCACATAGATCTGTGAATAGATGCGTATAGTATCCATATCACCCACACAATGGAGTTAAAGGTTATTCTGTGGGAGTTTCTTTAATGGGTGGAAATGTCCCAGCAGGTGTGAAGCTCCAGATTGGATATCTGTGGATCCTCAAATGTTTGTCTTAGTGTCTCCAGTTCATCCTGTGCAAGCCCCACCCACATGTCCCTGCATGACCTTTTTATGTCCTTTTTGACATTGTATGTTCATTTTAGCTAAACAGTTCTGAGGAGGCAGCTCACAGCTCTGAGTTGAAGACAAATGGTAGCAAGTGGAGGTTTTTTTCATATAAAAAAGTGGAATCTACACTGTAAAAAAATATTCCGTAGAAAAACAGAAAATGTCCTGGTAATTTTCTGCCAGTACATTTTCTGTTTTTTTACGGAGGTTTGACGGACCTTTCTGTAAATGATAAAACGGAAAATTCTGTAGATTTACAGTATACTCTCTGTACTATTTACGGACATTTCCTTCAGCTATAAAACAGAAAATTCCGTTTATTCACAGTATATTTTCTGTATCATTAACTGATATTTTCCGTTAATAGAAAAATTGAAATTTCTGTTTATATTACTATTTCCAAGCACTTCTTTTCACTGTAACTCATTAAATATAGTTCTTTATATCCTTAAACGTACATTTCTATGCAATTACAACCTAGTACACCATGTACTCAAAAATTCATAAATTAAAACTTAAATTAATTTGTGCTTCGTACACAACAACATTGGTACAATTAATGTTAAATATTCTTTTATTCTCCTTAACTCAAACACTATACTTAAATATAATGACAGCATCCATCTTGTCATAAAACTACTAAACAGCTGATACATGAACAAAATAACTCACAAGCTTTCAAATTTGAGCATTTTTATTTCCTTGAAATCAGGTTGCCCTCATGTAAATGTGTTTATTTACATTCATTCAAGTGGCTACCAAGTGTTTTCTTCAAACAGGACACCTGACAAACAAAAAATGTCATATTTAACGACATGTTCACATTTAATAATATCCAGAGTACCTTTTAGTTAGAATCACTGCCTTGTGGTAGTTTTGCCTCAGCCAAATGGTTAAGGTGTGGTTTACATCCATCTCTGTCCACTTATGATACAGTATACACATGTAGTCAGTTATAGCCAAACACCTTTGATTACTGAATTGCATTCACTTCATTAATGAAGTGAATGTAATTCACATTTGTGTGAACATTTGTCTGAGATTAACTCTTTGGGCTCTTTACCTTACAATATAACATACTTGAGTCAAAATTTGTTGACTGTTTAAGTGGTGCCACATGAATACAACTGAACAGATCTAAAGAAGATGTTCCTGAACTTTGGGTTTATTCGAACAGGACTGATGGATAACCACAGGACTTTTCCCCATATGATAACTACAACACATAATAAATTAAGAGAGATTACTGTCCCAAACTTAAAGATAAAAGTGTATTTACGGGACTTGTTTTGTCAGTGAGGAGCAAAGTATAATTAGAAGTGCTTGTTCTGATGAAAAGTTAAACTGTAAACAGCAGCATAGTGAATAAGGATCTGTGTCCACGAATCCTCAGCAGTGACAACACTTAAACATCATAGTTCAAAATCCTTAATGCACACCTTTTTCTCCACGGTGTTCAAATTCTCTAAGCTGGTTAAGTAGAGGAAAAAGTCTGACATATTTCATGACCATTAAATGTTAGACAAGGCTCTGAAAACGAGGTTACAGTTACAAACAAAAACCTCTGCTTGTGCGCACAGACCCTAAATCACAACAAATAAGACAATAGTAAGACAAATTACTACAAAGTCTTGTTACCGCTCTTCATATAACAGTGTGACAAAGTCCTGAATGCAGCCTGCATGTTAGTACATCAAGGTCCATCTGAGCTTTAAGTAAAATACACTCAGCTTTTCCTTGGATTTTAAGAGTTGCTCAGTTCATACAGGAACTGCAGCAGTCGGAGTTAACGTGTCGCTGTGTTGCTCCTCCGTGTCAGCCATTGAGACTAGTCGCAATTTATTCTGAGGAAAAAAAGAGAAACAACAAGACATTTTTAAAAAGTTTGTATTTTTATAATTTTTTTTTACCTAGAGCATAAACAACATAAACAAAAAAAGGATTAGGGCTGTGCGATATGACGATATATATCAGATTACGATATAAAAATGTCTATCGTTTCATATTATACACTATTCTTTGTTTTGTGGTGTTGCAAAATAAACTGTTTACGGCAATATTTTTTTAATGGTTTTGATGGTCACTGTAGTTGCTATATTATTTCTTAAAGTTCTCTCCTTCTCTTATACTTAAAATAACCACACTATGGACGGACAAGTGACTGTTTTTACGCGTACTCTCGTTACCAACAATGAGGATAAAACCATCGTGTGGCTCCGCCGTCCGCTTGTTTATTTTCCACATAAACCTTTCACAATAAAGCTCAAGTTTCTGTTGAGACTTTTCAAACTAAACTGAAATGATATACATTATTCTCAAACATAAAATTTCAGAATATGCATCAAACAAATGACCTCAAATAAAAACATCAAGTAACTATAAATGGTGCTTACAGTCACCACGCAGATGAAGGCACAGAGAATACCAGCATGGCCAGCAAGGATGAGGCAGAACCAGAAGGACCAGTCAAAAGAAATCGAGGACCTTATTGTTAAATGAGGGGCTACCTCTGTAGCATGGACATGGTTTGGTTATGAAAAGTCTGACACGCCCCAGAAAACTGTACTATGCAAATTATGCCACAAACTGGTCCCCACCACCACTCGAACACGACAAACCTCTTTAACCACCTACACAAGAATCACATGAAAGAGTTTTGAGAGAGTTTACGAATGAAAAGCAAAAAAGAGTCGTCAGGTGCTCAAAATAATCCTTAGACTCAAACGTTAGAACAGGCTTTTCCTTGCAGCACGCCGTCTAATAAATACTCAGAAAGAAAATGGCGGCCATTTAAACTCATGTCTAAAAATGTATAGTTTCATGCATCGGTCAAAACACTCGACTCCAGGTACACGACGCCCAACTGAAAACATTTCACATAAGTCGAGTTGCCCGAGAATCACAGAATTTACAGAAAATGCACTATTTTGTGATATATATCGTTATCAGGAGAGATACGTCTTATATTGGGATATGAGACTTTGGTCATATCACGCAGCCCTACAAAGGATTATAATTCACGTAGAGTTGCATACACATAACACCATTCTGTTGCAACAAAAGCAGTTTATAATTAAAGTAACATACATACCTTGAAAAACTAAATCAACCACAACATTAAACTCACCTTGTGTTTGTAGAGAAGGTGATCAGGGTTTTTCTTCATTTCCTGAGACCAGCTGCTCTGGATCATCACCAGCTTGTATCTTCATCTTTTTTTTCACTCGGGGAAGTCTTTCCTTTTCTTGGCCATTGCTCTGCACTGGAAAACCAAAGTGTGTGATCAAAGGTGAAATAAGGGATATTTTTCCACTGCAGGACTTAAAGTGCTTCAAGTAGTGATAGCTGTTGATCCATTTCTCAAATAATCTGTAAGGATCTGGATTTTTAAGAAAGATACAAATATCTCTGCTTATATTTGGCTAAAAGCTTGATATAGACAAGGCATATAGAGCCCCTGCACACCAGCACTGCGCTTACATTATAGTTCAATCAAGAAATAGTTATTATTGATTTATTATTGAATTTTTTTAGTAATAATTTTTAGTATTTAATCACATTAGCACAGTGGGGTGACAAAAATATTCCACATACAAGAAATGCTGCTCAGCATTTCATAAATTACATTTTCAACAAATGTTGGAGTAAAAACACAGTTACAGGGAAAATGTGTCTGTCTGTAAATATTAACTAAACATTTCTATGTGCTACAAAATAGACATACTGTAATTGTAAATGTGCTGAGGTGAAACTATACTTTCAATAATTTTACCACTACAGTCTGTTAACCACCGAAATAATCTATGCTGGTCAGCTAGCTAAAAGTCTTTACTTTAGCAGCCCAAATCAGAGGCTAACAGTAGCATTTGCTAGCGTCAGCCAGTAAGGTCTGAGGCTTAAACTAGGGTTAGTGTAACTTTGCCTGAAACCCTTTAAAGTGTACAGTAGAGCCAACTGTAAAACACAGGTATTGATACAGTACTTATTAGAGTCCTAGAATAATTTCTAGAACCATGAAGTTCTCACTTTCCCAGTTATCCACATCGCTGACTTTCGCTAATTAGCTAGTTAGCAGTCACAGCTGTGTAATACCCAGAGAGACACAGACAGCTAACTATAATATTTATGAAAACTGGTTCAGCCACTGAAGGGCAAAACTGGTGGTATCACAGTAAAAATTATTTTAACATTAATTAAAATAAAGCTTAAGTCATGTTAAACCTAAATAACAATTATTTTAAAAAATGAGTCAGCAAAATATTCCTGACTTGTCTGGAGACAGCCGAAACCAGTTAACAAATAAATTAACAATTCTTTCTAAATAAAAACACGGAGTCTTTTGAAAAACATTATTTTAATAAAACGAAACATGAGTTTTAATACTTACCACAGAAATATGAAGGCAGTTTCTCCAACTTCAGAATCCAAAATCCAGATGAAGCCTGAAAGAAGCCTAATGGCTGCTCTTGCGCTTACTTTTCCCTCCTTTTCAGGTTCTTTTTCCCACAATGCATTGCAGTAGTTGAGAAATACAGAAAAATACCTGTAAATGACTAATACGGAAAATTCCTTCACGTTTATACAGTAGATTGTACTGTATTTTTACGGATTTTTTTTACAGTGTACAGTGTCTGTTGACTGATGAGAGAAAATGAAGCAACTCTATGTAGTGCACATTAAGAAAACTTATAGAAATTCTACATACGATTCCATATGAAAGCCACCCTTTGTTTCATCTCGTCTTTTAGAGGGGAAGGATTTGGTTGACCAGTCAACAAACAAAGGAAACTGACTAAGGGTCTGCTTTCGGACCAGAGGGAAGGTTAGCTACCATAAAAGGAGTAGGTCTAGAAGCTCTCCGCCAGAGACAAAGTAGTGCACAAGACCTTTTATAGCTTCTTGCACTGCCCCGTGTATCCCTGCTGCATCATTAAATGCTTAAACAAATGCTGTTTGTCAGGCGTCCAAAGGCTCAAAGCAGGATTTCCCATGATCATATCAGATAGAGTTTCCCTTTGCGAGGAACAAAGTCCAGCGCTGAATGGCTCAGATGGAGAGGATGAGGCAAAAGGCAAGGAAGGAAACTGTTTTGATATTGTTCAGGACCGCAATTCTTTTTTTGTTTCATTGTCACTGAAGTAGCTGATGTAATGGGAGGATATATCTGTTAATGTAAATGGAATGGCTTGAGGAAAATGTAAGATATGGTGATGAAAGGTCAGAGTACTGAAGAGTGGATTTCCCAGGCAGCTGTAACTGGAACTGACTTTCTTAATCCTTAAATCATTTCCTGACCACAACCCACACCTTCAATGTAAAGTGTGATGCAAAATACTGTAAGGACTTATTTTTGTCCCAAGAAAAGGAAACAGATCTCCACTGCATGACTGTGAATGTTTGTCCCTACAACATTAGAGATACACATATAAAAAAAATGTTTTAAAATATCTGGAACCCCAAAAAACTGAACAAAACAAATTCAAAAATACTTTCAAAAAAACTCTTCTCCTATGTGGCTAGTGTTATCATCAACATGTTCCAATCCCTGCGGCGTCAATTAGTTATGCTTTGTCAAAGCTGCTGGCGTGGCTAATTTAATTAAACACAGGGTTTCATTTGGCCTGTGTGCTGTGACGCACTGCATCATGATATAAGTGAGAGTGATCATCATCTCAGTGCATCATTTGTAAGTAGCAGGGTTGCTGTGCTAACAGGCCTGTCCACGATCTTTTCCATATCTCAACCAAGTTGTTTCAAGGGCTCAAAGGCTGCCAGCAAGTGGAAGTGAAAAACACTCCGGATGGGATTATTGGAATTGATACTTGAGTTTTTGAGACTTCTACATCATCAGTGTGAATATTTGATATAGCAAATAGGATGCAAATTAAAGCTCGTATATACTAATTAACAATTACTCTTTTTTTTTTTAAAAAAAAAAGAAAAAAAAGAAAAGCATTTTTCATGTTAAATAAACATTGTTCATGTTTCAGCTGCTTCCTTATGGGTTGCCATAGTGGATCATCTGCCTCCATCTCACAATATCCCTCTCATTCTCCTCCGTCACACCAACCTCTGCCTGTCGTCTTTCACTACTTCCATGAATCTCCATATTCAAAACCCTGTCTAATATATCTATTATCCCTTCTTTGCACATAGCCAAACCATCTCAGCCTTGCCTTTCCAACTCCAGCTCCACCTGAGCTGTCTCTCTGATGTACTCATTTCTAATCCCGTCTATTCTGGTCACTCCCATTCAAAAATCTTAGCATCTTCAGCTCAGCATCGTGTCTCTTTGTTAGTGCCACCATCTCCAAACCATACATCGTAGCAGATCTCACTACCATCTTGTAAACCATCCCTTTCAGTCTTACAGTTATCCTTCTGTCACTCCTCTCCACCAATTCCACTCTGTCTGCACCCTCTCTTCTTCACCTCTCCTGCGTGTTGCCTGTCGCTTTAGATGCTCTAGATTTTAATTCATCTACCTTCGCTACCTCTACTCCTTGCATCTTCACTGCTGCACCTGCTTCCCTCTCATTCACACAGACTTTCATTCTTCTCCTCTTCAGTATATTCCTTCATCTCTGTCTTCCAACAAATCATTTTGATCGTCTAACTCTAAACGTGACTATAAACATGGGCATAACTTTGTGCTGAACACTGGGGGGTGGGGGGGGGGGGGGGGGGTCAAGATCTTTGTCTAAATAAATAAATAAATCTGGGTAAATTCCCAGATGATTAAACATGCAACTATTTTGCTGGTAATAACTGAAATGAGTAAAGAAAACCATCAGCCTTTTTATCCAAGATAATTCAGAAATTTATTGGGGGGGTGGGGGGGGGGGGGGGGGGTATATTGGCTGGGTCTGATTATTTGACTATAAATCACAAGCCTAGAATTATTCTGTATTTAGTAAGATTTGAAACTAGCAGGAAAAACCATAAACTCATTAGGAATGTGCTTCCTGATGCTCCAGGTCATTTTCACAGATGTAGACTATAACTTCATTTTGAAAGCAGAGAAGTTTCTGGACATGAGAGGGAATGTAGATTTAAAGCAGAACATGAGGTTCACTCGTGAGACCTTGAAATGTGTTCATCTTTATATACACTTCACTAATGCTAGAAGTCACATTAACATTCAGTGTCGTAAATTTTGTTTAGTTTAAAAATAATGAAAAAGAGCAACAACAAATAAAAATGATTAAAAAAATAAAAGAGGGTGTGAAAACCCCCAAAAAAGTTAGTTTGATTAAGTCAATTTTATCAAAGTTATGGACAATGCGTAATTTTATTTCTGCATATATTTTTAATATGTTTTGAATGTGCGACTTTTTTTCTAAATCCACTTTTTTCCCGCTTGTAAACACCGGGGACACTGTGCGCATGCTCAGCTTAACGACGCACATACGTAAGCTCACTCGACCAAAACAAATATGGCGGATACAGTAATGATGGTAAAGACTCCAAAACCTTTTGTCTGTTTTTCCCTCGGTTTTTCTTGATTTCGTTTATGGGTTCGGCCGTTTTATAAAGTCGTCGTTGAGCCGGAGAAGTGTTTTTTGGTGGTAGTTTGACCGGACACCCAACAAAACGAAACCTAGAATATAAACGGAAGTGTGTGGACCTTTTTTGAAACTAAACATCCGCCTGTGCAGCGCGTGTTTGCTGTGTTATGTCGTTATTTCAGTGCATGAAAAATGGGGAAAACATGAAAAATAAAGACGTTGAGGTTCAACGACACGAAGAATGGTGTGCTGATTGAGAGGACCAACAATATGTAACTCAAAGCAAAGAAAGGAGAAATGGACTTAACGTGGATACAACCTGAGAGCACCGAGTGGTAAACAGTAATACTTTACAGAAATATTACCATGGGTTTGGTGAACTTTGTCATATCCACTGTAGGAAAATGTCTGGATGCTCTCTGCTTACTACTGGACCTGAACTTTGTCATCGTCCACACCGTGGTGCAGACTCTCCTGGCAGTTATCACCTTCATAACCAGCCTGCCCAGCCTCCTTTATAACTCGGTGCTGGAGCTGGGAAACCTCGTTCTGCTTTGCGCTGTGTCCACCGCGGAGGCGACATCAAACCTAGCTCACAGCACTGTGGCTAATCTGGGGAGCTTGTTGCTGGCTCTGGAGGGGCTCCTGGAGAGCTTGAAGATGGTGGGTTACCTGTCTATGCACGTCCTACTGCGTGGAAAGGAGCACTTGTGTCGAGGGCTGCTGTCAGTGATTGAGGGCTGTGGCATAGCAGTCAGCCTGGTGGTCTATTTTACCAACACAGTGGTAAACTTTGTGCTTATCGCTACCCAGAACGTCTACTTGGCTTTGGTCAGCATGTGGCAGACGGTTTCCACCCCACTGCAGAAGGCGCTGGAGCTCACGTTGACCTGTTTCACCTTTCTGTACAGCAGCCTGGCCGGCACATCAGCTTTGCTATGGACACCCTGCAAGATGGTTTTGGACTTCCTGGTTTCACTGGTGCACATGTTCATTAGCATCTTCATACTGAACATCTACGGCCTCGTGCTCACCATTACTATTGCACTGGCCACCACCGCTTACCTAAACCCGGGACTGTCCCGACAGATTGCTGTGCGCGTTGTAGAATATATAAACTCCTTTTCACTTCTCCGTAGATTATGTTTGGCTCTCAATTGCATCACTTCAGCCTTACTGTGCTTGCCTCACTTTATACGCCGTAACGTGCAGTACCTGCAGAGGATCCTCTATCACATCTACCGACTGGAGAGACGACTTTGGCAGCAGTTGTCTCACCAAAGCAGCCTGATTGGCCTGATGCTCCGACCACATCTTCACAGGCAAAACAATAACAATAACAGCAACAACAGAGCTGGAGGTGACGGTGACCCTGGGGAAGAGAGGCGGGACCCACCAGATGGTAGAGCAGGAGATGGAGCCCACCAGGAGGTGCTCAATCCAGTTTTACCCTCCTCCAGCACAGACAAGCAGCTAAAGAAGAAGTCGCGTTCAGGCGAAGATGGTAAACCTCTGCCAGCTGAGAGTCTGCTGACTCTGCTGAAGGAACAGGAGGAGAGGAAGAAGTGTGTGATTTGTCAGGATTGTGCCAAGACAGTGGTGCTTCTGCCTTGCAGACACCTCTGCTTGTGTAGAGACTGTACACAGATTCTTTTAAGGCAGCCCATCTACCAGCAGAACTGCCCGCTCTGTCGGCAAATGATCCTCAACACCATGGACGTGTATCTATGAGGGACCAGCCAAAGTGGATCAACTGGTGTCTGATACCAAGTAGCCTCACAGCCTATCAGTATCTACATGTATAAGTTTTACCACCACTGAGCTTTACTATATAAGGTTTCTTTTTTGTCTTTTCACTTAAATGGGACTTAAGTGAAAAGACCAGACCAGACTTGTTAAACATACTGGATAGCTCTGGATTATTTGGGAATTGAGAGATTTAATGATAGTAAGAAAACAAAAAGTCACCAGGTTGTCTTCTGGTGTCAGATGCGTGCACACGTTAACAGCACATGTTGTGCCCTGATTCCATACTATACACTAAATGTAAACAACACATAGTATGTACAAGTTCTCATGGTAAACATTTTCTGTGAGTATGCAAGAAGTCAACATATTTATATGTGCACAATATTTGTGCCATGATGCATCACAAAAGTGATACAGCTGTATACATTTTGAGAGAAAGCCAGAGGTTTTGTTTTTTCAGCTGTAAGCACCTCTTTGTGCATTTTGCATCAAAAATGTAAACACAAGCTTCTTTTTCTCACATGACGCCTTGGAAAATATCAGAATTCGTTCTGTTCTCACTTCTGAGAATATTCCTTAGTTTAGGTGAGGTAGCAGCGTGGGTACGCCTTGCTTGCTTAATTCTACGCATTATTTTCCACTCCGTTCCTTCAGGCATCATATAAACTTTATACCCAAGGAGCTAGAAGTGTAAAAAAATAAATTTTCAGAATGATCTCTGTTCAGGGATGCAATGCTTACAATGCTTTAAATATCAGTCACGTGTGCAACTGTGTGTGTGTGTGTGTTTGAGCTTTGCTTTAATTTTTGCCTTCCCAGTGTAAATCCATACTCAAATCCTAGAGTTAGTCTTGAGTTTGGGGGCAAGTCTCTAATTTAAGAGTAAGCTGTGTCTGTTGCTGTTTGCCACAGGGACGCACTGATTAATCAGCCACGCATCAGCTGTTTGCCAGTGTTAACCTTGTTGATTGCCTGCTACCCATTTAAGATGATAACTACAGTGGCCCTGCGAGGTCAAATGGACTGCAACTAAAGAAACATCAGCAAATAGAGAAAGAAAAGACTGCAAAAATACAACAAAAATAGAAAAAAACATTGCCAAAGCTAAAAAAATTTAAGTTTTTAGTTTCTGGGGAAACAACTATTTGATGCAGCAGCTGTGGAAGTTACAGAAACCAAAACGTGAAGGATTGCACTGAGACACACTCGACAGAAGCAAAAGATTCATTATCGTTGTAAAGGAGAAGCAATGCAAGGCAGTACATATTGTTTTAATCACACAATTCATACAGTACTGTAGATGTATGTTTGCTGTTAGCTGTTTACTGTTAGCTTGTCACTTCCACAGCTGTCCTGTCACGTTATTGTCTTCCCAAAAACACTTTAGTTTTCTTTGGTGTTTTTTTTTCCCCTTTAGTTTTTCCTTTAACAGTGTTGTTTCAGTTTCTGCTGTGTTTTGCGTGCTTTTACAGAATTTTTCAGTTTACTGGTGGGTTTCTTTTAAGATGCATTCATTTGACCACTCAGAGTTCTTAGGTTTGGTCAACTGAATGCTCAAAAACAAGGTGGTTAAGAGGTCTGGTATATTCTTAAAATTGTTTGTTTGTTTTAAGTTTCCCTGGCACAAATGGAGTATTAAATTAAAGTAAAATCGGTCCAAATTTCACCTTCAGTGCATCTCTCGTGTTCCAGTGTCGCTACATTGAGCCTCAAAAAAAAGCTTTTCTACCACTCATGTCTTAAATTGTTGTGATTTCAGTGGGCCAAGCTGTGAAGGAAGGAAGCTAACACTGTGCTTTTACTTTATTAGTGAACACATAATTCCACATGCTGTACGCATGAATGTTGTATGTATAAATGCAGCTTTCACCCTTTAGACCAGATTCTGTGAACCACTTCACCATTTTGTCTTTCCAGTCAGGCTTGATTCCATTTATTGTATCTTATTTCTTCCAGCTGATAGGGTCTTTCCTGTCCTCTGCCAGAGGTGAGTTACAGTCACAACTGACAAGTAATCCATAAATGGTTTTCCCTTTCTTTTGACATTGCTGTAAAACTGATTTCTGTGGTATAAAAGGACCATAAACAAATAAGGATTTTGCAATTTAATTTGCGGTTGTTTCTCCCTTTTTTTCTGTTTCATTTAAAATATTAAAATTGATTTATGTTAAAAGTTTACAGGACGATATTTTGTCACCAGTTATTGCGTTGTTATTGATGGTGGGTGGTGTAGAGTCAGATATGGAGAAGTTGTGTAATGGAAAATACTGATGATGTCATGTTTTCTACTGCAGGTGAAAGCGGTCTCGGTGTCAATTTGGAAGATTATTCATGATTCTAGAGCCTGTAGTCAGAATAGACCGCTCTCAGGTATTTCTAAAGCACCAATGGCAGTCCTAACTAAAGATTTCAGTGGGTAGAAACACATGCTGATTGCTGAATGTATGAACTGTGTGAGCAGTGAAGGACTGAGTTAACGACATGAATGTGTGTTATGTTTTTTAAATTGCCATGTGACTGTCTTGTGTTTGTAATAAAATAACAATCCCTGAAACTGAAGCTCTTCATCCAAGTGAATGTTTTTGTACGATTTTACCTGCAGAGGATTTTATTAAACAACCCATTAATTCATTAATCTATAGCATCGAACACCAAAAAGAAGTTTTAAGACCATCTTAAAATGCTTTGTCCAAACAGCTGTGCAAAGATGTGCGGTTTCATAGAAAACTGATTATTAAGTACACCAGTTCAGCTCCTCATTAATGCAAATATCTATAGACAACCACATGGCTGCAGCTCAGTGCATTTAGGCATCTTGACAACCATGTTCAAAACGAGCAACAGAATGGAGGAAAAGGTCATTTTAGGTGACCCTGATCAGCCGGTCTTAGGTTTTTCCATACAACCATCTCTAGGATTTACAGAAAATGGTCTGAAAAAGGGAAAATTATCCAGTGAACTGCAGTTTCTCGGGGTGAAAATGTCTTGTTGAAATCAGGTTGAAGTAGAATGGTCAGACCCTTTTGAACTGATAGGAAGGCATCCTGTGAAAGGTGTGTAGTATCCTTTGGAGCATCTCTGAATGCACAACATGTCAAGGCAGATGAGCAACAGCAGCAGAGGACCACACTGGGTGCCACTCCTGTCAGCTAAGAACAGGAAACTGAGGCTATAACAGAAGATTGAAAAACATTGCCTGATCTGATCAGTCGTGCAAGATATATCTTGATACCTGAAGTATTGTTCATTAGGCTTTTTTATTCCATAGTCGTTGAAAGAACAAATAGGTAAGATAAATAATAGAAGATGAGATTTGCTTTTAAATTTACAAATGTGAAACAGACAACTTGCTCTGACGTCGATCTTAATACATTTCTTTTTACATAAGGCACAAAATCTGCCAGCTGTACAAAGTGAACTGCAGAGGATGCAACTCTGGACAGTTGATGACATCGGTCATTTCAGGACTGAGGCTCTAAAATAGGCTAAATCTCCCTTCAGGTGAATTTTGAGGGAAGATCCAGTCTCAGGAAGGAGGGTACCACCTCTAGTTGAATGCCTCATGCTGTTTCTGTAAACATGTTTCCAAGTGAGCACAGATGCAAAAAGTATATTAAAACTAAAAAGAAAATAAATATTGCGAATGAACATCCTGTGTTCTTCCATGTTTTAGTACTGTGACCATGAAGTTGGTCAAAACTGGCTGACGAAAATGTGACAGGCTAGAAAAGCTTGACGGTTACTGTTATTTCCTGCAAGAAAAAAATAATTCACGTCTGTTGTGACACATCAGACACAAAGGGCGGTTTGGGGAAATGAGTGTAGCTGTGATTCAGGTGCAGCACATGAGAGGAAACAGCCACACTCAGAAAAGGCGTTTAAAAAAAATAAAATAAAACATGTCGTAAAAGAATAACCACAGGTGCAAATAATAAAAGTATCGATGACTGAGTCACACGCAGCACTGAGAGTCGCAGTGTTGTTCACTGTGGCTGTCATTAAATAGCACAGCCAGCAGTACTGTTAATACCCACACCTGTACTTCTCTCGCTATATGAAAATTCTATTCAATTTTATTTATATTGCGCCAAATCACAACAACAGTTGCCTCGAGGCACTTTATTTATAAGGTAAAGACCCTATAACAATACTGGAAAACAGAGAAAACCAAAACAATCATATTAGCCCGTTAAGCAAGCACTTTGACGAGAGTGAGAAGGAAAAACTCCCTTTTAACAGGAAGGGTATGTATAAAGTAATACAGACTTGTTACACATTTATTTTACTTATGGTAGCAAAGATGATGCAACAGTTCAGAGATAGTTTAGCTTTCACGTCTTTTGATTCTGAAGATAAAGGAGCTGCTTTGTGAATGAGGGTGCGTGTCTGGAGCTTGCAGAAAGGCTGCAGGATTAAGGGAGGAAAGGGGTCCTAATGGCCAGCTGGGAATACTACTATAATCCTACTACAATTCATCAGAGCCTTGTGGCTTACAGCTTCAGAGGCTTCATTCTCATTCCCAATGTTCCCTCTAAAAATATCTCCATATTAAACATCTGCTCAGATTTTTAAAGTCCACCTTGACCTCCATAAATATAATTCTAATGTTTCTTTTTGCACTTAAACTATGTTGCTGTTAAATCATTCTGGCTCTGGCTCAGCTGGAGACAATAAGACTTATTATTTAAATGACAGAGAGGTGAGGTTGCTACCTGACCCCCAACCTCAACAGACTGTAAGACACCAAAAGCAAATCCGGGTGCTATTTGTTGTCTCCTGACCTGTGAGCCCAGCCTCAGCAGTGTTTATGTTTGTTGCAAATGAGGGTGGTGTTAACAGAGGAGAGGAAGTTTGATGTCAGGAGAGGAGCAAGAAGAAGTAAACCGAGGCGAGCAAAATGCTCCGGGGATCTGACCTCTTCCTTCTGACCCCGGTGGTCTTGCAGTGTGGGAAAATCTCAAACTCCAGCACGCTCATCTTTGACTCATTCAGGCTCTACTTCTTCTGATTTTAAGCACCATCTAGGTAAAGGTTTAGAGCCACTGTGGCAGAGACAAGGAAGAAATGGGCAGCTCATTAGCCTCAGCCTCAATCCTAACCCTCACTCTACTGTAATTAAGAGATTTGTTGTAATGAATCCAACTAATCCCGATAGCCTTTAATAAACAGAGTTTGTGATGTATGGGCAGCTCAGAGGCTGAAGCTGGTAACCACTGAAGGAGGAAGCTGGATGGTAGCAGATCCAGCAGTTTTGTTGATACTTCGTGGTACTGTGATACCTTGAGCTTTAAACCAAAGAGAAGCACTTGCTACTTTTTGCTATGGCTGAAAGACTACTGAAAACAAAAATAGGCAGTGATGCTGATTTAAATGTAGTTCTTATAAGAAATATTCAGACCATGATTTGTAACACTGACTCTGTGAATGTAATGCAGCTTCTATTTTTAAAAAACACTAATCAACAGAAAATGGGCCATAATGTCAGCGTGAAGAAAAGTACAAGTGTTTGTACAAGTCCCTTTGACGGGACACACCCAAATCGTTTGTTATTTCTATGCCCATTGAAACTTTCTGGTCAAGAGGGACATAAAAGATCTGATTACAGTACTGTACAAAAGTCTTGAGACACTCCTTATTTCTTAACATGTTGCTGGGGAAAGGGAAAACAGATGTAGTGATTTATTGAAACAGTATGTGAGACTGAGCAGACTGGTGTGATTGTCTTCATTATTCAACACAGCCTGAACTCTCTTAGACAGTTTTTTTTTTTTTGTAATTTATATACGTAGTCTTCAGGAGTAGTTCTCCATGCTTCTTAAAGGACATTCAAAGCTCTTCTTTGGATGTTGGCTGTGTTTTGTTCTGTTATCTGTCAAGATGATCCCACACTGTGTCAATAATTTTGAAGTTCAGCTCTGGGGAGGCCAATCCATGGATGACTGTGCTCCACTGTGTGTGTTTCACTGCACTAGCAGTGTGTTTGGGATCATTGTTTTGTTCAAGTGTGAAACCATTGACAGTCAAATGGTTTTGCATGGAGAGTCACAATCTCACAGACATTTCCACGAATGATGTCCAAACCACGACGGAGCCTCCAGTGTGGCTACAGATGGCTGGAGACACTCACTGTTGTACCTCTCTCCTCAGCTCCTCTGCACATAGTGATGACACTTTGAACCAAAACTTTCAAATTTGGAAAGTTTCATCACTCCATCAGACCCGTTGCTACTGATTTTTCAGTCCAGTTCTTGTGTAACATAGCATGACAAGACCTTTTCTGCCTGTTTCCCTTTCTTAAGAATCGCTTCTTGACAACTATCCTTCCACTGAGACCGTTTCTGATGAGGCTTCATCGAGCAGATAGTAGATCAAACAAAGGGTCAAATACAGCTCTCAGATCCTGTGTCAGGTCTTTGCTGGATTTAGTTCCCATTTCTCGAGGGCATGACTTTCAGATACTATTCGTGATTAAAGATACAATTTAAAACTGGTTGTTTGCTAAGTTTTCTGTATTGTGTAGACACAACAATGGTTCACTCCTACAGTTACAGTTGAAAATCTCTACAACACGATTTAAATTCTAAATTTCTTTACAAGGTAGACAGACTGCACCATGACAGGAAGCATGACAGGAGACTTTTGAGAAGCACCGGTGCAATTTAAACTCATAAATTGCATCCTAATTTCCTTCGGGATTAATAAAGTATTCTGATTCTGATTCTGATTAAACTCCTGGATGTTATCAGGTGAAAATATGAAGTTCTCCTGGCGGTTGAATCATCATTCAGCCTACATGCTGACATGCAGCCAGTTCAAAACTCCATTTAGTACTCACACATTTTCACAGTGAGTCCTAATGTTACACCAGCTTTCATACATTCATAATGAACAGAGAAGAGCACAGAGTGAATCGCGAGGTTCACGTATTGATCTGTCTAAAGTACGTCTGAGCTGCTTCACAGATGTGGGTTTGTTTTATGATAACAGTTACTCTAATATAGATCCCGTCTATCAATATAGATACATTTGTATGCATGCATGCAAGTGTTTTTGTCTTAAATAATCTGATGTTTACAATTTTAAAATATTTCATTGTTTCTAATTGTGTTTTTGTGTTTCAGGAGCAGGAAATAAAGTATCTTGTTTCTCTTGTCTAGCTTGTCAAGTGTGCATTCTGTTAAAATGAGAAGAAATGTTTAGTAACTAAGGGAGTCCCTTTGTGACATGATGGAGAGTAGCTACTGGGTCACAAACTGAACTAATAAAATGTTCATTCCTGTGCAGCGTGGGTCTATTTTAACATCAGCAGCTTCTATTGAACGCATCATAAAGGCACCTCAGGAGTGTCAATACTGCTGGCTGAAATCATGAGTCCTGCCCAGACACTGTGAAGTAACAACACTATGAAGTTTGCAGGCAGTGGTGCTGAATAGCGGTGCAACACTGCCCCCTGCTGGATGAAGTGTTTCCATCAGCTCTAGACAAAATATGCAGCTTTGAGCAAAAGAATGGCAGGGCTATAAATACACACGGGGGTAATCAGGGGAATAGGACACAAGAGGGTAAGAAGACAAAACTGAAAGTGTAGCATAATATAATCTAAAATCATGTTACTAGTTTCTTCTTTTTCTTCTTCTTCTTTTTTCAGCTGCTCTCTTTAGGGGTTGCCACAGCAGATGCAACATCCTCTTCTGTCCTTTTCTTTTCCTCCTGCCAAGTAGCTCCATCTTCAACATCCTTTGTCCAATACATCTGGTATCTCTTTTTTCCACATGTCCAAACCGTCTCAGTCTTGCCTCTCTAATTGTCTCCAAATTGTTACACTTGAGCTGTCCCTGCACTCTGTGTGTTGTGGTCACATCTTCAGCTCTGCCACCTCCTTCTCAGCCTCCTGTCTTTTTGTTAGTGCCACCGTCTCCAAATCATGCACCATCTTGTAAACCTTCTCTTTTACTCTTGCTGCTATTTCTCTGTTACAAATTACTTGTGACTCTAGTCTCCACCTGCTCCATCCTGCCTGCACTCTCTTCTTTACCTCTCCTGTGCTCTGTCATTGCTTTGAATGGTTGAAACCAGGTATTTAAACTCATCCACCTTCCCTACCTCTACTCTTCTTTGCTTTTACACCTCCCTCCTACAAGTGTATTCAGTCCTGCTTCTACTGACGAGGAAGAGTAAATCATGACCTTACTTCAATGAACAAATAAAATCAGACAAAAATTAATTTTAGATCTTTTCTTTCTTCTTGGGTGCTTTGATTTGTAGCTTCTTTATCTGCAGCTACATCTTAATCCAAATGTCAGACTCTCATCTTCTTTTTCTGAAGTGCCCAGTCTGTATTTTAGTGAGTGATGTCACTGTCTGCTTTACCCTCAATTCTAAGCCTCAACATAGCGATGAAGGCTGTGAACTAATGGAAATAACTGACGTACGCCAAGGGAAAACTTATTAACTCATTGCATCCTTCTCCCTCCCCGAGCGGGAATAGTTAGAAGGACCCATCTGGAGCTTAATATTGTATAGGGGTTTGACAGAGAAATAAGAGAATAGCATTTCATCATGTCTGAGTGTATCTAACAAGGCTTTCTCGAGCTCTGGTCTTGTCGGAGTTTATTCGAGAAAATAAACAGTTCAGCCCCAGATCTCAAGAAACAGAGGGAGCGGCTCATCTGAGTAAACCATGAGATTAATTCACACCCACGATTATTGTTGGGAGGAGAGAGAGATGCTGACTAACATCAACCAGCTCGTAGTGTATCTGTCAGGGTACTTAGAGCGTTTGGTGAACTCATTAGGCAGAGGTACCTAGCATGAATCCAGTGGAAAATGAATATTTTCCAGCCTTTTTCATTTGGGTATTTACTTTAGCAGTTTTCTGCCTTTGGGAATTAAAGCAAAGGACTTGGGCATTATTCATAGAAATGCCATGTGAAAGCACTTTATGCAACTTTACACTAGAGAAACACTACATTTTGACTTCAGTACATTTGGTTTTTACTTTTCAGATTAAGATGTTACATTAAATGCATTAAATTTAAATATACAGTCGTGTGAAAAAAAGTGTTTGCCCCCTCCTGATTTCCTTTTTTTGTATGTTTGTCACCCTTAAATGTATCAGATCATCAAACACATTTAAATATTAGACAAAGACAACACAAGTAAACCCAAAATGTAGTTTCTAAATGAAGTGGTATGTATCGCATCTTTGGAAAGTTATGTTCAATTTCTATAGCCACATCCTGCCACACCTGCCACACCTTTTCTTAAACAAGAAATTGCTTAAATAGGACCTGCCTGACGAAATGAAGTAGACTTCAAGATTCTCAAAAGCCAGACGCCATGCTGTGATTCAAGGAAATTTGCAAACAAATGAGAAACAAAGTAACTGCGATCTCTCAGTCTGAAAGGGTTGTAAAGTCATTTTTAAAGCTGTGAGACTCCAGCAAACCACAGTCAGAGCCTCCCAGGAGTGGCAGGCCGACCAAAATTACACTGAGAGCACAGCAACGACTCATCCAAGAGGTCACAAAAGACCCCAGATCAACATTTGAAGGATTGCATGCCTCACTTGTCTCAGTTATAGTCAGTGTTCATGACTCCACTATGAGAAAGAGACTGGGCAGATTTCCAACGCTGAAGGAAGATAAAGGCTCGTCTCAGTTTTGCTAGAAAACATCTTGATTATCCCTTCAGATGTTTGGGAAAATACTCTGTGGAAGACAAAATTGTAACTTTTTGGAAGGTTTGTGTCCCATTACATCTGGTATAAAACGAACATCATACCAACAGTAAAATATGGTGGTGTCAGTGTGATGTTCTGCAGCTGTTTTGCTGCCTCAGGACCTGGAAGACTTGCTGTGGTAAATGCAACCATAAATTCTGCTGTCTACCAAAACACCCTGATGGAGAGTGTCCAGCTGTCTGTTCCTGACCTCAAACTGAAGCGCACTTGAGTTCTGCAGCAGGACATTGATTCAAAACACACCAGCAAGTTCACCTCTGAATGGCTTATGAAAATCAAAATGAAAACTTTGACTTGTGGCCTAGTCAAAGTCCTGACCTGAATCCAACTGAGAAGCTGTGGCATGACCTTAAAAATGCAGTTAATGCTCGAAAACCCTCTAAAGTGGCAAAGACGAGTGGCCCAAAATGCACAGTGCTGAAAAACACTCACTGCCAGCTATGACAAATGCTTGATTGCAGTTGTTGCTGCTAAGAGTGGCCCAACCAGTCATTAGGTTTAGGGGGCAATCACTTTTTCACGCAGGGCCATGATGGTCTGAATTTTTCCCCCTCTTTATAATAAACATCTTCATTTTCAAACAGCATTTTGTGTTTACTTGTGTTAAGAATACTAAACCCAAAAAACTTTTATTTTGTATTTTTGACCTTCTTGAAACATCTCACAACCTCATACATTTATTTGCAACTATTAATGAGGGAATAGACTGTATATAAAGTAGTTAAAACAGGTTCCAGATTTTCCATTCATTTATAATTATTACTAGCCCTATTATCTTACACTAGATTACATCCACAGCAGAACGAGGGCTTTTAACACATTTATAAGAGTATATTTATCAAATCATTCTCATGCATTGCTTTTTTTAAATAGCAGTATCAGGGGTAGTTTTACTGTTTTCCATTTGCACTTTGTCTTCAGTGAAGTATTTGAGTTCTTTTCCCTCTTAAAATCAGGCAGGGATGTTATCAGAAAGAGTCTCGCCTTTCCTGTTTGGAGTTAACTGTGCAGCTCCAGCCTAATGCCTGATCCACTTTCATTCATGGCCAGAGACATACTTCAGTCTAGTGTGTTTTCAAAAGTCTAAAAATGTATTAATGTCTCGCGTTAGAGCTGTAGACACTAAAACAAAATGCAATAGAACAGTGGCATAAAGGCTGTTTGAGAATTTGTGGCCTGACATCTGTTAGAAGAATTAACTGTCAGCAGTTTAAAAGCTGAAAGTGCAGAACAGACACAGAGTAAACTGTACCGTTCATTGTGTGCACCTCAGTACACCATGTGCTATTCGGGTTACATTGCCTGGTGTGTTCTTTATTTATTACACAAATACAGCTGTATCGTGTCACGGATGATTCACTTGTCTGTCCAGAATGTCTCAGTAAGGAAATAAAAGCGGCACATGTCAGGCAAACACAGCAGAGTTTTTCCAGTCCGAGTACACCAAGAAGCCGGTGAAGCTGCTGTCTGTCTTGGTGCTGGAGTAAAATCCATTGTACTCTGAGAGAGCCATCTGCACCCACACCTGATCGCCGGGGATGAGGTGAAGCAGGGAGCCGCCTGAAAGAGATGCTGGTTTAGGCCAGTTGCCATAAAACTGAAAATAAGAAGCCACAGCGTGTCCGTTCTTCATCAGGTCGAACTGCAGGCTGGCGCGGTACACCGTGGCGTGGACGGCAAAGTAGTAGACTCCAGGGACTTTGCAGGTGAAGCGTCCCGTCTCTGAGTTGTAGTCGCCTTGTTCATTGATCAGGATGGTGTCAAAGCGGACTGCGTCGCCCACATTCAGGGGCGAGGTTTGGCCCTGAGAGAGTTTGACACTGAAGGCGGATTTAGGAGCCACTGCACACTCGCCCGGCTGCCCCCTTTCCCCCTTTTCTCCAGGGTCACCCCTGTCTCCAGTCAGGCCTCGCATTCCTGTCTCACCTGGAGAGGAGGAGGAGGTGCACAAATATGAGAATCCTGCACCGATTTATCACATGCTCACAAACAAATCCATATAAGTACGTACCTGGGGCCCCTCTCTCCCCTCTCTCCCCCTTTTCCCCAGGAGCAGCATCCCTCCCATCCCTCCCATCTCTCCCTGGCTGACCAGGACTGCCATGAACCCCAGGAGAGCCTGGGATACCAGGGTGGCCAGTACACAGACTGGGGGGGATCTTATTGTCCTCTAACTGGTTGGAAAGATGGACTTGTAGGACGAGGAGGGAGGGGAACAGGGACAAGAGTCTGAGTGAGGTCATTGCAGTCTCAAGGCTGAGAGAAAACGAGAAATGGAAAAAAAACAGATGAACAAGCACAAACAGATCTGTGCACGAGCAACACTGCATTACAGACAATGGGAAATATTGACCTGACTAAACAAAAGAAAACCACAACTCCCACTAAAATAAAACAAAACATTATGAAAATAACAGAGGGATGAAGAGCGCATGTAATTTCTGGAAACTGCAGCATACATAAACACCAAATGGGTGATTTACACACGATTTATGCCCTTACAGTAAAAATGTATTAGTTTTTTCGTCAGACAGGCTCTGACAGAGACTTACAGAAATATGTCAAGTAGATTCAAACAGTCTCATCCTCTACGGAGTGGAAGCTCTCGTTTAAAACTCAACCTAACTGATTGATTGACAGTTTTATATCAGTCACAAAACTCAAATAACAACAAAACAAATTGTAAACAGAGTAAAAGTAAAAGACATCAGGTTTCCATGAATATCTCTATAGAACACGTAATTTACATGCTCCAAACTTATTTCACCCTATCTTCTTCAATAACAATATAATGTAATGACCTTGAATATTATAAACAATAATGCAAAACAGAGGCTTTTGTTAAAAAGTATAATATTTTGCCACTCACCACCTCACAGTTTGATTTATGGACAACATGTCAGCGTCTTAGATTTAGAGTAAAGATGGTGAGGGCTTCACTGAATTCGTTTCGGGCAGCACTCCAATCATAAAAATAATCCCTTTGGGATTTGTTGGACCTGATTATCAAACAAACTAAATATCATGTTTGATCAGAAAGTACATTTTTTTTGTTCCCATATGTACGACAGAAAACAAAGTCACAGCTGTATAACAAAATATTAAAACACTTAATTGAGCATGTTTATGTATACGGTGCAAAAAAGCCACATGAGCATGCAGGGTGCAGGGAGGTTAGACTGGACCAGAGGGAAGTCATTTTAACTCTTTGCATTTACATAACAGCCTAGTTTACAGATTTACAGCAACGGTCATTTCTAAACAGGTCGTTTGTATGACACAGGCTGCGATATGATGGGCATCATAGACAATTTCCAGCTCAGGAGGTGGAAAAAAACATCTTCAACTACTCGTTTAGCAAAGATTAGTGAGCTCTACAAATCAAAACATTAATATTCTAAACAGATGTTTCATATAAAAGTTTGTTGACATGCTGAATACCAGCTGGCCTACTCAGAAACAACTTACAGTCACACCTAACACTCAAATTCTCTCTTTCTCTCCCTCTGCTTCCTGCCCGTCCCTGAACACAAGCGGCCTCGGCCCTCAGACGACTCTGTCCAGACACTCAGGTTATCAAAGTGCTAATCTCTGCTAACTACTCTGTATAAAGTGTGGAATGTTTTTAAAATATATATATTTGTCCTGCAGCACTTCAAAGGCTTTATCTTTCTTTTCCTGCCAGGTTTTCTCTCATCCAGGATCCAATCAAAGAAGAAGAGGAGATAAAAAGCTGCACTGTTGGATCCTCTGCCTGAGAGCAGGAGGAGGAGGAAAGCTAACAGCTGTCTGAAAGCAGGTTTAGTAATGAAAACCTGCAGTTTGCGGTGTGTGACAATAATGAGAAAAGTCGGGTCTTGTTGGTCTCCTAATGGGAAGTTACCTTCACAACAGCTGCAGGAACAGAGAGAAGAGGGCAGAAAGAAGGACGAGGGGGGATAAAAGCAGAAAGTCAAGAGAGAGAAACTGTAAAAAAAAAAAAAAAAAAAAGGAGGAGGAGGAGGGATACTGAGTTACATGAGTTACATTTCTGCATTCTTGGCAGAAATAGAGAGCAGACATGAGAACAAATACTGGAGAGTCTGAGCAGATGTCTGCAGCCACTCCTCAGTAGGCCTCAGATGATTAGAAACATTTATGGTTTCAATAAAAGCACGAAAAACTCAATCTGCTGTTTATAGGCCACTAATATGTGAACCACAAGGTTCACTGGAGAGGATCGCTCAGTCCTCTGACTTACCATCTTTTCCTTTTTTCATGCAGACACTATCCAAAGCAGCACTGTAATCGCTTTGTTTTTGTACTTTTTTAAATCCAATCAGCATTTTTTTCCATCCAATCCACTTCACTGCTCTGAAGCTCTGATGGAAACTTAAGTTTTGCTACCTGGGTGGTTCAGATGAACATTTCAGAGCAGTTTAATGGTTTTATTGCAGCACCACAGCCATTCGGTAAAAAGTCTGGCACGTTGCCTTCAGGCCAGCTGGAGTTTGATGATGTTATCCACATTTACTGTAACTCAGTATCAGGCTGTTAAAGGCAAAGCTGCCTGCTTTATTATGACTCTCTCGTAGTGGGAAGTACTGTAACTAGGTAGAGACAGTAGACACAAATTCTAGTTATTTAATTTATACTCATTCAGCATGTTGCCATTGTTATTGTCATAGTTTTATTTTTACTGTACTACAGTGTCAGACAGCTCCAGATTCAGTCTGTAATGATTTAAATAAAGCTGAGGCATAAAGAAAACCTCCTTTCTGTGATAATAATCCAGTACTGTAAACACAGCAACATAAAAACTGTGTTATATTCTACTGTGTAGCAGCTGTGTACTTCTTCTTTTGATACTTGAGCATTTTTACTGCGTAATTCTCTCTCATAGTTGTAGCTGCGCAGTACATGACGCAATATGTGGAGAAAAAGAGCTTTTTGCTGTGAAATGAAAGCACTGATAAGCAGCTTTCATTGTTTAATTATAGGAAAGATTCAAAACTTTACCAGATGATGCGCTGAAGTCTTGAAGTTCTGCTGCTTCTGATGATGATGATGATGACGACGACGGTGATGTTCGTATATGTGTGACCAGTGAAAGCTGTTCCTCCTGGTCAGAGAGTCCTGCTGGGAAAAACTGAAAGGAAATGGTAATGAAGCCCAATTAGAAACTGCGGTGGGTGGGTGTGTGTGTGTGTGAGAGGAGGAGCCGTGGGTGGAGGAGACATGCAGAGGAAAATATGTGATGTTAGTCCAGCACAAATAAGAGAAAAATGGAGCTGAAAAACAAGTGACAAAACCAGCGTGAGGGGAGTGATGAACGGAGGAGTGTTTAGGATGTTGCATAACAGTGTTGGGGGAAACTCTCCAAGGCAAAACCACAGAAAGTTCAGAGGGGCTGCAGTCAAAAGAAGCAAATGTCCCCAGAATGCATTGCTGCAGCTGAACCTAAGCTGTCCTCAAGCTTCGTTATACAAAAACGCTGCTGCCTACAAAGACAGAGCCTCAAAGAAAGGCAAACACGGACGTGTAATGTGATGCAAGGAAGTCAGATGGGCACGCACACATACACGGATTTTCGTCTCCCTCCTCTGTGATTATCTGCTTCCAAGGTGAAGTAATTTTCTCCATCCAGATAGCATCTTCTAATATCAGGCCTCCACTCAAGCAAGACTCTGACAGTAATCCTCTTTTCCCATGTAATCCTTTGCTGGTAGCATTTAGTTGATAAGGGAAGAGGTCTTAATATGCTTTTGGCAAAAGGAGGCGGAATTTGAGCTGGTTACTTTTTGCAGCTTCCAGAGGGGTAAAAACAACATGTTTCACGGTTTTCATGCAGCACTGACCCCGAAAGGACTCAGCCTGTGCCAGAAGTGGACATGGTAGAGTTTGAGACCACAGCACTCTGAATCTATGTGGAGAAAACAGAGTGAAGCCTTTCAGCAACGTGCAGTTGACTTCCACATCGAGCAAAGTGAATACATAGGTATAAATGGTGTATTTGATCTTTTGCATTTGCAGAGGGATGGTGGTGTCGCTTTGAGGGTCAACATTTTGGTCCATGTGAAATACCTGAAAAACTATTTGATAGAATGCAGTAAAAGTTGCACATACATTCAAAAGTAGTTATATACAGTCTCACATGAACAACAATATATGACATATTACAACTTGTCATTATCCATCCATCCATCCTATTCCGCTTATCCAGGGCCAGGTTACGGGGGCAGCAGCCTAAGCAGAGACACCCAGACCTCTCTCTCCCCACCCACCTATTCCAGCTTGTCTGGGGCAACACCAAACGCGCCTCCGCAAATCCCTACTTTATCCTGGTGGAGGGGTTTGTGTCTCCCAGGGATCCCAGGGGCTATGTTTTCCGGGGGGCTTCTGGTCCCCCGGAAAACTGGTCCTGGGTCAGGTACCAGACAATGAGCGATTCAGAAGACTTGGTGTTCTATGAGTAGAACACCAAGGGAACAGTTCACCCTGCCTGGGATAGGGTTACCAGGGCCTCGCCCCGAAGCCAGGGCCGGGGAGGGTGCCCGAGGATGAGTGTCTGGGGGCCGAGCCTTAGTCCATGGGGCCCAGCCGGGCACAGCACGAAAAGGGGACATAGGCCCAACCTCCTGCAGGCCCACCACCCACAATCGACACTGTGGGGGTCGATTGTGTGCTGAGCAGTGGCCAGGCCCTGGTGGGCCAGTCCCCAGCTACCAAGTCCAAAACCTGTCATGGTTTCTTTAACAAAACCAAAGCCAAAATGCGTAAACAATGTGGAAATATCAAACACATCAGATTACAACTAAGAGGGTAAATAGCAGGCTATACTGCTCAGACTCGACAGGGCTCATGTTAAATGTTAAAGTCCTTTGGTTTGCAAAACTACAAACCAAAAGACTTTTGGGACAATGTCCTTTGGACAGAGGAGAGAGTAGTGAAGATGTTTAGCCATAATGCACAACCCTTGAGTTGGAGAAAACCAAACACAGCATATCAGCACAAACACCTGATATGTCAAGCAGTTGGTATGAGGTGTTTGGGGTGGAGGGGAGAGAGTTTGGGTTTGAACTCCTCTGTCTGACAGATAAAGCTTGGCTGAAATTAGGTCCTTCACGTGATCCCAGCAGCAAATCTACAAGAATCAGGGTGCTGCAAAGTCCAGAGCTCAACCCAACTGAAATGTTGTGATGGGATCTTAAAAGAGAGCTGTGCTTAAATGAATGTGACAAACCTCAAGAGTGGGCCAAAATTTCTCCACAACTATGTAAGAGACTGATAAAGTCACACAGAAAATGATTACTTCAAGTTATTACTGCCAAATGTGGTTCTACAAGCTATTGAATCACAGGGTGTACTCAGTATTTCTGCTTCTGCATTTTTGCTAAATAAACAATGACGCCATGTAATATGTCATGTGTTATTGGTCATCTGTTCATTATATTGACCACTCAAAGTGCCTTATATAAGTCACATTTAGGCATACATTCATACTTTACCCTATATACTTCAAGCCCCTCATTTAACCCTCATCCACAGCCAATTTAGAATCACCAATTAAACCAACATGTTCATCTGTGGACTGTGGGAGGAACCTCACAGTTGGCAGGCTCAGGGAGGACTCCACTCAGAAAGGCCAGGGTTCAAACCTGCTGTGAGGTCACAGCGTTAACCACTATAACACCGTTCCACTTTAACGTTTTGGAAAGTGTACTTTCTTTAAGCCGTAACACATTTCCCACAAAAACTAGTGCAAATCAACACAGCAGTAACAAAGAAAAGGACGAATGAAAACAAGTAAAAATGGGATTCGTGTAATTCTGTTTATTTATTATTAACGTATCAATATTTTATTGTTTATTATCATGGTGGTTACCTCTTATGTTAGCACAGAGAAAGCACACCCTCCAAAGCATTTTGCTGTAACAAGCACGAGAACAAAAACACATGGGTCTTTATGGGAAGATGGTGAGGAGGGGTGGTCAGCAGTTCCTTTGAATTTGAGTCACCCTGATGACTCAAATTCAAAGGAACTGCTGAGGAGGAAGAGGAGTTTAAGTGGCTCCTGCGGAGCTGCAACTGAAGTTGGGACATGTATTTAATTAGCAGCGCCAGATTCAGCACATTCTGGGTCTGCTACAGCGATTTCCTGTAAGAATCCATAAACTGCTGCTCGGAGGATTTGCTCCTAATTTGGACCACCTGACAAATGTAGCTTTCAGTGAGTCCTGGTGAAGTTTCAGTAAGAGTGTGAAGGTGTTGGACAGTTTTAGTTTGGGGTTAAATGTGTCACAGTCACACTGTTTAAAATGACAGATAAATTAAGCAAAAACAAACAAACAATTGGACAATTATCGAAACATGAGCGCAGCCTCTAATTTTAATGATGTCATTGCAGCTTTTCTTCTTCTTCTTCTTCTGTTTTTTTTCTAGCTCTAATGCCCATAGCTGAATGAGACAGTGGACTAAAGTAACACCTATAATGTCCATAAGTATTTGACAGACTTGAATGAGGAAAAGAAAAGGGAGAAAGGAAGAGGGGGGAAAAACAGTGGAGAAGAGGGACGGGGGATAAAGGGCAAAAAAACAAAAACCAACTAAATAAGCAGACAAAAAAAAATACATATATCAATCACCTGGATCACCTGTTGAGAAAGAAAAAAGAAAACAAGCAGAAGAAAAGGAGAGCAATACAATAAACAACATCACGATGATCTATGGGAATATAACAGTAAATACTAAATATTAAACATTATTGTGCAGCACGTAAGATCAACAGAACACAGTGTGCTTTGAGGTAGGAGCCAAAAAGGGTGTAGTTTGTGTGTGTGAGCACCCATGTGTACACCTGTGAGCATGGACATGCTTGTTTTTAAAAGGTTCCTTCATGTAATGATCTGATAGAGGGTGTGGGGGGGGCCACAGCCCCGTCCTCCAGGGCATGAAGCAGGTATGGAGGAGATCAAGACTCCAGACATCCAGAGGCCCCCAGAACACAAGAGACCAAGGAAGACCAACAGCAGCCGCGCCACTGTCCCAGAAAGAGCTGAGGAGAGCCCCAGATGAGGGGTCACTCAGCAGCCGCGGAGCAGAAGCCAGGGGGAGTTGCAGTGACGCGCCCGTGAGCTCCGCCGGCAGCCAGCCGTGCCTGAGTGACCGAGCCCCAGGCCGAGAGGCCGGGGGCACCCCTGGACTATTGACTGAGGACCTGTTTCATGGCTTCCTTGTTGTTTCAGGACAAATTAAGCAGATGATGAGACAAAGTCCAAATGTTCACTGGAACTCTCAATATGAGGTTCAAAGGGACACACTCAAAATAAACCATCTTGAGCAGAGATGTCAAACTCTTGTGTGACTCTTTGGGCTTAAATTGTAAGAAAAGGTGTTTCAATTGAAGAAAAGTTTCAGCAGCTCGTTGCCCAGACTGCCTTGTAATTCTAAAACAAAAGATTTTTTATTAATATAAAGCTAAAAGAAAAAACAAAACACCCTGAAATTTCTATAGTAATGGCCAAGATACATACCTGAAGTTGCTCTCCGATCCATTTATCAGAGCATGAATGTGTATGTTAGAAAAAAGTGCTTGTATGACTTGGTGAATGGGGCGCGTTGTATAGAGTGCTAAGATAGAGTAGAATAGCTCAAAATAAGAATCAATCCATTTACTTCAGATTTTATGAGCCTTGGGAGACTTTGCCCTGGAATTCTGGCCCCTGTATGCTTGACACTCCTGCATTAGAGGGCTAAGAAACCCTTTGGGAATGCCCAAATTAACAACCTGGTTCATCCTTATAAAATGAATACACTGATGAGCTCAAAGTGGAAGATCACAAATTCACTCTGAGTTTGAGGTCAAAATAGATGCTTGTTACCCTTTTTAGTAAACAGCAGTTATACCAATGAAGCATTTGCTGTGGTTCAAAGCAGATTCTCAAAGTTACATTGGAGTAAACTGAATCACTTTGGGATTACTGATCTGTGGGTGGACTTTTTAAAAGGTCTGCTCTGAAAAATTAGGTACCTCACAGAAGGTACAAAATTATTCAAGCTTGATGTTCACTGTAGGAGAATAAAGTAGTATTAGTCATTCAGCACTTTTGTATTGACACTCCTCAAACAAACTGAAACGAACACTATTTAATCAGACTATTACATCAAGTCAGTTAAATTTCTGGAATATTGATTTGGTCAGTTAAATAGCCGTGGAGGTTATTAATCAGTTTCAGCTGCTTTGGTGTCAATGGAATTAACAACAGGTGCACTAGAGGGGCAGCAATGAGACAACCCCCAAAACAGGAATGATTTTCCAGCTGGAGGCCACTGACATTTTTCATGATTGTCCTTTTACAACTTTTGTATTTGGCTAGAGTCACTGTAACTAGTAGTAGCATGAAGGGATACCTGGACCCTGTAGAAGTTGCACAGGTAGTCCTCAAGGATGGCATATCAATATGTGCCTTTGCCAATAGGCTGTGTCTCCCAGCACAGTCTCAGAAGCATGGTGGAGATGACAGGAAACAGAGAGTTACTCTAGGGGAGATGGACAGGGCCATAGAAGGCCTTCAACCCATCAGTTGGACCAGTATCTGCTCCTCTGCAGGAGGAACCAGATGAGCACTGCCAGAGTGCCTTCAACAAGCCACTGGTGTGAACATCTGACCGAACAATCAGAATTGGACTTCATGTGACCTGAGAGCCTCTAGTGCAGCCTGTGCTCACACAGGCACTGCCTGGCTGCCATTTGCCATTGAATACCAGAATTAGCAAGCCAATCATTAGCACCCTGTGCTTTACACAGATGAGAGCAGGTTCAATCTGTGCTCATGGGACAGCAAGGGTCTGAAGAAGCTGTGGAGAATATTAAGTTGTCTGTACCATTGTTCAGCACTATCAGTTTGGTGGTGCTGAACATGAAGGTCCGGGTAGGCATATCAATGCAACGACACACAGACTTCTACAGGCAATAGCATCCTGACTGCCATTAGATATCAGGATGAAATCTTTGGACACATTGTCCGACTTTGTACAGGACCCACTCCCTGGTGCACAACTATGCCCACCACCATGTGGCGAGAGTATGCAGTCAATCCATGGAAAATCAAGGAATTGATACCATTGAGTGACTTAATCCATCACAACACCTTTGGGACATTGTTTCAGTCTCAGAATTCCAGGACCTCAGTGATGTCGTCTCATTAGGAGCATGCCCTGATGTTGTCAGGCATGCATAAAAGCGCACTGGGTTCATACAAAATACCGATTAGCATTTTGAGTTGCTGCAATTAAATCTCAGCAGAATGAACAAAATCACTTTGATTATCGGGGTGTTTGATTTCAGCCCTCTGTGGACTGATCATTTTCATTTCCATCAAACAATGTGGCATCCTTTTTGTTCCTAACACATTACCCAGTCCATATCACCGCAAAGACCTGATTTTTCCCCCCATTGAGATCTGAAAAGTGTATATAAAAGCCAGAGTGTGCAATCCTTTACAAATCACATTTGAGTAAATGAGGCGAGAGACAGAGGAGTAAAGGAGACATGTTTATTATTTAAACTATCACTTAAATAAAAAAGTGCATAGAAAATAAACATGATTAGAAACTTTTCTTTTTACACTTATGTACAACTTTGTTTCCAAATTATACATTCAACCAAGTAGTTTGTGGTTTATTTTCACGGTGGTGGTTTTCCTTCATTTCGTTGATGTGTACAAAGAAAGATCGCCTGTTTTATGGGAGAAAATATGACTGCTGTGAATACCGTTATTACAGAGAGCGGGAAGAAAATGATAAGACAACGGCAGATAATCAAGGCGAAACAAACTAGCCCGTTCGTGATCCCTCTTTTCCACGTCCTACTGCGACACCGCAACCCACCCTAGGCTGATAACGTCTATACATGTGAAACAATCAGAAAAATTACAAATACAGGTTTAAGTACTTGTCTGACCTCTCCAAAACCTTGATTTGTAAAAGAACAATTCAGGGTGGATGTTGCACGAAATAAATAAATTAAATGTTTTCAACATCAGCATTATGACTTTCTACAAAAAACAGTACATGATAAGTACAACCAAAAGCTTCATAGGAGAGAGAGATAAAGAGGTGGTCAGGGAGACGAGAGAGGTTTCCAACGTGAAAAAAAAACCTGATCAAAAAAAACCAAACAAACAAAAACAAACAAAAAAAAAAATTAAATTAAAAGAAAAACGCCATTTTGGTGGTATCTTTAAAATCCTGGTAAGCCTCCACAAACCCATCTCCTAATTTTTACCGCATCAAGTAAGCAGTCTAAAAAGTCCCTGTTAAAACATTAAAAAAACTAAATTAAAAAAATAATAAAAGAAAATTAAAAAAGAAAAAACATTCACTACAACAACCAGAAAAAATGGATGACCTCAAGAAGTTCACAACCACATTAATACAGTTACATTTCTCATCACATTAAAAAAAAACAACAAAAAACAAACAAACAAACAAGAAACTACCCCCCCCCCCCAAAAAAAGTTCCTTTCCAGAAATAAAACAAAAAGAACTGCAACGCTCCCTGCTGCTGCGGAGGAGGAGGAGCGCTCACAGGCACAGCAAAACTGGTACTGGATATCAATATACAAAAGAGTGATGCACGTTAGATTCAGCGGATAGTACTGTAACACAAAACCATTATAGAGTACATTGAAACATTGCTATTAACCATTATAAATCTGCTGTTTTTGCTACTGTAACTAAGTTTGTCTGTCCATTCCATATATTGTATAGATACTAAAGTACAAGAAATTACTATGCATGTTTCCGTATAATATTGTTAAGTATTTATACTATAATTACAGATAATGACGTAGAAGTGCCACTGGTGTGGCGTGGTAAAATGAAGACCAAAGAAACAGCAGACAGCTTCCTTATTTGTATCTATGCCGTTTTAAAAACGGTGAAATAAATGACTTGTCGTCAATAAACACACTCTGACCCTGAAAAAAGCAGAAGTGGCTCTCGTGAAGAGAGAGTCGTAGACAGAGCCCTTGGCGCCGGCCGACGCTAGCGTGAACTGTTTGAGCTAACCTGTTGTCCTACAGACAGAAAACACTGCCCGCTGTTTTACGCCTCAGTGTTAATCCCAGTGCTGAAATGAAACTGCTCCCTGGCTTTGAGGTCGTATCGACATGTCTTCCACATCTACCAGGGGTTGCTGACACGACAACTTAACAAAAAAAAAAAAACCAAACAAAAACCAAACAAACAAAAAAAAGCAACAAAAAAAACCCCTAAACGAATATAGCTGACAAAGCATCAACATCCACCCACGTTGGGTGATGTGGAGGAAGAATATACATTCATCGTTGACCTTTAGCAGCAGAACCCAGCAAGCCCGGTTGTCAGTGTAGGACTGTGTACGCCCGGCTGGCCCGCCGGCGGAGGCGTCAGGGCTCTCGGTGGGAAAGGCGCAGCCGAGGTTTGTACACGCCACACCGTCAGGAAGGAGAGGGCTGCTGGTGTGGTCCCTGCCTTCACTTTGTTGAAGTAAAACAATAAAAAATGTAAATAAAAACAGAGTCAAGTGCACTTTGCTAGAGCCTCAAACACCACTGTCGGAGTCATCAACACCAATCCATAAATTTGAAATATCAGGGCCTGTTGCACAAACTCAGAGACGGTCTGTGCTTCTGGTTTCAGTATTGGGAGCTTTTCCTACGCCTGTTCAGTGCCTGTGTCACAGCTAAAGTGCAACCCATTTTAGCTTCACTTTTACAAAACCAAATGAGAGGGTGGTTGAGGGGCGAGCCGCTAACAACCTTAAAAGGCGGCAATGAAGTCACGATGACGAATTCCTTAAAAGGGACAAACGGAGCAATCGGCTTCAGTTGCTCAGTGGAACCAGTCACTCTCTGTTTAAATACTCTGTTTAGGACGTGAAAGCTTTTAAGAGAGAAGAGGCATTTACGAACTGAGGTGAACCACGAGGAGACTGGATGAAGGTACAAGAACGATCTCAGACTGCTGGTGAGCATTGAAGAGCAGTCACCACAACACCATGCTTCTTTTAATGTATACAATGGCTCTAGTCGGATATGATGAGTGCTATAAGTAGCATTAAAATAAAGGCACCTCTTCATTATAGCCAAAGTCTTTGCAAGGACATAACGCCTTAAACTGACGGGAATCTTTGTGGGGTTTTTACATGTAAATATTTCATATATTGCCAATCGGCTGCAAGCCTATCGACCCTTGGCTCATTAGTGACCGAACCACTTTGATAGAATCGCCTCCATAAGGGCTCTATCCTCGGTTTGATGTGGTGTGGAGACAATAAGGCTGGAGAGAGGAGAAGTCGGCTATGGATCAACAATCTAAACTCTCTCTCTCAAGTGCATAATAGTAGTTCACATGACTGCCATACTGTCAGCTAGGACTGGAACAATTAAAATAATAATAATAATAATAATAATAATAATAATAATAATAATAATAATAATAACAACAACAACAACAACAAAATAATAAAAAAATGTCAGCTCTGACCAAACGGCCCAGGATAGATAAAAGAGCTACTGGTGGACTGAACTTAAATGGGGACCAAGCCATAGATAGACCAGCATCAGTCTTTGGAATCAAAGAAAACATTCAGGGTACGAATTTTAAAAAGAAAACAAAAACAATTATTAAAAAAAAAAAAAAAAAACTCTGGAAGGCAGCGGGATACAAAACATAGAGACCAAGTATTAGTGTTTGTAAACCCCTATTTTCTACAAAAATGGCAATAAAATAAATACAATTTTTTAAAAATATAAATACCATCATTAAGTGCTATTCACTAGTGAGTGCTTTTAAGGTTTTTTTTGTAGAAAAATATACATTATTTACATTTTTTTTTTTAAAAGCAAGCATGATATTTCCCTGTCCATAATAAAAAGACAAAGAGACAAGACTTTAGAAGACTTAATACAAATAAAAAAGAAATAATTTTTTTCCTCTTTTCTATCAGTATGTTTATCACAACAGGCCAAGAAGAAAACAAGCCGAGTGAAAAATTCAATTCAAGGGCGCAAAAGTTTGGTTCTCTTTGCTGCTGTAATTTGGAAAGTGACTCAAAAGTCCAAGCTTATACGATTACCCGAACGAGTTTGATAACAACAACAGCATGCACAAACTTGCAGACGTCTCTGCGTCTGGAAAACAGGCCCCAATCCCACAAAAATAAAGAAAAATCAATTATAAATACGTCTACTCAAGCACATCAGTAGGTTTCTCTGGTCCCTCGGCTGTCAGTCCACCAGAATCTCTAGCTGCCTCGCTCTCTCAGGCCAGAGGCTTCATCTCACTTTCATGTAGCTACCAAGCTGTCAGACTGAAAGTCAATTTTAAGATGGTATCAACCTCAGATATCATCCTTTACACAAACTGACAAAAACAAATCTTTTTCTCCCTTCTTTGTTATTTCCACTCTTCCTTCCTGTGGCGACTGCTCCCCCTAGTGTTTCAACCTGTACGGCTCTGATCAGGCTGCCATACACGAGCAGCTCCTATTTACAGTGTTAAATGTACACACCTACACACTTTTTTTTCCTTCTTCTTCTTTGGGAAAACAAAAAGTCAGATTAGGGGAAGGTTCCAGTAAAATCACAACAATTCTGAAGGCATCGAGGCACATTCAGACGGGGAGATGTGCATCAATAACAGTTGACACTTAGATCAACATGAAAAATAAAAGAATTTCTAACAATTTTCTAATTTTTACCTTTAGTAAAAGTCCCTTCAACAAATTGCACTTTGGTGTAAAATTGAACCAAGTTCTTTGATATTTTTTTTTCCTTCTGTGTTCACATCTGAGCACAAGTAGACCAAGACATTTAGAAAATTAAGGAGGATGGGCCAATGCATAAAAACAAAAATATAAATAAATTATGAAGGGGGAACTTTCTGACATGACTTTCTGACTCACCTCTGAGTGCCAAATGAAAGCGAGACATAAGGAGGCACAATATGTTGGTATTTCTACAAATGGCGCGTCCTCCCAAAAAATGGCCCTTCCTGCATATACAGTGCAACCGACAGCTGCTGAGCCTGCTGTGCTCAAAACCATCAGCGGAGGGCGCCGACGGAGCTCCTGGCCTGCTCGCAGCTGTGGTCCATCATAGACCAGACGCATGAAATCGCCACAAACCCGCGTGCTGCGGGTCATTGTGGTGCTTTTGCTCAACAGTCCTCGTTAAGGTCCTTCAGGTATGGGCATCAGTTGAGGAACTTGCGACACTTCTTTGCGCCGCAGTTGCACGGCAGCTTGTTGCTGGCGTCTTCGATGGGGAACTTGTAGTCATAGGTGAGCTCTTCCCCGCAGTAGATGCGGCGCGAGGCGAAGATGACGATGTGCTTCTGGCTGTCCACGGTGATCACCCGGGAGTAGCAGTTGGGCTCGCAGGAGTGGTTGATGAAGCGGGCAGCGTTGCCGTGCACCGTGGCATCCACCACCTCGTAGTCATCGATGCGAAACATGTAGCAGCCAATGCCCTTTGAGGAGAGAGAGGACAGTTTGTATAAATAATCGAGTTAAGCAAATGACGAAATCATCGGAAATCGTTCAAGTCCTCACCTTCCCATCGTAGTATTTCTCCCGTTTGTCAGTGAGCACAGACCGAATGACGTTCCCCGAGTATTCGATGACCATTTCTCCTGCTTCGATGGTTTTCTTGCAGAAGAGGCCGCGGCCATGGATAGGAGACCTGACGGGAGGATCATAACAGTGGACTGCTCTCAAAATTAAACAGGCAGCTATCTGTTATTTATCTGAGCACTGAAAAACAGCTGATAATAATAAAAATGATGACACAGATTTAACACCACTGATCTAACCTGTAGACTCCCACAGTCTCCTTCGAGGTGGCCTTGAGCTGTTTGAATCTCACAGCAAGTGGAAGCTCCATGGAGGCACGTCTGCGAAGGGAAAAAATTATGAATGTAATATTACATTTCTTTCTTTAAATAAAGCATAATCATTTTTACAAAAAATGAGTTTTTATTCACCTGGCAGTCCTGAGCTGCACTTCATCATCATCGTCTTCCTGCGGCCTATACTCAGGAGGTTGGCGATGTTTTGAGGCCAAGAAATTGAACATGTCGAATACTGACCTCCTGGTGGAACAAACAAGAATCTCAATAAGCAAAGCAGCATCCCTGGAAACAGTTATCTGTACGGTTTATTAACAGTGTGCATTATATAAAGTGCCATTTCTGCTCCGATTGACTTCTGGTTTCCTGACACGTGCTCTACAATTTCATGGTCAGAAGGTGTGTGTACCATACTGACCTGTGGTGGACTTCTGCACGAGCCGAGCCGTGGGGGTTGATGGGAGGTTCGTCCGTTTCCTCCGGTTTGTGGAAGCGGAAGCGATAGCTTCGACAGTGCCTGGTGCCGTACAGCTGCTCCAACAGGAAGACTACAGCCTCATGGACGACCCCGAGCATCCTCAGTCCATTCACACCTGGAAGGAGCGGAGAAACACCTTCATCATGAGGCTTTATTCAAGTATATATGTAAAGTACCTCTAGTTATTATTTCTACACTTTTAAAATTACACCTCACCTTCAAAGGAGAGCTTTTTGAGTCGTGCACTGGAGCGAGCTTCCTGCACTTTATCAGTGAGGGATTTCCAGGCCTCTGTAGGGGAACAGTCGGTATTTTATGCCCAGTGTGTGGTTTCGTTTTTGCAGACTTGATTAAAACATTTTTATTTTTTATCACAAAAGCAATTTAAATTTGAATTCGTTTTGCCAAAGCAGGCGCTACAATCAGTTGTTTTCTTTTACCTTCAATACTCTCACAGCGGATGTGGAACCCGTCCTCACTGCAGATTTCAAAGATGATACCCTTTTTGGGTTTACTGTCTAAACCGTTATCCCTGCTGTTGCCATCCTGGTCGGGCAGTGAGGTCACAGGAAGAGAGCCTGCTCCTCCAGTTGCATGAGGTTTGTCTTTTCCCACCACTTTCCCTGGTAAAACGTGTCCTTCGGATGTCTTCTTTTTACCAAGTACACTAGAAAAGATGCGAACCAAACATTAAAGCTATACCGTATGACGATTTTGAAAACAGGTGATTAATACTGATGCTTCATACCTCTTGTTGGTCGTCTTTTCCGGTGGCTTTCCTGTGTCCACTGGCTCAGAGGAGATCGGCTCTTTGGAGCTGGTTGGGGAGAGGATGGGAAAGGTTGGAGTGTTTTTGCATTTTACTGAACAAAAGTGGGTTGCTTGAACAGCTGTTACGTGGTTAAGTCAAACAGTATAGCTATGATAAATAGAGCAACCATCATCAATAAAGAAGTTCAGTCCAGTTGACATATTTAACTTCTGTGTCTGAAGACACACTGAAAACTATTCTGTGCAAAAAAACAAACACACAAAGCCCACATTCATTTAGGCGAGACATCTGAAGAACACAACATACTTTAACCATTCGTTCCACGAAGAAATGAATCCCAAACTTAGACATTTTTTCAAATATTCTGAACACAGTCAAAATTGAAATTTCTTCCCATTATTACGGTACGTGAAAGTAACATAAAAACGATTTCTTGGCTACAAGTCACAGGTCTGTTAGTGTCTCACCTTGGGTTAGAGGATGGGTGCTGTCCTGCAGGGTTGCTGAAATGTTCCTCAGGCAGAGAGGCCTTAAGCTTCTTCCCGCTGCTTACATCTAGACTCTGCCTGCTCCTCTTCCCTTTCTGTTTGCCTTTCTCTGCTCCTGAAACTGCAGCTGCTGCTGACACTACTGTGGAGGTAGGTGGCATATGCTCTGATAACTTGGAAATAGGAGTTGTTCTACTGCTCTGGGAGTGCATGGATGTCCGTGTTTGCGTGAACACTCCAACAACACGTCCCTTGGTGGGACTTAGAGGAGTGGATGGAGCAGGAGCTAAAGTAACAGTGCTGTTTCCACATGAGTCCACAAGCTGGGGTCTGTTAATGGGTTGAGACTGATGTTGTAAGTGAACACTGCTGGCGTCTGTCTCTCCTTGCTGGTTGACAGCCATGCTGATAGTCTGTTGGGAGGGCAGGACGCAGATGCTGCTAGCTATTGATGTCTGAACAGGGGAGCTTAGCTGTGACATCAGAGGAGCTCCTCCTGCTGACTGAAGAACCACAGACTGATCTGACAGGCCCAGGGCGTGTGGACTTGCTTTAAAAAGGAGGTTGCTAATCTGCCCTGTGATCTCAGTTGAGCTGAGAACAGGGGTGGAGAGTGATACTGATCCTGGGGCAAGAAGTCCAGCTGCGCCACTAGGGGGAACAGACACAACATTTAACACTGACTGGCTGGGGTTCAAGCCAGAGACTGAGCAAGGCAGGAGATGAGCAGAGGAATCGTGGCTCAGGATACCAGGCTGGGCAGTACCAGAAAGCCTCTGCTGAAGGAGAGTAGTGGGATCTAAGTACATCACCCCGCCGGATTTTGGTCTCTTGATTATATTGGGCATCTTGCGTTGAGAAGTGGAGAGAGTGCTTAACTCAACTAGGCCACCAGGTTGACCGGGGATGCTTGCAGTAATCTGAGGGGAAGACAGGTTGATGAGGGTCATATTGGGAGGGCCTACTTCAGATGGGGCCAGAGTGGGCTGGTTACGGGAGCGCCCTGACTTTTTGCTTTTTCTTGGCAGAAGACGAGAAATGGGCCTCTTCTTGCCATGAGCAGAGGCAAGTACAGTCGGGGAAGAGGTGAGAGAGGACGGACTCGACACTATGGCAACACTGGGACCTAACTCGTGTGGTCGACCGGCCTCCGAGACCAGAATCTGGGACTGGTCGTGGGACTGAGACGGCAAACCAATGAGAAGTCCTGAGGTGGTGCTAGGGATTCCTGTCTGAAAGCCTGTCTGTGTGGGTCCTGTGAAGGTGTGAATCTGAGAGGGGTGAGGCATGGTACCCAGAACTTTGCCCCCAGCAGGAAATATTGATTGGGTTGAAGACAAGCCAGTATTTAACCCCGTGGTAAGTGTCATGGAGCTTAGCACTGCAGGCGAGCTAGAATCCATCACTCCTGTTGCACTAATCTTTTGGGTGACACCATTAGGGACAGTCTGGAGGACATAGAAAGGCTGGAATTGTTGATTGACTAAAATAAGCTTATCAGGACCTGGTTTGATGACTGCTGGGCTGGACACTTGAGCCTGGGAAGGTCCTGGGCCTGGTGCTGGAGTGGCGCTGCCTGCAGCTGCTGCCGCTGAAGTCGGGAGGTATTTCTGACCCTGAAGAGGCAGCGAGGGTGAACTTGGCAAGCCGGGAGTACCAGAACTCCTCGGAATATCCTGGTTAGCTGGTGCCTCAACTACCTGGCCAATAGCAGGGCTAGGAATAAACTGCTCAGGAGTCATATGACCTTCTGAGACCTGCGTATCCCTGTTTGCCAACGACGTACCATCATGCTGATTCTCTGATGGTGACACGCCTGGCCCCGCTCTCTTTTTGTCCCCACTCTTTTCCCCGCTGATGGTCTCTGTGTCCGAGTTCAAGCCCAGCATGGTGCGGTCTGAGGTATTTGAGATGAGACTCCCAGCGCTGTGGTTCTGACTGGTGCTGACAGTCGGGCTGCGTGTGGTCAGGACAGAGAGGTCAGACGGCAGCTCCAAAGGAAGATACGGCTCCTCCACAGATATTGAGCTATTGACACTACTCTCTACGACCCCTCCGCTTTCCGCACTGGGCAGCGGCTCGGAGAAGTCATCAAACAGAATGTCTTTACGTCTGTTGACATCCACTCCAACATAGCTCTCATCCAGCAGCAGCTCAGAAGAAGATGGCTCAGACTGCTGACCCAGAGCTGGCAATGACATAGAGGGGGTGTTCAGGACAAACTCCATAATATCTGATGGCAAAATGTTCCCACAGTCATCACTGTTGTTGTTGTCAGAGTCGGATTTAAGCAGGTCTGTGCTGAGGGACAGCTGGGCCTCGAGAGGATCCTGACCCTGACTCTGCGGCTGGGACTTGACCCCACCTCCGAGTGGAAGACAATTTTCCTTCTGATTTTTTCTGCCTTCTCGGGTGTTTCCACTAACTGCTCCGCCACTGCTGTCGGCCTCTTTGCTTGACTCGTGGGAGTCGGCCTTCTCAGTGTGTCTCTCTCTGCCTCTCCTCTTGGGAGTGCTTTTATGTGTGGTGGAAGAGGACGTGGCTGTAGTGGTTGTGGTGCTGGTGGTGCAGATGCTGGTATCACTCTCCGACCCATCATCGACGCCATCAAGCTGGCCGATACGCTGCTTGCCCAAGGTCCTGTTAGGCACAGCAAAGCACACATCAGATTATCAGAGTCAAGGAGATATTTCAGATAATTCACTTCATAAAATATGTGTCTACTTACAAAGCGCTCAGCATGTCCTCTTCAGCTTTTTGCTGAGCCCTTCGTTGCTGCTGCTCCTCGTCCTTTAGAAAACGCTGAAGCTGGGATCCTCTTCCCAGACACTGGTCTAATCCTTCTATAGATGGCAGGCCCTCACCAGGATTAATTATTGTTCGAGTGAAGTTGTAGTAATAAGGATCCTTACCCCTATGTTTCATTCCACTGTCTTCATCCTCTCCACTGTCTCCAGATGAAGATGTGGTGCTCATATCGTCCGCTCCATCGACCTGCCCCTCAGCTGACTTCTTGCGGCCACCCGTCCTCCTCTTAACCACAGTCCCGGCTCCGTCACCGCTGCCATAAAAAGGAAGGTCTTCCTCACCATACGAGCGAACCCCATAGAAAGGCGTGAGACCGAAAAACATGTTGGAGCGTGCGCGTGCGCTGCGTCGAGGGTAACGCCGCTTGGCCGACCCTGATCCGTCACTGTCATCTTCGTGATGTTTATCCTCCATACCCCTGTCATGGTCATCTTCGGGGCCAACGCCCTCATCCTCAGTGCCTTGCACGTGGAGACCGTGGTGGTCTCTGAGCTCTCCACGTGGGCGCTCTTTATGCAGTTCCTCTTCCTCTGTGTGAGTCTGGGTGTCAGATTCAGAGCTGTCACTGCTGCTGGCAGAGGAGAAGAGAACAGTACATGCGGAGCGATGACCCCCCTGGCCAGCAGGAGAGACTATGGGGGCAGTGGTTGTGGGGCAGGAGGACGAAGAAATACTAGTAACGGTGGTGGTCCCATTAGGGTCACTCTTAATATCAGTCTTTAGTGGAGCTGTAGCTGGGGGTTTAATTGATCGCTTTTTCTCTCTGGAGGACAATGAAAGCTGGTTAGTTGCTTGCTTGCTGTGAGACTGTGAAGAGGTCTTCATAGTCTGGTGCAAGCTGTCCAGGCTGGAACTGTTCTTCCTCTCTGGACAGGAGTAACTGTCTCTGTTCTTTGAGGATGACCTGTCCCCACCCTGGGTATCGTGCTTCTCTCCCTGAGCCTTCCCATGGCCTTTGGTGCTGTTTCCTAGCATTGGAGCTTTGCTTTTGCTGCTGTTGTGAGAAGTAGGGTTGGTAGCGTGCGTGTTGGAGCTGCCGGCAGCTTTAGCATTATTGTTGAGAAGGGGAATCTTGTTGCTGATGTTGACGTTTTGAAAGGTCTTCTCTCTGTCACGGTCTTTGGACACATCTCTGCTGCCTGCTGTTTTAACTTTGGGGTGTTTATCTTTGGCAGCTGAGGCTGCAGCTGGAGAGGCCAGGTGCACGGAGCCTCGTTTAACAGCATCATCCTCCGCTGACGTCCTCGAAGGCCACAGAGGCTTTGCGGTCGCTGCCGTGCCTGAACCTGACGAGTACTCGTTTGATTTCCGTGTACTGGACTTCTGAAATGGAGGTTGCGGGGAGCCGGATTTTCCAACAACAGAGTCCTTATGGAGTGATGATGATATTAAATTTCCAGTGCTGCTACTACTCTCCTTCCCTGAGCTGGGCTTGTCCTTGTTCTGGTTATTGTTGGACGCTGGGCTGGACCTCTGACGAGGCAACAAACTGAGGCTTGCCGAAACATCCTGATCTTTGCTTCCATGTTTCCCTTGCTTGTCTGTCTGCTTGGTGCTGCCACTTCTCTGCTGGCTTGTGTGAACAGCAGTGCCAACGGGAGGGGAAGACTGGCCTGAGCCTGCAGGTCCCAGTCTTGGGTTCTTACTCTCTCCTCCAGAGTGTTTAGACTGGCTGTTTGCGTTACTGTCCTTCCCTGAGCCAGAGTCTTTGTTTCTCTCTGTGCTTCTATAACTGGAATCTCTCGACGGAGGTCTGCCCTTGTCAGCATCTCTGCTGGATGATCTGTCTTTACCTTGGCCTGAGTCTTTTCCTGTTTCCCTGCTATATGGTCTATACTTTTCAGAGTCCCGTAGTCCTGTATCTCTATTCAGTGACCTACCTTTGTCCATATCCTTATAGCTGGGATCTCTAGAGGATGACTTACTTTTGTCAGTTTCTCTAATGCTTGATTCTCTGCTCGCCTGTTTTCCCTTCTCAGTGTCTCTGTTTGTTTGTCTCCCCTTTTCGGAATCTCTTAAATGATCTCTACTGATCGGTCTGCCTCTGTCAAAGTCTTTCAGACCAGAGTCTTTACTCAGCGGCCTCCTCTTTTCTGGCTCTTTGGTTGACATTTGGTTCCGGTCAGAGTCTTTCTGCCCAGGTTCTCTGGATGATCTACTCTTGTCAGTATCCTTAGAGTCACGCTCTCGACTCGGGAGTCTCCCCTTGTCTGCCTCTCTCGTCGCTTGGTCTCGGGAAGGTTGCTGTTTGCTTCTGTCCGAGGAGAAGTGTCGACCTCTTTCTTCGTCTTTTTGAAGTGGGCTCCTTGCTGAGTCTTTGCTGAAGTGTTTGGACTTTTCGGGGTCCCTGGCGGGGGAGGGAATGAGTGGAGGGGGTGAGGTCAGGGGTCGTGACAAAATGTGAGATGTGGCGGTGATTCCTCTCTGTCTGTTAAGATGCTGGGGCGGAGGGGAGAGGGAAGGCGAGCTGTGACGACGTGAATCAATATTCCGCGTACCGGGATTCACCAGGGAGTCTCCCACTGTCACAATCTCGTGACTTTGGGGCTGTGAAGAACCTCCTAAAATAAAATAAAAGAACTGTTAAATTCAGACTAATTAAGCCAAATAATCAGTTTGAAATCAAAGTTTTAAGTGAAAAAAAGGCTGCACATTTGTACCTGGAGATGGCATGGGACGAGGACCTATTGACCGTTGACAAGGGGGGTAGCTGGGATGTCGGTTCCTGGTGTAAACCCTGAGCTTGGGGGTGTTGGCAGGGGAAAGTGTGTCAGAGCGCCTTGGTGATTCAAATGGATCAGGAAAGTCTAGAAGTGAAAAAGAAAGAGAAATGCATTAGCACATTATAGCTCTGAATATGGTTCTCACTGTAACACACACATTTCTGAACTATGTTACCTGTTAAGGAAGGTGGGCTGTGTGCTATTGTGCGATTCTCCTCAGGAGCCATCATGTTCTTTAGATCAGAATCTGCCACTGGAGGGTGACAAACTAGGATCTTGCAGGTATACACGCAGCGTTTTCGTGCATCTAAAGTACTCCAGTACACCCTCGAACACCTGCAAAGACAATTTATTTAGTTGAGCAAAGATGGCAGCTTCCTTCGCCAATCAGCAATTTAACTGCACAGAGCAAAATAACACTGGCTTTTAAAACAGCAAAAAGACTTTAAGATAAAGGTTAAAAGCAACAACAAAACTCACTGGTATCCCACAGGAAAGAGTTTGCGTTTGCAGTCTGAGAGTTCAGTTAGTATTCCCAAACAATCAATTGCCATCGAGCCTGAAATGATGATATTTAAATCAGCGGTCAGCAGAGCAGGAACTGCGAAAGGTCAGGGAAATGTCACAAAAGAATGTACCAGCAATCAACCTACCAATCATCATGTGGACATTTTCAGGCTCCAGTCCTGCCAGCCACTTCCTCCTGAGATTAATGCCCTCCATGTCCACCAGGATCCTGCGGGTCACCTCAAACCCAGACACCACCTCAAGAAAAAGTACATAAACAGAAAAGGTAAAGAGAGAACTGAGAATCTAAAGTCAAAGCCCTGGCATCGCATGGTTTTTCCACGCAAAACACCTAAGTGTGCTTTTAGTGATATATAATGAGATTTCCTTACTTCTCCTTTGATGAGGTCCCTGTGCTTTGGACAGTAGACTTTTTTATCTTCCAGGAAGCTGCAGTGGCACTGGCGGGCACACATGAAGTGGTAGTTACTGGTGCAAGAGGTAAGGCAGCAGCTAACGGTGGCTCCTGGCTTTTGACACTTCTCACACCGCTAAAAGAAAGTACAAATTGTAAACGTCCAATAAAGGTGCACTGAAAAAGAGTGGAAGATTATAAGGCACTAAGTGTTCTGGTTTACCAGCTGTTTTCCCCTGAGAACAGCCATATGAACATTTTTCAAAGACCCGTCATCATCCTCGAAGACCTCTGCGGACCACAGAGCACAATTCACATGGGACCACTCATTCTGACCGATGTACAGCAGCCTGCCTCCCTCCTAAAACAAAGAAAAGAGTGAAAAGTAAGAAAGACTCAACCTTGCGGTCTGCGTCCTGAATTTTGCTGCTACCGGTAAGGCACTCACATTGGTGTTCTCGTCTCCATACTTCAGGCACAGGACGCACTGCCTGTTATCTGTGACGCCTGGTGGAGGAGGGAGCTCTGGGCTGTCCTCGCGATCTGAAGAGAAAGCAAGAATTCAAACGCAGCTTGAATCTATATGAAAACCAGTCGACAAAGCAGCGTGCAAAACAGCACGCACGCAGGCATTAGTAACATATTTGTAGTCCGCCTTACCAGGCGAGAGTAGGGGCGGTGGGAGTATAGAGGGAAGTAGCGGAGGAGAGGAGGCCGGAGAATCAGGTTCGCCGGGGGTCTTGGGCTGGGGAGCAGGGATGATCTTCTTCATGAAGTGTGGGTGCTCAGCACGGGAAAGCTCCTGTCTCTCCTGCCACTGGGCGTAGTTGTGGTCTAGGGACGGCGGCAGCACAGCGTTGGGGAGGAGCCCACTGCTGTGGAACAACAACAGAGACGGGCACCATTACCTGGCAACCTATCAGCAATGAAACTGATTGGGGGGGGAAAAAGCACATTTATTTTTGTTTTGTTGCAAATGACCCCATGTCACATAAGCAACTGATGACAAAATATGATCACGATTTGTTACGTGGGTTTAACCTCCACCCAGTAAAGATATAGCAGATGATGTGGATAAATAATGTCGGGTTTTTCAATAAATAAATGTAAACCATCTGCTTCATTGAATCAACACAAGTTATCAGCAAACGGTGAGAAAAAGCCTTTTATTCCCGTTCATGTGTTCTTTCTGATTCATTAGTTGACTGCCACATTTAGAATAGGTCATTGCCATTGGAATATATTGTGTGACAAGTAATATCTACCCCTATGGTACAGATGATATGCTGGAGCTGTTTTTTTAAGATACTAAAAAAATAAATAAAGTCTGAGCAGCAAGTGAGCAGTGACACCCATGTTAAATAACCACATTCGAGGAGTTCTGCCAAGTCAAGAAAGCCTGGGTAATTGGTGTGATGTAAAGTCTCACACTTAATAAGCCAGCAGAGGCTTCTAAAAGCAAATCCACCCAGCAATGGCCACAGGATACAGAAGAATCATTGGTTTCCTTGACTGGAGCACTGATAAATAACACAATGAACTAAACTGACAAGCAAACCGCAATTAGACCACAAGTATTTATCAGCGAGTCTTCAATTGAAATATGACACTGTTACGGTTTCCCCTTCAAACAATGCCCGAAGGCAAAGCAGAAGAAATAGTCTGAGAAAGCAGAGCGACTGAGAAAGTTGGTGAATGGATATGTGTCAGAAAAACTCCAACATGCAGAGCAGTAAATTTCCATCAACTGTCTATTTAAAGACTGAAAAGTTAGGGGGGAAAAGTCAACTTGTAGCTATTCCCTCTAAAAAATGTCAATGTTCTTCTCTCTGTACACATGAGGACAAAGTATTTAAATTAAAAGCAGGGGATTTTAAACACAGCATTTCCAAATGTACTAGTTTTCTTCAGAAAAAACACAATACTAGAATAATTTCAGGGAAAAAAATAATTACCAGGTTCAGTATTATTAGCACAAACCACAAACCACTGCTGTAAAGTGATGGGATTTAACTTTGCAATGCTCAAAGCTTGTAAAATCAAGTTTAAACTCAGGGTCATCTTCCAAATAACACACAATATAAAAACATCAGCAAGGGTTTGAGCTGTAACTTGAGAAAACATCATGTCAAAAACTAAAGAAATCAGTTTAGACTTCAGAAAAAGAACTGTTGATGCTCACAAAGCAGGAAACAGATATATAAAGTCACCACAGTGTTTCCAAGTGTCATGAACAGGAGTGAGAGGTATCATCAAGAAATTCAAGGAGAGCCAAACAGAACAGATCCAGCCTGGCAGATGTAGGAAGCAAAAGATTTCAGACTACAAAACGACTGCAGACCAAAAAACCCCTCAAATTCTGCATAAAGAGACACCTTTGCACCAGACTGAAGTATATTAAGAAATCCTTTGGTAGGATGAGAGTAAACTAGAGCACTTTGGCCACAAAGACGATGATTATATTAGGAGAAAGAAGCGAGAGGCGTACAACCCAAAGAAAACGGTGGAGTGAAGCACGGTGGTGGGAGTATGATGCTGTGGGGATGTTTCAGTGCATCTGGAACTGGGAGAATCTCGTCAAGGTGAAGGAATCATGATGAAAGAAGGATATGTGAAGATTTTGATAGAAAACCCAACGCAGTCACCAAAAAACCCCAAAAACCGGGGTCTGGGTTGTTGCTCTGTCTTCGACCGATAACCCAAAACATCCATCCCTCTTGGTGAACGACCTCCAGAAGACCAAAGTGAATGTTACTAACTGGTATGCAGGCTGCTATCAGGCCAAAGTGACTGACTATTGACTATTAGCATCGTGGGAGCAAATAATTCTGACCCTCATAATTTTTGGTTTCTGTGAAATAATTTTGTTCCTGTGTGGAAAATAAAAGTAGGATGTTTGGAAGTGCTGTGTTTCAAAATTCCATTAAAAATGATTACAAGGGGAAAAAATAATCCTGCCCTTATCTATTAATAATATGAGTTCTTCAGTACAATAACAATAATATTAATTCTTAGCACAAAGGCATGACATGACATGCTCATATGTCATGTGACTGGAAATAACTACAGTTTATCTCTGTGATCCTGTCTTCTTCTGTCTTTAAAAACAGCACTAGGTATTGTATAGTATTGTATATAGTATAGCCTGGGACCTTTAACAGCCACTGCCAGAAGGAAATGTTGTATCAGCGATATTCTCCACTCAATCATCAGTTGATCAAGTTGTTAAAAAAAAGTCTGGATTGAAGTGTTTTAGCTCCCTATGTTTGAAAACAACAAAACGATTTCCTTTACCAATCAACGAGACACACGGACTATCACATGACACCGTGATCTCAGCCCTTAGTTTGCATTTCCATTAAATATCTCGGTGGATGTTTGTACAGCAAACCCACACGTTTTATTCTTTTCAGTTCACAGCGCTCTGGTTCCCTCCTATATACAGATGATGATACGGTGCCTCCCAAAGAAACCACATCTTGCTTCTCATTTCAATAATTACAGACCAGCAGCTCTTGAAAACTGCAGTTCTCTGAGGTTTTTGGACAGGCTCACTTTACACGAGTATTAAAGTGAAATCTTCTTCTCTGTAATTACAAACATAACTTGCGATACAAGTTTAGAAAATCGTGGCAAATAAAACACTTCACACAGTATATTAAGACTGAAAGCACTGCCTTCTGGGTGGCATTGCTTAGCTACTGAATTTCAGATTTTGCTCATATTAGTCTGAGCTCATTTTAACTTCATTTTAGCAAATCTTTTGTTGGTTATTTTAAATGCATTTAAATAATTATCAAGAACCAGAAACACTTCTGAGTGCCAATACGAGCCAATCGGAACAGGTAGTGAACACTCTCGTATGAGCTCTTGCATTTGCTAAGGTATAACGACAGACACTCACTTGGCAGAGACTTTTTGGCTTTCCCAGAATCTGGACTCTTTCACTTTGAACCATGGAAAGGTTCGGTCCATTTGCTGAAACAGAGAATGAATTCCATTAACGTTACACATCAGCCTACTCAAGCACTTGTGCAGACCTGCATTTGGAAGCGATCGTGAATGTCGTTGGCGCAGCTTTAACTCGATTAGGACAATTAACCTGTAACTGATGAAGGAAGAAGAAAACGCTTCTCACAATGTCTACGTAAACGTGTGTTTCGCTGTTGTCATTTAACCTCATTTATGCTTGCTGTGTTTCCAGCCGTGCCATGAGACTTGAGCTGATCTGAACTTCTTACCCGGATGAAAAAGGACTTGACCATGCTGTTGGCTTTCCTGCTCTCAGGTTGGCCTCCGTCACTGTTGATGGCTGTCTGAATGATTCGCACGATGTCATCGCTAAACTCCAGCTGGGAGAGAAATGATGAACACAAATGGCACACAATTAAGCTAATGAACATTGGTGGAAAGGACATTATCTCAGCCATCTGTGTTAATTTCCCATTACACAGCACAGGTCTGACCAGGGAGTCAAGATGTGGCTACACATACCAGATTAAAATCAAATATCAAACATGCTCTAAAGTAGGGCTGGGCTATATCATACCGTTCACGGTATGATGACACATGATGAGTAATTTTGGGCAACGATAGGAAAATGAAATATCGCGATAGAATATGGGTAAAATGCGCATGCGCAGTGCCTATGTTTACATACGCACATGGCGGCGACGCAGAATGAGAAGAGCAAAAGTGGATCGTTAAATGAAACGGATGAACCAGAATTGGTTTGTAAAAATGCTGCAGCTTCAGTGGTGTGGAACTGGTTTAGCTTTCAACCGTCAGATACACATCAAAGCACTATTTTTGGTAGAGCATGCTAGCGAGCCGTCGTTATTACCGTGTTGTTTGGAAAATACGGCACACTTAAAATCAATCCTTTTATTTTTCTGAAAATCGACAGTGCCCCTTATAATCCCGTGTGCCTTATGTATGAATTCTGGTTGTGTTTACTGACCTCGAAACGATTTTATGTCTTATGGCTCGAAAATCTGTCAAATCTTTTAGTACGACTTTGCTAAGCTACAAAACTGCACCGCTTCATGGATTGTCGGAGCATTACGGCTATCGTAGGCAGGAGCCTCGCGGAGTGATACGTACTGTGCTTCGTCATAATATTACCGTATTGTGTGTGTATAACCTCTTTTTAAGTTTTGTGGATGTTATACATGGTTATGCTGAGGACATGTCGGCCAGTTTCCACTGGAAATGCATTTTGGTTAAACTGTCAGCAAGGAAATTGCACTGTTACATTTTTATATAACTTTAATGCACATAAAAACAGCTGCTTGTTTAAGTGAAAATACATTGATGGGGTTTTTTGCACTAATAAAGTTGTGGAGTTGTAAAGCATTTTGTCTAGTGTCAATTATATCGTCAGTTATATCGTTATCGCAATTTTTCAAATGTATATCGTGATAAATATTTTTGGTCATATCGCCCTGCTCTACTCTAAAGGCTGTGATTTAAAAAGAAAAAAAAAAAAGTACAATCTGCTTCAAGAGAGCTTGTGAGCTTTGTCATATGTTTAGAGAAAAAATATCTGTGGTTAGCCTGCACAGATCCTCGACTACGTGTTCTCTAGTTACAGAGACTGATGAATTGCTTTTCATTAAAATGCAGCAGACAACACACTTGTCATTCCAGTTTGTCAGCACGGCAGAGATACCGGAAAACAAATGGGCCCCTCAAAAAAGAAAAAAAAGAAAGAAAGAATGCACACTTACCAATGAATTGTACCGGCCTTGATCCATCTTTTTCTCAACAGACTCCAAATCTGGAGGGGAGTCGCTGGGAGGTGTGGGGGTTACTTCTGTCAGGACTGGAGGATCTGGGCCCTCCGGGGAACGACGGGATGGAAGACTCTCCTCCGTCTCTGGATTCAGCTCTGGTGGCTTCACCGCCTGCTCCAAAACCACAGAGTATAGCTCTGACTGATGTGGTAAAATAAGCTCAGGCTGTTTCTGGTCAAAATGTGCCTTTATCCATCAATATCCATCATAGCACCACGTGGTAAAAAAGTAAAACTCACAAAACTATAAAGTAATAAAGTAAAATAAAATCAGTGTTTCCCACACACAGACTTTTCTTAGCTGGCCATCAAGGTATATAAATACCTGCCTAAGTTTATTTGGTAACACAAATGTTGGTATTTTTTAAATTTCTACATGTTTAAGAGAGTTTAGCTGCGACTAACCAGAAAGGCCCTTATTAAATTTACTTGGCAGTTCTCGACTTCACAGAGGCGACCTCAAATTTATTTCTCACAAAGAAACTGGAAAATGAAAAATGTGCAGAGGAAATCCTTAAAAATGGCAGTCTGCAGAACCTAAATCTGTGGGAAACACACTGCAAATGATGCTATAATATAAAAATCTGATCAGTGAAATGTTTGCAATATGGCAAAGACTCACATCGATTTGCAGGCGTGTATCTTACCTGTCTGTACCGTAGCAGGTGTGTGGATGTGCGTGAGTTGAGCAGTGCAGTGAGGACGTTGCGAATGCAGCCCTGAAGTTCCCTTTCCAACGCCGCCCTCCACTCAGGCGGGTGTCGTTCAGTACATTTGGTACATGTGTAGGCAACGCTCTCTGGCTTTGACAGCAGTTCATACATTTCATCTGCGACACAGCGAAACAGCAGGTCATTAGGTTTATTGTTTTTCTGCATGTCATCAGCGTGACAGCGCTCAGAGGGCGGCCTGTCAGTCATCTGCTCAGACACTGTCGAAGCACACAAGTTGCTACAAACTGATGAAGAACATACTGTCAATGTATTACTCGCTATGCAGCTTCTCACCTGTGAGATTCTCACACTTTGCATGAACCCAATGGTTGCAGCGGCCACACAGCATCATTTTGCTGTCATAATCATCATCGTCATAGCACTTATCACACAGTGGGCAGAAGTTCCCTGAGAGAGGAGATTAAAATTCATCAAGACCAATAAAATACTGCTTACATTCAAATGTTGTTGTATTTTTTTGTTATTGCTGGTGATACTGATCAGTCATCTACTGAGCTACCTGCTCACCTTTAGCAAAAAGTTTGGCACAATCGTGACACATGGAGAAATCATGTGACCACTGGGCATCCCAGGACTTCCCAGGTTTCGTGGTGCCGCAGCTCTTACAGCGCACACACTTGGCGCAAACCTGAAAATAAGAGGCACATAAACAACATCGTTACTACACGGTAGAAACTCGTAAGCATTCGTTTAAGGAGTGGAAAGTGTGTGAAAGTGACGCTGTAACAGGAGCAAAACGTTTTCCTAGACGCTGGCTGTGCGAGGTCGCATCCATGTAAGTAGCACAATCTTGAGAAGAAGGAAACGTGTGAACTTGGGAGAGAAATGTGCGAGCATAATGCTATAGTTTGGTCACGCAGTCGTGCAACTGTGTTACATAAAGGTGAGAAAATGGTGAGGGTGTTTAAGAGAGGAGGAGGAGGAGGAGGAGAGTGTGTGCATACCCAGATTCTCTTCTTCTTGGTGGGTCTGGTTGGGTAGTTGGGACCCAGGCACTCTGGGTGATAGCTGTTGTGGCACTTGTCGCACTCTAGCAGCTGCTGCTGCAGGGAGAGAGGTAGAAAAAGTGACAAGATGTTATTTGTATATCGAGTTAGGCAGCAGTAACATTTTCATCCCTAACAAATAGTTCTGCTCCCTGCAAATCAGCAACAAAGGCTTTGACCCATAATTGCAGTACTCGCCTTTACCACCAAGTGTCACGCTGAAATAAATGAATGGTAGATACAGCCATGCAGTATTTTTTAAAAGATGAACGGTGCTTCTTTTACACAGACGTCTTGCTCTAGTGCTCCCTCCAGTTTATAGCAGGGCACATTCATAGCGTGTGTAACGGATGGATAAACATCATTAACTAAGGCATTATGATGCAGCTTTAATGTGAGCTGTATAGTGCTCTTGTCGACAGCTGCTTAAGGGTTGAGCGCAGTTGAGTTTTTCTTGTTTTTTCTTTGAATAAACACAGTTATCCCATTTAAAGTTTTTCCAATATACAGTTAATGTGCTGCAGGACATTTTCATCACTGAGCTAGCAGGGATCCTAACCCAAAATGCGAATGACAAACATTTATTAATAATGACCAACAAGCTAGGCTGGAGGCTGCAGTTTGGGGAGGGCCTTACTGAGGATCAGCAGCAGCACCTGTGCCTGCAGGATACCCCCTGACACATCTGAGAGAGGCTAACAGAGAAAAAGGGGAGTGATGGTGGAGCATTTATAGCCGTAAGAGCGGAAGGAGAGTGTTTGAGATGTTCCTGAAGCTCCTAAAATTTAGATAAATTATCAACAATTACAAGTTGCAAATAGTCAAAGTTTTATGATCATCCAGCACTTGATGTGCTATTTCTGCAGCGGCCTGATTTGCCCGTAACTTCGCCAGCTGAGATTTAAGTTAAGCCACACTCAGTGGTGGAATCGGAATGCCAGAGACCTACTGCTTAGAGGCAGCTCCTTGGTCAGAGACGAAAGCCAGTCAAAATAACGATTTACTTTACGCTCGCTAGATTTAAAGATCCAGCTCCAAAGAATCTTTTTCTTTAGCCTTACTTTCTGCTTTCCCCACTAAATGGGCAGTAACCAACAATTTCACATATCTTGCAAACATGTACAGCTGTTTGACTGCCTTTCTTCCACCTGATGTGTTCATTCATATTTCTAAACCCACAACCATACAAGGCTCACACCATGCACATTTTACACATGGCTTCAGTTAAATGATAAAAACATGGCAGGAATCCAAGAAGCTGATTAAGTGCTGTCTGCTGGCTAGACTAGCAAGCATCTTTCTAGGGAAGATTCTCCAGTCTTCACACACTGTCAGTCTGAACCAAGCTTCCGTGAGCGGCTTTAAAATGTACAGAACTGTATCGAATGGCTTACTTTAGTTTTCTGGTGCTGGCGCCCACAGGCCTGGCAGTATCGGCATCGTCGACAACACCAGTTCTCAAACTGCTCCTGGAGAGGGCGCTCCGATTCCCCCAGGCAAAAGAGATGGAACGGTTCACAGCATACCTGGCAGAAGACAAACTACATGCAGAGAGAGAGAGAGAGGAAGACGTGTTTGAATATAAGCTCAGCTTCTGCGTGGATGAAAGGAAGCTCAAAGGGGGGAGGGAAAAAAAGAAAATCAAGATGATTTTTACCTCCGCATTTCCACTGCTTGCACACAAAAAGCAGAGCACCCTGGGTGTGATAGGCACAGAGGTGAGCAGGCTGAGGCCACCAGCCTCCCACACCTTCTCCACATCATGGTTCCTTTTGAAATCCACTCTGATACGATGCACTCCGTCGCAGGGTGCTCTAGAATTCACCTGGCCCCTAGTCGAGGGAGTGCTCTGCGAGTTTAAAGTACTGCTGCTCGGGGGTTTAGTGGTCAGAGGCTTCACAAGAGGGGGTGACCAAAAAAACAAAAACAGTGTTTGACAAATGCTTATGGCAAAAGTTTTGATGGACATCTTATACAAGTAAAACTTTATTACCTTGTCTTTTGGTTTGTGTCTAGTAGAAACGGGAACAGAGCGAGAAGTTGGCTTCTTTAACTGTTTTGATTCAGCTATTAAAAAGAAGAAGAAAAAAGCGATGATATTAAAATAAGAACAAGGTAAAAATAAAAATGCCGTTTATTGGGAAAAGGTATGGCTATTTACTTACCTGTATCTGAAACTAGTGTAGCTGAGCTCTGCTGTTGCGCTGAAAGCTGCTGCTGCAGCGGCTGTGTTTTTTTCTTGGGTTCATTTGGCGAAATCTTGGGTGAAGCATCCTTTTTTGAACATGCCTGACTGGTAAGTGTCCGTTGCTGCTGCTGTTGTGATGACGGCTGAGACTGTGTAGACTGAGAGGGGGAATTTTGTGCAGAAGATGACGATGAAGAGGAGGAGGAGGAGGAGGAGGAGGAAGAAGAAGATGAGGAGGAGGAGGAAGAAGACGATGAAGTGGAAGAAGATGACGTGGAGGTGGAAGCCGGTACAGGTTGCTGTGGCTTGTGCCCCTTTTTACCGGGGGCACCGCTTGGGGCCGTGAGCTGCTTGGGTTCTGACATCGGTGCGGGAGACTGAGCCTGGGCTGTGGACGCGGCGGAGGCCTGAGGGGGATCGGCTGGGGCAGGGGAGGATGCGAGGGCTGGCGATGATTGCTTGGATAATGGCTGTCTTGACTTCTCCTCTCCCTGCCTTAGAGGAGGAGGAGGAGGAGGGCTCTTTTTAAGGGGAGGTTCCTCTTTTGCTGGAGCAGGAATGGGTTTGGGGCCAGAGTCCGAGTTTGGTCCTTTCACCGGATTGAGGCTCTCTTTCTTTTCCGGTGGCCTCTTTTTCTTGTCCTTCTTGCCTTTACCTTGCTTTTGAAGAATCTTTGAGGGCATCCACTGTAAGTTCTGACACTTTCTCATCCTGAAAAGGAGATTCACAAAATTTTAGCTTCCATCCTGCCTTTAATTCCCACCACAATGACGATGTCTTTGATGCATCTATACTTCTACCATCAACTGTTCGTGCTGGATGTTGATCTAATGAATCTTGTTAGTTACAGTTACAGAAAAGGAGGAAGAAGAAGACATTTTAAGACCGACTCTGACTCTATAAGTGTATTGTCTAAGCTTTGAAAACAAACCAAAAAGATGTATTCACTGGCAAATACCTCCCACTTCATCAGCATAATGAACGAGCTGGATACAGTAACAGCCCATTATATTTTGTCACATAGCATAGTTACATTTCCAAGAACGTGCATGTCAAGCTGCTGACTTCAAGTCAGGAATAATACTCACTTGCAGCATTGCTTTTTAATGTTTCGCCCTCCAAACTTAGGCTTATCCAGACAGTTGGTACATTCACCGCAGTCTTCTGGAACCTGGCAGCCTGAGCACTGGCCACAGCGCCGCGACCGTCGGCCCTTTTTAGGAGGAGCTTCTTGAACGGCCTTTTGCCGGGTCTCCCGTGGCTTTATGGGAGGGGACTGAGGCTCTGCCTCTTCTGAGCCCGCAACTGAAGACTTGTCTGTAAAAAAATCCAAAAAAGGAGGATTTCATTATTACTGACACACAGTTTAACACAGAGAGAGTCATAAAATAGCACTATTAAGAAGGCAAAGATGAAGAAATTTACAATATTGATAAATAAATTATTTTTTTAAACAAATGAATGAATCTTAAATTCTGGCTTATTTTAAAATAAATCAATAACAACTTATTTTTTAGCCACTTTGTCTTTAACCTAATTCCCGACCATCACTATTAGGTCATCTCGCCTCAAAAGTTCGCATGTAACAACATGACATGAGACCAGTCAAAATAACAGGGACAGGGCAGCCAAACGCTTCTCACTCCATCACCACTCCACTGTGTACTTGTGTGCCCATCAATGATTGAATTTCTCTTCTCCTGTGATTAGCCTGTCATCATTGTGTGCTCCAAACTGTTTCAGGACTTCATTCATGACACAACATTTGTGCCATGAATAAAAAACCATTTAGCTCACGCTGCTCTGCAGTATTAGAAGTGTACACATGTCACAGTCCCAATTAAGACCCCGCCCAGAATAGCCAAGTCTTGCACAAGCTGAACTATTCTCTGTACCTTTTTTTAAAAATTAAAACGGTTAAAGATTACCATGAAGTTTACCATTTAAAACAACTAAGCAATAATATCATCCACACCAAAGAGTGTTGATTTTTGCACTTTATAGACAATTCAGTAAACTTCAAGTATGCAGGTGTGTCTCACCATCATTCCCCATGGAAGATAGGATCTTCTCTCTCTCCTCCCAGGGCAAGGCACTAAGTGTGGGCATGTCATCAGGGAACACCGCCCGGTTACGGCCAAGAGCCACAGCTGCACGACGGCATACATGCTTGATGCGCGGTCCACGGACTGATGCCTCCGACGAATCACTCTCTTGACCCTGCAGACCACCGCAAAAAGTGCACCGAATACTCATAAAGAGCATCATGATAACAAATATGCAAGACAATCCTACAAATGCACAAACTTGCAATGCAAAAAGACAGCATGTTCAGCTTATTGTTAGATGTTAGTTACGTTAGATGTGAACAATCTGACCAGTGTGCAGGTGAAGATTAAGAAGATGTGGAAACAAGGCGTGTCCTTAAAAACCCAATTGACATATTAACAGCAAAAAATAAAAACAGATGAAGATTCTGCATAAAGGACTTTCATAAGCAAAGCTACTGCTGTTTTGTGCATAATGCATTAAGCGAGGAGAATTCCCCTTAAGTAACACCCTCCATGGGACTTTCCTCCTATCAAGTTTCAGTCTGAGTACAAACTCAGGTTTCTATTTATAGCAAACATTCATAGCATTATGTCAAACTCATTTGCTTGTGACTATACGATTTAAATGAGAAAACCAGACAGTCTTTTTGTTGAGACTCTATGAGGGCGACGCATGAACATGAAACTGACCTGGACCTTTGCCTGATCTGTAGGTTTTAGCTTGTTCTTCTTTATCTCAAAGAGCTGGGCTTTGGCCTTCTTCAGTAGTCCAACTACCCGCTTGTCAGTCACAGGGTGTTTCTCTGAATTTGATAAAATTTTTCCAATAGAGGAAACAGGAAGCTGTTGTCTGCTGGGATGCACTGGGAGGCTTGGTGTATTTTGGCTGGGAGTACTTCTTTTCTCTTTCTCTTTTTCCCCATCCTCCATCTCTGCTCCCTTCTCAGAGAGCCTGCCTTTCTTAGGCAGACGTCCTTTAGTAAAGGACACAGGACCAGTGGAAGGTGGCACATCTGAGGAAGCGGTGTCAGAAACCGTGTCAGCTGATGTTGATTTCTTTCTCCCCGGAGCCTTTTTTGGAGCAAGACCATCAGAGTCCCTCCCATCTACAGTAAACAGACTAGAAGGTGCATTAGGGGAGCCATCTGGCGTAGAAACCCGACTTCTTTTCTCCAAATCCTTCTTCCCTTCTCTCTTATTCTCCTTCTCCTTCTCACGATTTTTCTCAGAATCTCTCTCTTTTTCCTTCTGAGCAGGTTCCTGGGGAGTGGACAAACATTTTTCTTTACCTCCCTTCCCAGCTCCTCGCCCTGTGTCTTGGCCACTGGGAGGAAAGAGAGGGAAAAGTGGGGAAGAACCGGATGATGCAGCTGACATGGGAGGTGGGTTTCCAGTGGCCCCTCTTCGATTATCGGGTGTTCCTTGTGAGGCCAGTATACCGTGTGATACCGTGGAGAAAGTGTTGAAAGGAGCAGAAGTTAAGGCACTAGTGGCTAGTGGGCTTGCAGACACCCCTGGCAAAGAGCTGGGGTTACTACTGGAGGCAGAGCCTGGCAGCACAGATATCTCTGAGGCCCCTTTCCCCATGGACATCTGGCCTCCTATTTGGCTGCTGCGTCTGGTCATCGAGTGGGATGGAGACCGTGGATGGCCACGCAGTGTTCCCGGAACCGGCCGTCTCCTACGCCGCTGGGTTCTGGTGGAGCTGGGTGGCGTCTGGTGTGGGGAGATTGATCCAGGGCTGCTCCCCGAAGATGACTGCAGGGTAACTGACTCAAATATCCGAGAGTGAGCCTCACTGGGTGTAAAGCGTGGAGCACGAAGCAACGGGCTGCGCTTTTGAAGTGGTGAGTCAAAGCGGGATGATGGGGGGTGCTGGTGGTGAGCGTGGGGATGAAGAGGGGCAAACAGACGAGTCCCACTTCCCGCTCCGGTGACCGGTGCTGGAAATGCAACCGGAGCAGCTCCCCCTGCCCCACCAACACCCAGCCCGACGTCTTCAGGTGTGAGAGGTGGAGGACGGAAGTTGTCAAATACCGGCTTGCGTATAAGGCCCTCCTTGGCATATTTAGCAGAGGAAAAGTACTGCTGTTTCGGGTGGGACAGGGATGTCCATCGGAAGGTGGGCTCTCTCAGAATTGAGCGACTTCTTTTGTCTGACAAGCTGGGCAGCACTGATGGTCCAGGGAGGAATGGTGGGATGGGGTGAGGCATCCAAGACGACTGGGGGTGGTGTTCACTAATAGCAGCTGTACCAGTGGAGGTTGACTGGGGAGGCTGTGGAGGGGTGAGGAGAGGGGGAGGTGAAGAAGACGAAGAAGCTGTGGATGAAGCTTGCTGGGAATTTACAAGTGCAGAGGAGGACATCAGCACTCCTGTTGGTGGGCTGATGATTGGCTTTTTCATCCCAGTGGTGAGCGTCTCTCTTCCCCTCTGTTTCTGACCCCCCTGGCTGACCCCCTGCCGTCTCCGGCCTCGTTGATTCCTCTCTGCCAGCACATGCTCTGCCTCCGGTTCAGAGGGAGGAGACGCAGGCTGTGAGGTGTGTAGCAGGTTGGCCTCCCTCTCTCCCTGTGAGGACGGAGAATGATCCTCTGGCTCTGACAAAGCCTGCGTGGCCTCCGAAGCCTGGGAGTTGCACGATGAGTCATCCAAGCTCGGGCTGCTGGACCTGGAAGACTCTGCAGAAGAGAGTTGTGAGGAATGCTGTGACACAGCACTTGAGCCGCAAGATGGCGCGCTACTGCTGAATCTCCCATTGGCTGTGTTGCTGTTGCTGCTATTCAGAAGACCGGCAGCTGTTGATGGAACAGAGGGAACAGGGGCAGGAGATGAAGGAGGCGGGAGAGAGTCAGTCGGGGCAGTGGTACCAGCGCTAGTAACAGCAGATGTAGAGGAGACAAGCACAGGAGAAGGGGATGAGGAAATGGTGCAGGCAGGTTGGGCAGAAGTGGAGACAGATGAAGGGGCTGTGTCTAAGCGGGGTATCTTTGTATGGGGTGCTGGGGTTCCAAAACTCCCCTCATCTTCAATGAAGCGCTTGGGTGTTTTGATGATGCGAAGGGAGACGGTGCTGACCACGGGCATGATGAACTGCCTGATGTTCTTCAGCGGGGTCTTCCTGATGCCAGCTTCAATGGCTCCTCCCCCACTACCCCCAATGGCTACAGCTTCTTTCTCCAGTCGCTTCTGTGCTCCTTTCTTAGCACGTTCCAGCAGCTGTTTGGCGATGGTAGCATCAGGGCGCTTACACGGGGGGACGATTCTGACTGGCTTTCTGTGTCGAGGGCTTTTTCTGAGGCCCACCGCTCTGCCTGGCTTGGAGGGAAGTGGGGAGGCAGGTGGATTGGAAGAGTCTTGGTCCCCAGTGCCATCCACACTCCTTAGCATGGGCTGCTGAGGTGTGTGTGGTTCTGCGGCCCCACCTCTGATCCTGAACGTTTTATGTTTCCCTTCCCCACATTCAATGGAGGTAGACAGCTGGGCAGCAGCAGCAGCTGCTGCTTCAGCTTTGAGCCTCTCAGCTGATGGTGGTCGCCCACGTCTGCGTCGGGGAACACCGGGCAAAGTCTTGAGGCGTGACTTCAGAGGGGTGAGCTTGGTCTCTGTCAGCCTCTTCAGGTTGGTAACTTTGGATTCACCCCGTCCACCTTTGGAAAACCTCGCCTCAGTATCATGTGGCTGAGTAGAGCCCACTGCCACCTTCTTGCCACCCTTTCTGTCCTTGTCCTCCTCTGTGTCCAGCTCAAACCCAACCTGCCTGGTGTCCTCCCCTGCTGCATGGCTTCCCGTAGTCCAAGCTTTCTTGCTACTTGAAGAAGGGGGTCGGCCTCTTCTCTTTTCTCCGGTCCCAGGTGGCCTCCCAGGTAGCCTTTTCACCCTTTCAGCTGGTCTTTCAGGTCCCTCAGGTTTGTCCTGTTTTGGGGAGGGAAAGGATGATGGGGAAGATAGACTTGCAGCAATTTTCTGGGCGGACAGGACCCGTGGCGGGCGCCCTCTTGGCTTCTTCTCCTGTATAGGTGGTCCTGCTGATAAAACCAGAAAAACAAATAAATAACCAGGCACAAACAGCAACACCTATAGAAAAATTGTACAGGTAGAGTCATCTCAAACTGACTATAAAGTCCCTGGTAGCCAAGACGAGTTAAAATTTTACCTGAGGAAGTTGTTGAAGGGCTCTGTACTCGCTTCTGTTCAACAACCGGTCCAAATCCTTCAAATGCTTCTTCCTACAACACAAGAAAGGGAAAAAGATGAGTTGCCTGTGATCACACCATTTTGTAATGCTAAAATACAGGAACAGACCATATTTAGAGCATTAATCATAGTACATAACAGTGAGATGGCCTAGATGAGCAACACTTGAGTCATTATTGAATAGTAATAGAATGCATTTATACAGCGCTTTTCGGGACCCCTCACTCTCACATTCATACACTGGTGGAGGCAAGCTACAGTTGTAGCCACAGCTGCCCTGGGGCAGACTGACAGAGGCGAGGGTGCCATATCGCGCCATCGGCCCCTCTGGCCATCACCAGTAGGCGGTAGGTGAAGTGTCTTGCCCAAGGACACAACGACCGAGACTGTCCGAACCGGGGCTCGAACCGGCAACCTTCCGATTACAAGATGAACACACAACTCTTGAGCCACGATCGCCCGAAGACAGACTACTCTAGCTTACTCTGGTGCTCTCATATTTTTCTGGTTTTTGGAATAGCATGCCTAACGTTTGAGAAGACTCAAACCACCACAGACGTCTAAATCTTACTGGGTGACTAACACATAGCAATGTACTCCTGCTCCTTGAGTTACAGCACTTACACAGGCAGACAGAGCAAAGAGGCACAAAAGACAATGAGGCCTGAAGTGCAGAGCAAATACACATTAGTGGCATCTTTTCAACAAGAGGAGCAAAAATGTAAAGTGTGGCTTTAAGGCTGAGCCAGAGCAGTCTGAGCTTTGGATTCACTTAGATACATCTGTGCCTTTAGCTGAATTCAGACACTGAATCATGGTCACATGTTAAAAAATATATCAGTTTAGGCAATTTTAGCATGAAACTTTGATATGTTTCACCATAAAACATTTCATCCATGGTTAATAACTGCCAAATGATGTGACTTTAATTACTCAGTAATATTGAATTAATTTCAATATTTTGGGAAATTATGTAAGCTCCACTCTGGCATAGTAAATGTATCCTTCCTCTCATGTCTCAATGTACCCTTGAGAAGTGCAACAGAAAAGAAAAAATCCCTCAGTGATGATTAGCATCTTTGGGCTCCTCTGTGTGCTACTACTTCTTACAATCAATGTGCTTAAGAGTGGAGGTGAGTGTGTCATTTCGTCATGTTTATTTATAGCAGCACGTGGGGATGCAATAAAGGTCTCGCTGGCCCAGTTTGTAGAGCAGCTGCGATCTAAGTGTAAGTGCAAAATTACATGCAAACTGCTTTGCACCATTTAAGAGTTACACACGCTGCATGTGGCTGAGACGCACGACAAACTGTAGGATCTAATTAGAAAGCATAAGAAGCATTAATGTGTGCTCAAATGCCGGTTTTCAGCTGTTCCACATATAAACAAACAACAATAACAGACATCAATACCGCTGTTTTTCCTGGCCTGCAGTATTTATCTAAGTATCCCACTCTGCTCATGGTGCATTCAAGCTTTTCTTTTTCCTCCCCTTTTTTATGCTTCGCTCTGTTTGTATTTCACCCTCTTCTCACGGTAATTGTAGCATCCTCCTCTCTGAGCAAACTGGTGCTCTGGGTTGGTGTTTGTTGCAGAGCGGAGCGGGGGGGGGGGGGGGGGGGGAGTACCGATGGACAGCACTGAGTCGCTGTGATAATGTGAGCAGTCAATGACATTACAGCGTACTTTGCCAGAGGCAAGTGCGTAGGGCAGGCAGCACAGACGCATGTACCTGCACTCACTCACTCACTCACTCCCACATTCACTCACACACACACACCCTTGTGATCATGTACTAATTCTGTCAGCCACACATACACAGTTTGGTGGGCGGGGTGGGGGGTGGGGGATAGCACACCCCCCTGCATGAGCTGCACATCAAGATGTAAACAAGCAGAACACAGGAGTGAAAATGGGGGGAGGGGAGCAAAGACAAGGCAAACCAGCAAGCTCGACGAGCTAAAGGAGGAGGGTCGTGGGAGGAGGGAGAGGAGGAGAGAAAAGAGACAAGGAAGCAGCATCTTGACCACATGCACCATCAACAACGGAGGGAGCGCACCGCTCTCTTGGGAGCAGTGAGGATGAAAGGGGATGAGGTTTTGAACATGCTCGTGCAGAAGCTTGCTAAATCCCAATCTAAACATGCCTCCCACACACAAGACAAGACTCCCCTTTCCTCCCCCCGCCACTCTTAATCTTGCTTGCTCTCTGCCATGCTTCCTAACGCACATTCAGTCAGTCAGTCACTCATTGCTAGCTCGCTCCCACTGACTGACAAGCACTGAGCAGCAGCGCGTGGAACATGCAGCTCACCATGAGCTCAATAGCAGTGCAGGCACAGGGAGGTAACTTCAAGAAGTAAACAAACACCGTAGTATACTACTGAGGTGAAGTGTTTTGTACTACGTTGTCGTGCGACGTGCAAGTGATGAAAGGGGTTACTGGAAAGACCAGAGTTTGTCTTTTTTGTTGTTGTTTTTTTCCCCCTTCCCCTTTATCTCTTAAGCTGAAGAGCACCCTTCATCTTTGCTCGCTTTTGCCGTCGCTCTCACCGTGTGAAATCCTGAGCAGTTTTACTTCCCTGCTGGTCTGTCATTTTTCATCTTACTGATCAATGCATACATGAGTTAAGTGATATAAATTACTTAAAGCTGGAGCAAGGGAAACCAATCTGATTCATGACAGAAGCATCATTAATTTTGTCAGGATGTGCAAGGGACTGTCCCTGACAGGTGTGAAACAGATAGGAATTGGGTTGGAGGTTTATTTCTCTGTATCACTCTGACAGAGCTTTTTGCACTTTGACAAAGCTAATGGGACTTTCACCGCCTTATAAGACAGCATTTAGGAGAAATCAAACTGACTACAGATGACGGGCTGCAGATGATGGATCTGTTTCTAAGGCAGGGTATAAACCCAGCTTTGATCTACAAAACGTATTCCTTGCTAAACAGGTGGGTTTCCAAACGGCATCTCTCTGGTTTTTTTGGATAGGTTTCTTAAATTCCAGATTTAGCAAAACAAGAGCAATTCTAACCACCTACTGTAAGTTAGCCCTTGCTAACCAAAGTTACACTTTTAGGCAGGCGGAACAGCAAAAGCAGACAAAATAATAGAAGCAGAATATGTATAGAAAAAAGTAAAAAAATCTTACTGTGATTTGTCAGCATGTTCCCTAATGATTTACTGACTTTACTTTACAATGAATATTTAAATTCAGTGGAGAAAGTAAGGAAGAGATGTACAACGCTTCATAAAGAAGGCTAGGAGGTGCTGAGAAGGGTTCATTTCCCACCTGAAACTAGAATCTGCAGCAAACCTTTGCAAGCTTTAACCATGGCCACAACTTTTCCCTTTTATTGTTTGTCTCACCTTTTTCAAGTGAATTACCACTATGACTAGATATCAACTCTAAACCCCTACCCAGCACCAATAGTGGTCGTGCATGATTTGCAGTAAAAACAAATCATGTTGTTTTTTTGGGGTTTTTTTTATCTCATGCTGAGCTTCAGGCCAGCCCCTCAGTTCACTCTCTTCCTGAAAGAAGTTTTTTTTTTTAAGATCATTTCTCTTTCAAGCAAATTTCTTCTACCTGGCTCTGCATCATAAACAGAATTGCTGGAGGAGTCTGCTGCGCCTGAGATGACTATATTAAGGGTATCCCCCTATCTATATCAAACAGAGCCAAGAGTAGAAAAAAAAGTGAGTGTAAGTGAGTATTTGAGTCAGAGGGATTATTTGCACATGTGCTGAAATCCTTACTTTTACCATGTTTAATATGAGCATCCGCCACTGTTGCAATATATATGGCAGAAAATAAAATAAGGCCATTTTTAAGTTAAAAAAACTTTTTCGTAATAAACTTCTCTCACTCATACTAAAAACACTTTAGTTCACAGCTGATATTTCTGCTTTAAAACGCGCCAGTCATTTAATGAGCACGGTTGGCTGTAATGTTAAATATACCTGATGGGCAGTAAAAAAGTTTACAACAAGCAAACAACTGCTGTCACAAGTGACGATTCACAGGTCAGTAACAAACACATTAGCATACTCTGCAGCTACCCAAACACCTACCACATCAAGATCTTACCGGAAAACCTAACCGCTACTCATATAATCAGTCGCAGTTTCATGACAGCTTATGACTTTTATGTGTTTTTCTATGTTTATGAAAGGTGCTGGCATCCCAGGGTCTTAATTTTCACTGATTTCTGCATGTAAGGCTGAACCTCCATCGACATTAGCAGCAACATGGAGAAGCACATAGTTTTATGTTAATGTGATATTCTATAATAGAGACTATTTTGATGCATTTACCTGGCAGTTACATACAAGTGTATTAAATGCAATAAGCTAAAGAAGAAAGTGGATAAAGAAGCAGTTGGACAAAACTAATTACTAGAACAAGGATTTAAGCCGGAAGCCAATGCCAGACACAGCTGCAGTGTGGAAAGGGCCTCAGTCAAAGGAGCTACCTTATTGATCCTCGCCTTACCCTGACTGCAAAAAACATTAAATTAAATTAAATAAAAAAAATCACATACACTATTTGTGTGGAAATATCATCAAATTTACATAAGCTCCATTTAAACTCAGAAGTTACCCACTTTCAGACATCTGAACAAGTGATGAGGAGCAAAAGGAGGACAGGAAAGGGATGTCATATAGATTTATAGGTTTTCCAGGGTTATTCTGACGCTAATAGACACTCTATAGGAAGTCATTCTTCCCCGGTAGTCTAGAAAAAAAAAACATTTTGTTGACTCATTCCTGGAAGCTTTCCTTTAGATTTACGGCACAGACACCATGCTCTGCTCCTAGAAATGCAAACTGGCAATGAGCTCATAACCCTATATGTCTGTGATGACATATCTGTTCAAGAAGGTCTCAGCAGGGAAAGCAGTGACACTGCTCTGTGACCCTCCCTGTCAGCACTGAGCAAAAGGTGGGCATTTGTTTTTTCAAGTGTCCAAACACTAAGTGCAACTGCTTCACATTTGTTCAACAGCGTGCAGACCAAAACAAACACACTCCCGTGTTGGGGTACCTTGACTTTCCACACCTCACATGTGAGGAAACGAGGAAACTGTCAGTGGACAAAGGCAAACAGACTGATTGCTTGGGGAGGGGGGGGGGCAGAGTGTTGTTCTCTACACAAACACACACAAACATAGTAACACTTGCACAGGCTGGCACACAAACACACATTCCCTCTGAACCATCTAAGGAGGCAGCTTGAATTAAAGTTTTAATCAAAATAAAGACAAAGCAGACACGCCTACTCCTGATTGCAATGAGGGACATAAAGTCTGAGGGACACCCCTACCACCACACACACACAAGCGCACGCACACGCACAAAGAGTAAGAAAGACGACACAATTGCCGCCTTTCTCCCAGTCAGGCAACTCTAAAAGCAGAGGTGAAAGCTCCTTGCCGCCCGCTGTAGCTGAATAAAGCTGTGGATGGGAGGGGTGGGAGGGTCTGTAACTAATTCTCCACCCAGCGTTATCCCATTGGGAGGTGGGTGGGGAGGGTTGCCCTGCACCCTTTGATATCCCTGCCTGCGCTCTTTCAGCCGCCGCACTTTGTGAGGGCTGGAATAAAAGCAGACACAAAGCTCTTGCTCCAATCCACACGATGTCTCGGGGATGGGTAAGAAGGGTCCAGGAGGAGGGGTGTGTGTATGGGTGGCGGTGGTCTTCTATTTAAATAGGCCAAACACCTGCTGGACCCAAGCGCCTTCCGCTCAAACACACCATTTCTTTCAAACCAGTGAGGCAAAGAGACATTTAGGTTGATACATCTATTGAGCTGTAGTTTTGTATGAATGATTAAACACTGGTAATTACATGAGAGTAAAGAGGAGGCAGCAGAAGGCAAGATGTAATGGACCAAGAACGAAAAAGAAAAAATTATGTTTAAAAAAAAAAAAAAGTCAGAACAGCATGACTTGGGTTAAGGCTGTATGGGTTTTAAAGTCACTTTTAGAAACAAAGATCAATGTGGACTACATTAGATTATTAAAAAAAAAAAAAAAAGAACCAACAATTTGGCCAGATCAAGAAGATGAATTCCCAGCAGACATACAAAAGCTAATAAATGCCAAATTTGGACAGCAACAGCCAACAAGCACCCTTTTGAGCCACCCCAATAGGCTTAGTAATCCATTCCAAAGTGGCAGCTGTCAGAAGAAAAGTTCCTCTGCCTCTCAGACAGGGTGGTGTGTGTCTGAAGTGGATTTGGGTTTTTCTGCCTGGATGAAGGAAGGAGGGGCAGGAGAGTGTCCGGCTGGCGCTCTGTTCAGGGTCGCCCTGTGCACTCAGCAGGCTGCAGTGAGCCTGAACAATCCTGCCTAGATCTGGCCAGACAAGCACTACACTGATTCTCAATGAAATCACCATGCTGTGTCCACAACTTCCATAGGATTCAGGTTCCAAGGGGAATTAATGATCCAGTCTGTCTCCATGCATCCTAAACTAATGCTATAAACTGATACACAGAGCAGGAGGAACTGTTAATAAGTAAAGCCATTTCTTAATAATATAATGCTCTTGGGTAAGGCCCAAAATAGCATGCTTTCTTATCAGTTGGACAAAAATGGGAGAACTCTTTGCCTTAACCATTTCTGGACAACCTATGCTTACGTGCACAGTCACACCCCAAAAAATCACTATGCTGTGTCAGAAATCTTCATACAACTAAAGCTGCCCTAGGGTGTTACAGACAAATCTCTCTACACATACATTATCAGTGCTCCAAAGTAAAAAAGGGAGGGAGCGAAAAAGCTTAAAAAGCCATTTAAACACAAAATTAGTCAGTAAAGTTAGTGTTTCCATGGGCCATGTAACACTGATTTAGTACAAATGCACTCCAAAAGTAAATAAAGCAGTTTAGAGGATTTAATGGTCCAATCATGGACTCGCATATATTATTTCAGTTTAAAAAATAAATTAAACTTTCTCTTAAAATTTCAATAAACTATTATTAACTACTTTTCAATACTCCATAACCCCCTGCAGCTACATAATAATAAAATGTATTATATTGTCCAAAGGGAGATTCCAAATGTCAAATGTGAGAACAAAAATAATTTTTTTAAACTACAGCTAAACGTCTCAGGAGCAAACATGCACATACTGCTGTGCTTTAGTAAAAAACAAACAACAAATAAGTAGTGGTCCATGTTGAGACTGGATGGTGGTAAACATCCCCACACGGTGTACTCCCACTGCAATGAACGCATGCTGCTCATCATGAAGAAGGAAGATGGTAGTTCGCTAAGGCGAACACACCCCCACATCACAAGGTCCGTCAAGAAGGGGCTCGTTGTTATTGTAGCCAGCCCTGCATGCGCACTGTCACCAGCCACTGCTCTGATAAAACACGGCGAATTCACACACTAAACCTTATACACATATACACTCAATAACGGCCAAACGCCGTGTAGCTGTGTATCAGGCGTCATCTCAGAACATTATAAACCCGATATTATTTTGGTACTAGCTACGCACTGACTGTGCAGAGAAGGGGAAAACATGTCCACCTCCCATTTTCCTATGCATCAGCAATAGCCCCGATGGCTAGCGCGACGTAGTGCGTAGCATGGTAGCTGCCCTAGCTTAAAACTAAACAGCAATAGATCTGATTTCGTTTGGAGCATGAGCTCAGCCAAGTTTAGCTCCGATGCTTTAACCCGCTACGTAGCAATATGCTAATCGGGGAGGAACGCAGCAACCTCCCGGGCAAAACTGCAACTTTATAACGCCGCTCACGGAGAGGAGGAGAAGAATGGTGGTGTAGTTTTAGCTGTAAGATGTAGACAGCTAACGTGCGAGCTAACCGAGCAGCTACGTTGGGAGGTTGACACCTCACCTCAAACAGCCAGTCCTCGGAGCAAATACGAAGCTATTTAGCTGGCAAAGATAACCTTATAGAGAGCTGGGGCAAAGGTAAAGTGAATAAGGAGTAGCCGTTCTCGCTGGAGACAGACGCTAAGTTCACGTTAGCTAGTTAGAAACCACAATTGTGTACTCTCACCTCCTTCAAGTTGACATGTCTTGTTTTCAAACACATAACACGCTATCATGAAGCTACGGTGCTGTTACACCGCAGGGACGCCACCATTTATTAAAAACGTGTTTAAATGCTGGTTAGTTGCAGTGGGTTAACATTAAAGCTAATATGTTAACGGTAACTTTTACCGTGTTAGTGTTTATGATTTTGAAAGCAGGCATGAAGGCTTCATACCAGGCTAATAACAACTTGCTAACTAGTAATCCCACCTTAGTTACGCCATATACATTGGTCACCAAATAAACTAGTATCGCTGTTGTTTGTTACATGTACTGTATGTTGTAATAGCGTTGGAACACCGAGGTTTCTTCTGGCCGAGCTAGCGTTAGCACTGGTTCACCCAAAACTGAGTGGATGTAGCCCGTCCTCACACTCCTGCACTGAGGAGCAGAAAACTTTCTTTCCAGTAGAGCTGTGGAGACTAGATATCTATAAAATAATTTGGCGTTTTTTCTTGCTTCTAACTAAAGTTAACGCTGTAACGGGTTACTGTAGAGTTTAAGGCCACATAACCAACTCAAAGTTAACTGAGCATCTTGGCAATGACAAGTTTGCTCAGAGCCACACTAAGCGTCAGGGAGACGGAAAGATGGTCAACGTTTGGGTACAGTAACCGTTAGCTCCCTGCCTCACATGTAACCAGCGGTCCTCCGCGTGAACTCTGGCCCCGCAGCTGTCTTACCGATGCTCCCGGGTCATCCCCGTCCTTACCTCCGTGCTGCTAGAGTCGCTCGATTCCCCCAAAACATCCCGAAATTTCTGCAGGTTGCTCCCGATAACCGAAGAGACCTGTAGTGCAGCATCAAACCCGGGTCCGAGCCCAGCTGCATTAGGGTGGGCTCCCGAGACACTCCGCAAAGAGGCAGTAACCCTGATTCGGCCCGCTCTCCTCCCGGTACCGGAGTTGCTGCTCCCTCCGGGCCGAGCAGGGAACCGCCACCGACAGCTGTGCGCCATTTTACACTCTCTGCCTGTCTGCCCTGCGATCGGAGATACCTCAGTGGGCGGAACCCTTACCGAGCACTCCACATAAACAACCTCTACCAAGCGCAGCGTTCTCACTGGCCGAGAACATCGTTATGCATGTTGCGGGGCGGAACTGAAGAAACCCCGACAATGCATTTTCTCAGCGGCCCTATTGACTCTGCACGGCTGATTCCAAATCAGGTTCAGGGGCTTTGCCCGGGAAGGAGGTGCGTTTGAATCACCGAGGAGGAATAGACTGATATCTTACAGCATGTGTTGTTTCTTATACCAGATAAACAAGATAAAGCGATAAGTGCGTTTTTTTCCTTCTTTTTTGAGCTGCAGCCAAACCCAGAGATAACAAGATAAGATACTCACTGTAAACAATCTGGGTCACAGTGCGTGTGACTTGAAGCAGGAGACTAGCATGCCACAACATAATAAAGCTATTCGCTTCCATCAAAAGTGCATGCTTAAAAAAAAGAGAAAAAACATACATAATGGAAAAAAAATCACTAAAAATACTTGGCACATTTTGTCCATGAAAGCAAGTAGCCTACTTGTGTGCAAACGGGCCCTGGGTATACTGACCCAGGCAAGATTACCCTCTAGAAAATTTTTACACGTGGTTTTAAAGGGATGGACATGGTGAGAAATAATACTCTGTTAGGCTGTGGCATTTAAACAATGCTCAGGTACTAATCAGCCCAAATTTGGGAAGAAATATCTCCCACACCTTTACAGCACCAGTAGCAGCCTGAACGATTGATACAAGCCAGGACGGATCCATGCTTTTATGTTGTTTATTCCAAATTCTGAACCTGCCATCCAAATGTCACAGCAGAAATCTAGACTCACCAGCCCAGGCAATGTTTTCTAACTTTCTGTTGTTCAATTCTGGTGAGCCTATGCAAACTAACCTCAGTTTACTGTTCTTAGCTGACAGGTGCAGCACTCAGTGTGGTCTTCTGCTGATGCTCTTCTGCATACCTTAGTTGCAACTAGTGGCTATTTAAGTTACTGTTGTCTTCCTTTCAGCTTGAAAGCAGTCTGGCTGTTCTCCCCTGACCTTTCTCATCAACATATTTTCACCCACAAGAAATGCCACTCACTAGATATTTTCTCTTTTTCAGACATTCTCTGTAAACTCTAGAGATAGTTATGTGGGAGAATCCCAATAGATCAGCAGTTTCTGAAATACTTAGATCAGGCTGCCTGGCTCCAACAGTCATGTCAAGTTCAAAGTAGAGCCAGACTGGTATATCGGTATTAGCATTTTTAATGCCCCCAAAAATTAAAATCGTAAGGAAGAGATGGGAGAAACACCCTTCAATTATGTTGTGAGTGTTGAGGTTTCACAGTCTGTTCACCAGCGGGCACTTGGCAACTTCCCTGTTGGTAATACTTACATGGAACACCAGGAACACAACCAGCCAGCACATAATCAAGGAATCCATGACTTGTGACAATAAAACAAGATCATTTTCAAACAGCGTAGTTATGTTATCTCTGTAAGGACTCATAAATAACTACACATAAGTGATAGGGATATCTGTTTATGTTTAATGTGTAACACCTTTTTTAAAACACCTAGTATTGTTCTTAAAATCAGTCTAGATCAAAGGGACTTGTAAATCACTTTTGTTCTCCATTCAGATGCTCAGTTTGAACTTGAGCAGGTCATCTTGGTCATACCTCATTTACTTTAATTCTATCTTTTACCCCTCTGTTCAACACTTTGGCCGACACTTGATGTCTTTTAAATGTGCTATACAAATACAGCTGACTTGACTAAATTCACTGATTTTCTGCCATTTGGTTGGCTGATGAGATATTTGCCTTAATTTGCAGTTGGCCAGGTGTAATTAATAAAGTGGCCAGTGAGTGTAAGGTTTAATTGCACTTCTAGTCCCTGTCCAAGTAAAGAAGACATCATTTCATGTGTTCCTATAACCTGACAGTGCCTCACAATGTGTATTACTGTTCTCAAAGTAAACGTCGTCATTTGTCACGAATTCAATCTGTCACATGAGAAAGAGAACGTAATTTCGTACATAACTTAGATTAGTTTATTTCTTAATCATAATGTACATTGAAAATAAACATTTTATAATCACAAATAAAACAAAAAAAAAAGTGTTTTAATTAAAATCATGTAATCGGGTGGTAGATCCTCAATACAGAAATCAGAGCATGCCAACAAATACATAATCACCTTCTTACACGTTACCATCTCGCACACAATTGAATTAAAACCATTTAATTCAAATACAACCCAAGAGCATGTTACCTCCTTCTGTTGTTCTTCCCCTATATTCTACTGCCCAGCTTCACATATTCCTCAAAGAAATAAACTCAATCATGTATGTTAAGAGTATGAAACAGATCAGCTGACATGTACTGCAAGGCTCTTGGTTTTAGGCACCGTGTCTATTGTTCATCTTTGCCAGCACGTTTTCACACGAAGCTTGTACACAACACAAGTCCTGTGTTTTAAATGCAAGATCAGGATGCTTCGGTTAAAATATCATGAAGGTTAATTCAGAGGGTGACAGTGACAGTTATGTTGTACACAGCCATTCAAAGTTATTAAACCCCATATCTCTGCCCTTAAATCTCAAGAAAAGTGAACACCACTGATGGCCAGTGTGCCACAGATGGGAAAGAGAAGCACTTTTGCAGTTTGGAGCAGCTCCGGTGAACTGAAGGTGCAGAAAAGAATGAAATGATCTCATTCTTGTTTGAACTCTTTCACCCCATAAAGATGACATTTCACAACCTGCCCAGTACCCTTAATGATAAGTTTTGACAGCTCAGTATATATCAATTAAAACAACCATTGCACATGCAGAGGCCACCCTCGTTAACGTCTAATGCAAACTAGGGCTGCCACAAACGACTATTTTGATAGTCAACTAGTCATTATTTTTGCGATTAGTCGACTAATCAGATCATGCATCCATTGGACGTAAAACTACAGCTTATTACACCAGCATGCATCTGCTCTCATATAATCATTAGCTTACAGCTTGAAGTGTTTAAAGTATGTTCTAACTGAAAATAAAGACAAGATGATAGTTTATTAAATTTTAATGAAATTTGCAGATTGTCTCGGTGGGGTTTAATAAACTCAGCCGTCTGCTCTTTGCTCCCTAAAATATAACAGGACACTGGAATAAATTCTCTACCATCTCACTGTTTAATCAGTTTTCTGTTTGATGTTTATTCAGCTGTGTGAAAACTAGAACTACTCAGGAACAAATAAAAGTCTAAGTGACTCATATATCATGTTTAACCTGAGTAGTGAAAGACTGCGGGGGTCTGACAATGATGTGCCGGAAGTTCGGTGTTCTCGCCGTCTCGAGTGAGCCTTGACCACCCGGTCAGCTATCAAGCTGGTGGGTAACAGATGTGTCTGAAAACGTCGGAGCACTTTTGCAAATATGTGATGTGTTGATAAATCGAGCAGATATTTGAAGTTCACACAGCTACATTCTCACCTGAAAATATCTTAAAAGTTTATTTTGTGACCCAGAAAGAGTAATATTAAAACTAAGTAGCTGCCGCCATTGTTGGAAACTGGAATTGGCTGAGCCATAGTATGAATTTTGGAATAGGTTGGGCCGGAAGCATACACCCGACCCATCCTTCAAATCTGGGGAAAAGGAGGACGCATTTGGAGAGGTCCTCAAATTTCATTGTGTCTTCGTAACGTAATCGGCCTCAGAAGGATGTGGTCTCTGAATTTGGACAAAGCTACGATACAGAAGACAGCTTCTTCTTCTTCTTCGGCATTTAACGGCAGCTGGCATCCTTGTAGATGCATTGCTGCCATCTTCTGTTTCAGTCTGCTTATTCCTGCATCTTTCAGGATATTAAAAAGCTTCAAACGCCGCGACGACTATAAAATTTGTTGTCGATGATTTTGATAGTCGACGTAATCGTGACTAGTTGACTAATCGTGGCAGCCCTAATGCAAACTCAGTCATTTAGGCCTGAAATATGACAGAAATCACTCAGTTCAGAAAAGAGCTTTAAGGGTTACTCCTAGTAGGCTTTAAAGGGGTAAAGAGTTAAGATAAGTGTTCCAAAGCTTTGATGTAACTCAAATAAGAAATGCACGTAACAACACACTCATAGATAACCATGTTGCTGCTCTGTATTTCTACTAAAATTAGGCATTTGTAGGTATTAACTGAACTATCAGCCATGTTTATTTCCCCCAGAAGTATATTCTCTGCCTGTTTGATGAGAAATAGAACAGCTGGTACATTTTTAAAAAAAAATTTAATATCCAATAAAAGACTCTGAGATAGTGCCCGAGTTGTCTAAATGCCTTCTCTTACTTGATTTTATTCCTCTTTAGGCATGAGCAGTTATTTTTCAGCAGCTTTATTCTCTAAAAAAAGCTAGACTAAATAAGAGTCAATTATCCATTTGTGCCAAATTGTAAATAATGTTTTCTTAATGCTGGCTTTGTTTGCTTGTTTGAGTTGCCCCCTGGAGATTTCACACGTCAGCTGTAATATCCATGAACAACTCTGTCACAGCAAAACAGATTAAAGTTAATATTTAAGGAGATTTAATATTCAATCTGACATCTTTGAGACCTAAAATATGATTCAGATTGGTGCATTTTATCTATATGGTCTTTATCCTTTAACCTTAATTGGCTGGTCTTATATAATCCTGATGAGATAATAAGTGCTTCACTACAGACAGGTGCTTGAAGATCTGAAGAGCCTTATCGATACGTCTTTAAATACAAACAACTGTTTAGGGCTACACGTGTCTAATTACAATGATCAAGTTTATTTTTTTGAAAGCCTCCAAGTAACCCTATGTTCTAGTCAATGAAATAAAAGTCATACACACAATTAAATTCAGACTCAGCTATGCCTCACTTTTAATGCTATTTACAAGTTGCGATTGAACCCAAGAGTGCAAACATACGGGGTGTTAAAGCACTTTGAAAGGCAGTGTGTGAAATACTCTTTATGAAAGTGAAGTTAGATAATATGACAAAAATACTTACCTTCCGGTATAAAGGGCCAGGTGGTTGGACAGGAGTATGTACAGTACATTAAAGTGCTGCTGAACAGATATTTCTGACTATATTAACTCATTAACACAGTACCCAAGGATGTATCACTCTGCTAGTGTTTTCAATAGAGCATCACGGGAGGAAAAACAGCCACCGTGTATGGATTTTGAAGTTCTTACCAGCAGGTGGGCTACAGTTTGCCAGGACTGTTGTCACACGGACGATTTATTAAGAATGGAAGCTGCAGGGAAAGGCTAATGCAGTGTCAGCTGGACTGGAGGAGTCAGAATAAATCCAAAGAAATAAGCACACTGTGGATCTGCCATGAAGCAAAGGAGCAAGTGCGGCCAGGTAAGAAAAATAACAGCGCGAGGCAACGCTGTTTGTCACAGTGAGATCAGGGCTAGCCGCTGGGCCCCAACTGAAGCTTTTCTTGCTTATGCTTCTCCAGCCACTGTAAGATCTGCTGTTTGAGTTCATCATTTGGCCTGATTTGGTCCATTGTCAGAGGACTGCGGTTGAAGGGGTCTGTCTGGTCACTAAAAGGCAGACACAATTAATAAATGGTCATGACTTCTATATACCAACTTCATAAAGATGAACACATTTTCCATCCATCCATGGAATTTGCTTTTTTTTTTTCCCACATCTGCGTGGATTCTCTCTAGCTCCTCTGGCTTCCTCCCACAGTCCAAAGAAATGCACGGTTTAACTTAATTGTGACTGGCCATAGATGTGACTGTGAGTCTGAATGGTGTTTTGTCTGTTAGCCCTGCGATAGACTGGTGACCTGTCCAGGGTGTACCCTGCCTTTCGCCCTATGACCCTGAATTGTTTAAGCAGAAGAAAATGGATGTATGGATGGCTAATTAGATGGCTAAATCTAGCCTGCTTCGCTCTTGCAACAGAGATGTATGTGTTTGTGTACACATGTATAATTAAGGTCGTGCTTGTACATCTGCCTCTTTGAAATGATGTGTGTGGAGAAGGGCTGCACTGGTCCATCATCATCTCCCTATTTCTGTCTGTCGATTCTACTTTAAAATAGAACTTAATGTATCGTTTGCTGCTATTAGAGCATCTTCTCAACTATTAACCAGTGGGCTTGTATGTGTGTTGGGGAAAGAAGTTACTCTGTGTGGGGAGGGCATGATAAATGGTGCAGGAGACATACAGATGCAGATTAAATGTGTTAAAAGAACTAAATTAGGCCTAAATTTAAAACCAGTAAAAAGAAAAAACCCTAAACAAAATTTTTTTTAAAAGTTACAAAAAATAGCCCAGCATATCTTCAGACTTCAAAGTGTTTTAGCTGTTCAACTGATTAATTACAGTTGGCTTAATCATTTACAGTTGTATGTGAACAAGGTTCTCACACAGGTATAGTCAACCTTCTGTTTTATCACACCGGAAGAGGGAAAGAAACATCCACATATGTCTGGATCATATAGGTTATGGTTATGGGCAATCTCACAGATGTATCATCAGACAGTGTAGAGATCATCCAAACAGAATACAGTCATGTAAAAAAATAAGGTTTTTACAAGACAAACCCTATAATTGCCACTTTGTAAAGCCACTTTTAACAGCAATAACTTAATGAATCGTTTTTTTCTGTATGACTATCAGTGTCTTGCATTGTAGAGGAAGTTTGGCCTACTATTCTGTGCAACTTTGCTTCAGCTCCTTAAAATTTGTAGTATCTGTTTATGTACAGCTCTCTTAAGGTCATGACACGCCAATTCAATCAGGCTGAGGTGTGGACTTTGACTGGTCCACTGCAACACCTTTATTCTTTTCTTTTTCAACCATTCTGTCATAGATTTGCTGCTGTGCTTGACACCATTGTCATGTTGCATTACCCAGTTTAGCCTAGCTTTATCTGTCAGACAGATGGCCTCACATTTGACATAATATTTTGATATACAGAGGAGTTCACAGTTGACTCAATGACTGCAAGATGCTTAGGCCCAGTGGCTGCGAAACAAGACCAAATGATCATCTCTCCCCCACCGTGCCTGACAGTTGAAATGAGGTGTTTGGTTTTCACCAAGCCTGGCGCTGTGCATTATGATCAAACATCTCCACTTTGGTCTCATCTGTCCAAAAGACATTGTTCCAGATGTCTTGTGATTTCTTTAGATGCATTTTTGCAAACCTAAGCTCTGCTGCAATGTTCTCTTTAAAGAGAAGATGCTTCCTCCTGGTAGCCCTTGCAAACAAACCATACTTGTTCATTTTTCCCCCTAAAGGGAAGGAGTAAATAATCGGTTCATTTTTGTTTGTTAGCAGTGGAGCATCTACAGTTTTCAAGATATTATTTTGTGTGATGGTAGACAAGATGATAGATACCATCACAAAAGCTCAGTGTGATTTCATTTTGTTGAAAACTGAGTCAAGGTCATACCAAATGTGAAAAATCAGTAAAAACTTACTGACTTACCCACAACTTTTTATGGATCGTTTTCAAATCTCACAATATATTAGGCCTTGGAGGACACGAGTGACATGAGGGGCAATCACTCCCCCCCCACACACAGAGCCATATAGGTTCAGATTTTTTTTTACCCCTTAATAAGAAACACCTTCATTTAGAAACAGCATATGATGTTCATTTGTGCTATTTTTGTCTAATATTTAAATTTGCTTGGTGATCTGAAACATTTAAGTGTGACAAACATACAAAAAAAGGAAATCAAGAAGGGTTCAAACACATTTTCACACCATTATAAATGCTTCAGACCAACAAACTGCCAAAACATCTCATTTTACAGCAGCGGCCACGCTTGCTTATGATCAGTCAGTCAATTAATTAGCAGCACTTAGCTGCTACTTGGAACATGGAAGCAGGGTGAGGGTGTTCTCATTTTTTCACAAGAAACTTTCTTTTTTTTTTTTTTTTTACATGACTGTACTTTCAATTCTGGGCTTTGTAAAAAGGAACAAACCTGAGGAGGTGTCTTGCTATAGTTGAGCGGTCTACTGTTACATTGGAAGAGGGGAGAAGAACAGGGTCCAGCATCAGGGTGGACATGATGGGATCCAAGAATTCATCTGGAGCATCTGCATATGTCTCCTCTTCCTGCTGCTGTCTGTCTGCATGAGACTAAATAGAGGCACAATGGAAACAAACATTCATGAGTACCTCCTATCGTCTTTTATTACTCTGGTAGCCTCTCCAAGTAAAATGATACCTTTATTTTATCAGCGAGGAGTCCAAAAGCTACAATCATATCCCCAGGCTTGTTGATCTTTTTCAATACTCTAATGGTCTGGGAGAAAAGAGTAGGAGAATACGATCGCCCATCCTTTGGGACAGTGGCACAGAAATTCTCCTCATCGCTGTTGGAGAAACAAAGCAACAGTCTGTTTCAGGATCAGATTTAACAGGGATTACAATTAAAGAAATGTAAGGAAACTGATATTTTTCTCTGTAGAAGAATGTTTTAAACATACCCCAGGTTTAGGTAGATTGTGCAGATGTCAGAAACGAGCTGCTGAGGTTTGAAGTCAAACTCACTGAAGTCCTTGACTTTAAGAGCGCCCATTTTAGGGCCCGCCAGGTGCTGCAGGAAGTAGTTAAGCATGGAGATGATCCTCTCAGCCAGGAATGGGTGCACAAAGATACCCTTAATTTCTGAGAAAGAGAAAAAAAAGAAAAGCAAAAGGCAGAAATAATCACAGTGAATGGATGAGGACAACAATTAAATGGGTTCATGAGTGTAGTGGAAAGGATGTGTAGCGGTCTTTTCTGCCTGACCTGAGGTGAGGAAGGCCAGTGTGCCGATGGTCTCATTGGACATGATGTTGTGGAAGCGTCCCAGCTGTCCAAACATCTGCAGGCTGGACTCTTTCTCTCTTCTGGCATCAGGGGCCAGGCCTTCCCAGTCCCCTCGATCCCTCTCCAGCTGCAGAATCTTGATTTTACTCAGGTACTACAGAGGAAAGAAGATTCAGCTGAAAAACGGAGTCTAAATCACATCAAAAATATCTTTAAAAACAATAAAGTTATTAATAATGATGCTACTATAGAACCGTTTTAGAAAGAGATATGCAGTAGATGACAAGTACTGATAGATTAAACTAGATTTCACCATCAGAATATTGTATAATGTCAGAATAATATTCCAGCAATGTTCAGAAAACATCACATAATACAGAACCAAGGCTGAAGGTTGTGAAGTCAAAATACATCACGGTCTCACCTGAATGGCCTCATCCAATAGGAAGATGGCATCATTCATCAGTAAATTGAGGAACCTGAGGAAAAGAGGGGGGTTCATGGCCTCCAGGTTTTCAGATGCATAGTTGGCCAAATGCTGAAATAAAACATACCAAACTAAATTAAACACATTTATGCCAGTTTGCAGGTATGCACTATCCATTTGTTCCCTTATTATGACTACATGGTTAAAAGGGTTTATACCAGCATGTGTTAAGTGTTAAGCAATTAATTTTATGTTAAAAAACTAAGGAAAAACTTTCCACTTTCACTCTGTCTCTTAAGCAGTAAGTGGTTCTTCATTGCTGGCTAGCTCCCCTGAAACAGGAAAATCCACCTGTTGGCCATAATGATGGGGTGTGTAGAGCACTTTATAAAGAGAATAGTGTGGAGAAGAGAGTAAATCAGGTGCCCCAGTGGTTCGTTGACTGAATTCGACACTGTCCCCGCCTTGTGTGACTTTTTCCACTCAGTGGAATCAGTGCTGGCAGAGCAGATCACCACAAGATCCGAGCAGCACTACGTCGTGCCATTTTAAGGTGCGATTTAACCCCCAGTTAAATGAAGGTTAAGTCTTTTTTTCCTTCCAAACACACCCAACAGTTTACAACATGATGTGTTATTATATGCACATAACACTACAACCACAACTAAGTTTGCAACAGTTATCAACAGGAAGGGAAAGAGGAAGGGGAAAAAATACTGCCACCTTACACCCTTCTTCACTTTTGATTGATGTGTGCAATGGACCAAAATCAAACAAAAAGAAACAAAAAATAGGAGCCTTCAAAGAAGAGTCGATAGAATTTTTGAAAACCTGATTTCCTTGTCTTGCTTTAAAAATTCATTAGGGAAACTGCGCTCAAAATGCCTGACCACATTATCTCATGGAGTGAATTGCTTCTTACTAGAAGTGAGGAAAACTGAAGCCCGAATGTAAGCAAAGGAGAGCACGAGGTGGCTGCAGAAGAAAAGTCAAACCAAGGAATTTCATGTTGCATGGCTAAAAAGTACAATCATCACACATCTAACATCTGAAATTTATATCTAGAACATCAACATTACCTTGATGCTCTCTCTGTAGTTGTCTTTTCCCCACATGTATTTAAGAGCTGGATACATAGGCCTTCTGTAGTTGAATTTCTGTTCAAACTGATGAGGATCACCTGTGGGGGGGGACCAGAGGAAACCTTAAACCCCGCATGTTTCAGCTCTCCTTCCTGTTTGCTTACACTTCAGAGTTTATCTCTTTATCTTGTTGTGCAGAGCACGTCCAGGTGAGCACACAAAACCTAGCTTCTTCACTGTTCACAAAAAGACCCTAAATAATACTACGCCTCACCAAGCCGAGCTCTTTTAATCACAGATTAAAAGAGCTCGGCTGTTTCAGCTTTCCACCTACAGATCTTTAGAATCTAGAAAGTCTAAACTGTGTTGTACCTGTGAATTCAATGTCTACAAACACAGTAATGAGGGCCTCAGCCAGCTGGGGTGCGTGTCTATAGGAGCAGAAAACTCTTTCTCTCTGGAACACGATTGGCTGAGCAGCACCAGGGGTCACCGGCTCCATGTGGGGCATCACTGCCTCCAAAACCTCGGCAAGCTTTGCTCTTAAATGAGGGTTCTTCATCCTGTTGTCCAAACAAGACATGACAAATCTGAGCGACTCTTCATTTCATCTGACTGAAATCACAGACATGGTCGATAAGGTCACTGACCTCTCTACGTTACCCATGAAGACAGTAATAAAGTTTAGAATCTGCTCTAGACTTTCTGCAGACGTCTCCAGGATGTCTTCTGCAAACCGACGAAGGAAGATGAAAAAATCTCCCAAATTTTCTGCAAAAAACTCTGACAGACAAAATGCAGATTAATGACTATCGTGTGAAATGCTCAATATTATTGAGATGAGTGACTAAAAACTGCGATATTGCATGCACAGATGCAGTCATTTCAAACCAGTCTGTAGTGTCTGCTGTGAATGAATCGCATGTACAAAAGCTTGCAGTGATTTACAAACTCACACCTTGAACTTTGACAACAAAAACGCAATTAAATGATCAGTGATGTTATTTATTACATGCCGGTGGGGTGTGGTAACATTCCGTCAAAATGATGTTTGCATGACGTTTTATGAAGTGGGGTAAGGCTTTTTAACACAACGTTCACACCTTCAAATTTAAGGAGGCGAAAGAAAAACGCCTGATCCAACTCAATCCTGAGAAAATTAAGAGAAATTAAAAGGCTGAACATGTTGGCCCAGTATGACAAAAAGTAAACCTGAGTGTTTCACCCCATTGTATTTACTGTATAGTGAAATATCTGACGTACCAGGTACATAGCAGAGCATCGTGTTCTGCAGGGAGGGCAGGGGAAAACTGAGTGCTACATGTTCAGGCCCCTGGTTCCCCATACTGAGCTGAACGAGCAGAGCAGCAGTGGAAGCTTGTAGGTTAAGGCAACATTGCAGCATGGCAGGTTGTGTAGTGGCAGCTTTGGTTGAGAGATAGACAATCATCAGGCGCTCAAACTGCTCCAGGAGCTGCTCCGACATTGGGCTGCCTGTTCGCTGGGCCTCCTGCCACGTCACCTGGAGCCGGTGGAGAGACTGGCTCATCTTCACCATCTGCTCATGGAGTCTGCATGCACACATTATGCATGCAGACAAGTGCACAGACACAGTGGGAACAAGATAACATACGTTGGAAGTCTCAGTATTCTCTTTAGCTTCTATATGGAAAAGATCTGCGTTTGTCTGACTGTGTTTACCTGTGAAAGCCTAGATGCTGGGTGAGTTGTGTGAGGATGAGGTTTTCAGTCAGAAGGCTGTAGGACTGCGCCGACTCCATCGGCTGCTGGGGAGGCACAGGGATCAGGCAGGTCTCCTTGTCAAGACCTGACATAAGAAAAAGTGGACAGTTTATTTATTACCAAAGGCGTTAAATTAACAATCTTGAAACCATTATAAATAAGGGTCACTGACATCCAGTACACTGACCTCGTGCATGCACATTGCGATTCCTCCTCTCTTCCTCACTCAGCTCTTTGAGTGCGCAGTAGGTTGGGTTGAAGGTGAGCAGTTTAGGTGAACGTGGCCTGCAGAAGGGCTGGCACAGCTTCAGCAGAGCTGCACCCAAGTTCAAGAAAAATGCATCTGAGGCGTACATCTGAAAGAAGATCTCCGGCATCTGATTGGCCCAGATCTTGGCTCGGCCAGCATTAGCTTGCAGGCAGCTGCCCAACCAGGTGAGCAGCAAGTGGCGGGTCTCACCAGACCGCTGGAGCAAGTTTTTCAAGATTTGGTGCAGCTTGTCATGAAACTGGCCCATAAACTGCAAACCAGTGAGAGAAGAAAAGGTCATTGACTCTGGTGTATTTTCAGTTTGGCAAACAGGCAAACAAATCAGGAGCAGTAAATGAAAAAGAAAGCGTTTACCTGGTGGATGTTGGCCTCTTGGACCTTTGTTTCCTGGGCGCTGGAGCGGGAAGGGTTCAGGAAGTAGCCGTGCCCTTCTACCACACCTGGGGTTTTCAGCAAGCAGGATATATTGAATACTGTCCCCAGTAGGCTTTTCTGGTACTGCAAACCATTAGCTGGGTCTTTGGGCTGGATGTGTTCAACGAGTACCTGTGAACATAGAAAAAAGAGGATTTAAAATCGTCTGCTGTTGTCAGAGGGTGCACAACATTACCACAACATTCGCTAAAAGTCTCTGTACCTTGGCAATATCTTTATGGTGGCTGAAATAGAGGAGAACATCCAGGTAGGAGTAGAGAAGAGGCTGGCACAGGTCCAAGTCCTTGACACGTCCCTGGAAGATGTCGAACACCGGTACTATAACCTCCTCAAAAGTCCGCACCTCCTGATCAGACAGCAGGCCAGCAATGACCTCCTCCACAAATTCAACCACTTCGTCTGGATCTGAATCACAGCAGAGACATTTAGGCAGAAAACTTTACACATAACACTTATAACTTTACTCAAAACTCAAGACAAAACAGTTGGGCCCAGTCCATGACCTACGTGCTCCATTGAAGCTTTCCAGCAGCAGGTCCAGAAGTTGTTCGTAGACATTCTGGCTGATGTAGATCTCTGGTGTGAGCAGGACTGTTCGTGTGTTAGAAACGGTCAGATTCTTACAGCGAACAGCAAACGAAAGTAACTTCTCTGGTACCTTTGTGATCTGGAGGTGAGATAAAAAGAAAGTGAATGAATTATGGAAAAGTGTGGGTTATTTTTATGTTCCAATTACTTAGAATACTCTATTAACAGATGGCCATCTCTAAAAATAGTACCACTAAAGAGCGACAATTACAATCATGCAGAGGGGGGAGAAAAAACAAAAACCCAGTTACCTCTTCCTTAGCCCTCTGATAACAAGCAAAAAGGTAAGGGATGGCACATTTCTCTCCAGCATCCCGGTCAGCAGACAGGTTAACAGCACTGCATGACGTCATATAGATGAGCTGGTTTCCCGGCTCTAGCAGCAGCAGACGGTTAAAAAGGGCCTGGAGGACAAAAGAAGAAGCATCACTGACACAAATCAGTCTGACCAACACATTTCGAAAGCCCCTAAAACAACGAAGTCTTCATGTCAGGCATTTTCTTTATGAAAATCAATTTTTACGCAATGCGTCAAAATGTAATGTTTTTGCATCTGATGGAATACGAGGTTTCTTCAGCCACTTTGCCAGACATGTAGAGGTTCACGGTAAGGTGAGAAATGAGACGGAAGAAAAAAAGTGATAAGATTAAAAACACTTTATTGACATTTGACCTGTTCTATGTTGTCCATGTCCAGCCAGTCCTGCCCATCTAGATCTGCAGCCATCTCCTCCAGGTAAACACACCGAGGAGGGATCCCATTACCTCCTCTCAGACTAGGGTCACCTAGGGGGAAAATAAAAAAATAAAGTCAATTAAGATGTTTTTACACATGGCAACTTATTATCTCTTAGACTACGTGCACTGAATTAACTGGTGCTGAGAAATAGATCAACAGTCCAACAAATAACTGCTACATTTCCTCAACATCATCACTCATCCCTGAGTAGTGGTGGAGAGACTCACACAATAAGACCTCACAGTAGGGATGGTTTTTATATTGTCTTAAAAGGTGCTGAGTCATTTGTTACTCACAGGACAGCAAATCAAGACAGTGTGCTGCATCCAATAATACCTATAATAACAGAGCTCGGTACTATTTAGGAGAAACACACTCATCACCCAGCACCTGACTGCCTTTTAGATCAAAAGAAGGAAAATCAGCTGACAATATGGCATGCAAGACTTTAGTCTGCACAAGCCTCTCACGCACAAGTTTTTAAATAGTCCTACCTTAGGTATTTAGTATTCAAAGGTATTGGTGATAGCTGACCAATTAAAGCAAATTCTATATCATTTTCACACTGATGCATTTAATTGATGTCATTATTACGAGGTTTACATTATAGTGAATCTGGATTGCTATAGTTCCATGTCTCCCCTCCAGATATAACACACTTACAACACAGATTTGACCAAACGAGCACATAAGTTTGTCCACCATTTTTGACCTGCTTTGAATTAGATGTGTGTGGAGCTGATCCATCATCATCATCATCATCATCAAATGAGAGAAAATGGAGTATTTCTAACTTAGGGGCTGATTTTTAAATCAGAGCTTAACATGACTGAATTTGCAGAGACACTCCTTTATCTCATCTACTTAAGTTTTTCCCCCCCCTGTTGGTGTTTCTGTGGGTTAAAAACTTGGCCGTGTGTGGGTATAACCTGGAAAGAGCACAGGAGACGGCTGAGGATGGCCAGCAAATGTTATAACCTAATACCATTTTAGCCGTTTGCCTCATATCCGCCCACTCAAGTTATTACTTACAGTAAAGCTAAATCAATCAGCATAACATGTCAGTGTTTGAACATGCCTTTATATTGGAAGTGCGATGTATAATCCTGGTATGTGTGTGTGCTTCTCTTCCACACATCCATCTTTTGTTTTTTCTCTGTGTCACGGCCACACACTGTACAATATGGTGGGTGGATAGTCCTAAAATAATGGGTGCATGTTAAGCTCCTCTGACTGCCACCCAGCAACGATGCTATTGGTCATCGGCAATGCCATTGGGGGTTTAGTATAACTGGACTCTGGATCAATCACCCAACCCTAGTAGGGCTTAAGTCCCACAGATACAGCCCAAATTATTTTAAAAAGTTTAAAGTTTACATATCAGCATGTGACAAAAATCATACAGCCAGCCAGGATTAGGAGCTAGAAGTACTGCAGCAGTGAAACCTCTATGGTATGACTCTCACAGAGCCCTAATTTCAACACTGGTGGGTCAGTCTGAAATTAACTGATGAGGGAAAGAATGGTCATTTCAAAATTGATATAATGCATTTAATTTTGTACCTTTTTGGCCCTTTTTTGAGTTTAGAAACCACAAACAATACTAAGAAGTAACATGAATAGATGTTTTGATCCATATTATCCATACTGAGTTAATACCCAGGGGCCGTGCAAATCACAGTCAACTTACTGTTGTCCAGAGTGATGAGAAATATTCGCTGGATCATGTGATTGACATTGAGCTGCTCGCACAGCTCCTGCCGGGACCGGAAGGAGCGGCTAATCTCTGCCACAGAGTCGTCATTGTCATCAACGCTGTCTGAAACCGAGTTTTCTGACTCCGACTGGCTCTCACCCGAGTCCTCCACTGTGAAAGCACATACAAAAGCCAAACATGAAGCAGCAGGTTAGCATAGCACAGACAGTCCAATAAATTAATATTTTGGCTAGTTTAAAAATAGATAAATCTCATCCGTGCTACAAACTGGTGATAAAACTGCCTTTTTCGAACAAAAAGAAAATCGAGAAAAGTTTCTAGGATCTAAAAATGATCTTGACTGATGGCTAAAAATCAGGGGGCAAGTTATAGAAGGGCATAAAACTGCTTCCATCTTGACATTTTTCACTGTATGAAATGTCATTAAGAAATGCAATTAATGGGACAGAGGATGATCTGAAAGACCAAGAAAACTCTCAAAAATAATCTCTGATACAGAAGTGGTGGTGCACCGTTTTCATGCAAAGACCTTTGGTATAAATAACATGAATTTGGAAACACAGTCTGAGAAAAATCATCTTATTGTTCATGAAGTGATACATAGGTAACACTGGAACCCTGCTGTGTGCAGCGGCTTTCAAGAGAAATCACTAGAAGAAAAACTTACCTGGAATTTCATCACAAAAATCAACATCTGAGATAAACAAGTTACTCTGGAAGCAAATGCTGTGACTGTTGCATGGGGATATCCTCCTTTGGGGTGGAACTGCGTGATTTACAGAAAATGCACAGATGCAGGCATGCAGTTGCTAAGGTCCATTTGGGTCTACTGATAGAAATGTTGTCATTGGGCAGTAAGCAGAAAGATCCATTCTTGAATTTTTTTTGTGATAGCATGGAGTCATCTGTCAAGACTTTCTATTACAATGTGCATTAACTACACCTGTGCCCCTGGGGCGGACTTCAAGCCGACCTTATTAACGTATTCCAGGAATAGCTAGTCATCAGCAGTGTCTGCAGCTGTCCACACAACAGAGTATAATCAACTTTTACATATCAGCACACTCAGACAAGCTGGCTTCTATAAAAGGACGTGACCTATGATTATCTACCTCAAAGCCTACACACTTTAATTCCAGACAATGTTAGGAGAAGTTGGGATTCTGTCCAAAGTAACACACAACACAAATCAGTCTACTTCAGATATGTTCTGACTGCTTCTTATACTGTATGAAATGTGATCATTCTACTCACGTGGTGGTTGAGTAGAAAGCTGTTGAGGTTTCTGGCCTGATGCAAACTGTTTGGCATCAGCCAGTGAGCTGAAGAGGGCAGCAAAGGGGTTGCGGGAGATGTTCTGGTTGTTGTTGCCCTGGTCAGTCATCTCATTGGGGCTCAACACTTACTCCATCCAAGATCCCAGCTCTAGGGACTAGCTATCTTTTAAAAAAAAAAAAAAAAAAAAAAAAAAGGGGGCAGATGGCAATTTCAGCACACTTAAATGAACAGTATCATCATCGCACACAAACAAGTGTATTTTTGTTTCGTTTGGTCACTGTTACTTTGATTTAATATGCAGATCTTCATGATGTTGGCCACAAACTCATCTGTCCAGCACACTCAAATTCAACATGTTTTACTGTCAGCACGTTGTTGCCTTCAGGGTACAGTTGCACAACCTCAAGTACTATTAAAGAAGGCAGAGCCTTAAGGGAACCAGTAGCTCTGCTTTAATTTGTCACATGACTGTCTGGAGGCTAAATGCACTTTTTGCACCTTCGTCACACCTCCCTCTGCACCTCCCTCATCTCTCCCTACAAATATATTCTGAAAATGACACAATTAACATTCCTTTTAATCTTAAGTTGTTAAATTGCAAACACTGGCTTAAAATAACATCTTGCTATTTAGGGCTTCTCACAACATTTTTGGTTTTAGTGTGTTTATCTTACATATTTTACATCATCTTACATATTAAGCCAGTATATAAGCTATAGCTCTTTTGCACACATCTCTTTTTCAAATCTCCATGTTTTGTCTCCTTTTCTGTCTTCATTTATTTATTTGTATTTATATGTTCTATTTCTATTGTATATATTCATCAGCATCTGTGGGTGGACAGCAAAGAAAGAATTTCATTGCACAGAGGAATGCCTTTTTCTCTTGTGACACATGACAATAAACACTTTGAATATTGAATCTTAGTTTCACAGCTTAATGGTCATCATAACTTTCTTTTCATCTTTACAAGGTAATAGAGTTATTAAATATTATAGGTAGTAAATATTTCAGTGTATTACATTTAAACAGCAATAATTTCCTACATAGAAAAACTACTAGTGCCCACCAAGGACATTTTTTTCTTTTTCTACACAACAATGAGACACGTCGAGGCATACTGTATATGAGAGCAAGAACTGTATGTAAGACTCCAGTGACAATTTAGTCAAACTGGAGCTCCAACAAAGCCAAATATTCAAGAAGACTGTTCCTGCTTAAGGTGGAAACAACAAACTTGTTTCACCACTTGAGGGAAAAACACAGTGAAGTACTACCAGACTATAAAGGAAGAGATTCAAGCAGCTGGTGATGTGAAACCCAAAAATAATTATGACACCTTGTTTCAGTGAATTCACACTTTGAATTAGGTAGTACATCATCAGTGACAGGAACTCGATGCAAAAGAAGGGCAAAGAATGCCCTTCATTTACTTATAGTTATAAATACACCTGACTGCAAGCATCAATAAAACATTTACTATGTTGTTTTTTTCATCATAAATATCATTACTGCAAACTGTCTTGAAATACTCAGCATCTCAAACTGAGTGGCTTGGAGACACTGTTCGAGTGACAAGGCTGAGGTGGTTTGGACATGTGCAGAGGACGGATAGTGGATATATCGGATAAAAGGTTTTGCACATAGAGCTGCCAAGCAAGGAGAAAAAGAGGAAGACCACAGAAGAGTTTCATGGATGCAATGAAGGACCTGCAGATGGCTACTGTAACAGAGGAAGAGGAGGATGCAAGGAATAGGGTGAGATGGTGATAGATGATCCCCTGTGGTTTCCCCCTACAGGGAGCAACCTGAAGAAGAAGCAGCAGCAAATGTTCTTGAAACATCATGATATAATTTTTAAGGGCATATCGCCCAGCCCCAATTTAAACTGAATAGATCTGTACTAATTCAGATGAATTTTAGTCTACAATAACACAGCACTTTGCAAGTTCTCATCGACACCCACAAGAACCCTAAAACAAGTATTTATATGCAAATGCCTTCAACACATTCACTCCTGCATGCTGTTTCAATACTGCAGTGCTATGAGACAGATACCATATAGAAGGATTTCACTTTGACTGTAACTGTATTTTTTGATTATTAAAGTTTTGCACCCTCAAATTGCATTTTAAATGTCTTTAAATAATCTGTAGTCACTATTTTTCCTCTATAAAAGTAACACAACGCGGATCAACGAGGTTTAAAGAAGATGGTAAGCTGTCTAAATGGGCACTTGTTGTTATTACTATAAAACAGAGTGTACCTCCACGTGTATTAGACATCGTGAGATGATAACCTGGGACAAAAAGGTCGTGGTCTGCTGAACCCTACTTTCTGATGATGTTCGAAAGTTTTTAGCACGACAAACAGTAACTCAGTAACATTAACAGTAACATATGGACTGACCGCCAGTCTAGGTAGAGCTCACCTCTTCCGCAGATTACAGTTACTGTGCATAGTCAGGTTTATCAGTTCAGCACCTTACAGCTTTAACTCTGACCACTTTACGAAGACTACTTCCCAGCTAGTCACCTTTACGCTGTTCTGAGAGAGTCACATCACCCGTTAGCCGTGTTAGTGCGCAGAAGATGAGCTGCTTGACGGTTTTGTGCTAACTAGCTAGCAGGTGGAGCTAGCAACCCTGACCGCCCTGCTGGTGCTGGTGCTGGTGCTGCTGCTAAGCTGAGCTGTCATGGGGTCACCAAGGCTCGATTTCAACTTTAATTTCATAAACTCAAATGAGGATTTCAGGTATTATCAACCTCAATAATATATACAAACGATAAAGACGGCTGTCGTACCTGTTTGACGAGAAGTAATGTGTATTTTGAGTTATAAAATTGCTTCTTCGAAACCAATGCCAGTTCCTCAGTAAATAGTAAACGTTTTCTTCTTTTTCCTAAAACGGCTGCTGCGAGCTGTATCAGTCCGTCGGCGCCACCGTTCGGTCAGGAGTGATTATTGCGTTGGAGAATTTCTTAATTCACTTAAAATAATAAAATAATATTTTATTTTTTGCCATCTATAAGTTTAAAAAAAATTGAGTCATTATGGCCTTAAAATTGGAATTTCAAGTTTTCTCAATTCCAACTTATTTTCTCAGACATTTGGGTTAGTAAGTTAAAAAAAAACACAAAAAAAAAAAAAAAAAAAATATATATATATATATATATATATATATATATATATATATATATATATATGTGTGTGTGTGTGTGTGTGTGTGTGTGTGTGTTTTGACGTTTTTTCAGCACTCTGCTGGTGGTAAACGCCTGTTTTCAGTCTATTTATTTCTAAACTTTACATTCTTTCTTTTACACGTTTTGACAGTTTATAAAACCATAGTAAACCTTTCTGATATCTTTTCAGAGCCTGTATTGGTATTGGTTCGATATTAGTGTAATAAGATCGATACTTTGTTTCTGTCCTCTAAATTAAATAATTTTTTTTTTTGGGGGGGGCGAAAAAAATGAAAAAATATTGAAAATACATGAAAAGCTGAAAGGTGTGATTTGTTGTGTGAACCAATCATTGTGCTTAACACTGGAAGTCAAGTATTTCAAAATGTTGAGATTATAAGATGAAGTTGTGATTTATGGCTGGCAAAACCCCTGCAGCAGAAAGACGCTTCTACAAAAAAGAGAGGAAACGGGGGACAAGAGGAACCAATTAAACAGGCAAAATGCACAACAAAATATATAAAATCATTGCAAGTGAGGTTCAACACAGCAACAGACATGCAATATAAACACACAAACAGTCACAAGATGCAGAATGACTGCAAAAAGATGTAGACAGAACCGAATGAGATGCAACCTGAACAAAACTACAAACTGAGTCTTTGAGTCTATCTCATTTGTAGAAGTTGTCTTTGTGATTTAACTGACTCTCCCACTTTTTTCCTACTAAATTACTTGGATTTGTTTATGACGTCTTATCTCAGAGCTCATTTTACATATTTACGCACAAGTTAATTTCCATGAATTCCCACAGAGCTGCTATCCAAGCAAACCTAACATGAACCTAAATATCCAGTAGTAGTGTAAGTCTTCTACCCACTCTAATAAGACCATTATTACCATTAATCTTGAATGAAGTACGCAGTTGTTATTGCACATGTTTGGTTTTGCTTTATTCTTAGTTCAGGAACCTCAAACACTGATGATAATTTACCCATGTCTCGACATCTGGAAGTTTTCACATTTACAAAACTACATGGCTTTAATAAATCAACACTTCTGAGTAGCAGTGTTAAAGGCAGTGAACATATGCAACTCTGAACACAAATTATAAATATTAAAAAATCTGATAAAACCTCAGTTGACTGATTTAAGGTTGACTTGCAGTTATTTAACATGACTGAGTTAAGTGTAACTACATTTGCTTATTTTTTAGCACCTCAGCTGCAGTCTGTCCAGTGTGTCAGATCCTGTCAGCTATGACACATCTGCCTCCCACTAAAGCCTGAAATGTTTGCTGGCCATCAGCAGAGGGCAGCAGCAGACGTATTGTTAGAAGCCCATTTCAGATTATCAAACCGCTCAAAAAATTAAACACTTTCATGAGAATATTAATCAAGTCAGTTAAACTTCTGGGATATTAATTTGAGCAGTGAAGTAGCGTGGGGGTGGGTTGTTAATCAGTTTCAGTGGCTTTCGTGTTAACGAAATGACCAATATATGCACTAGAGAGGCAACAGTGAGACAACCACTAACACAGGAATGGTTTTACTGGCTAGGTTTGTTGTCTCTGGTAGCATGAAGCAATACCTGGTCCCTCACCTGCTAGTGAGCCCTGTGCTCACTGCCTGGCACTGTGGAGAACAATTAGCATTTGCAATAGAATACCAGAATTGGCAGGTCCATCACCAGTATCCTGTGCTTTTCACAGATGAGAGCAGGTTCACCTTGAGCACATGTGACAGACATGAAAATTGAAGAAACCATGACCGGTTTGGTGGTGGGTCAGTGATTATCTGGGGAGGCATATCCATGGAGGGACACACAGACCTCTATAGGCTAAGCAACAGCACCCTGATTGCCATTAGGTATCAGGATGAAATCCTTGGACATACTGTGAGCTGCTACATTTGACTTCAGCCCTCTGTAGGTTGATCGTTTTCATTTCTTTCAATGTAGCCTCCTTTAATTCCTGACAGAATACCCCATCTCCATATTTGTGTATTGTCTTCAATCTTGCAGCTTTTCCCCTATTAAAGCCAGAATATCTTCAGTAAATAACTTTTATCATGGAGAGTTTTGAAGACAAACAGTGGAGAAAAATGAGACCTGACTGAGTATCATTTAATGTTTTATGAAACTTTCTGTCAGTCCTTCCAGACTTGGTCAGTTTGTACAAAGCAGCTTCAATACTGAACAGTGCTTAACATAAAATAGAGTTTCTGCTGTCCACAGACCATATCAATGTCCAGACAACATGTTTGATTTTTAACTGAAACTATGAGAACAAAATTATAAAAATAACAGATTTCTTCATGTACAAGAAAACGTACAGCGTTTCTCAAACACATTTAGCAACATTGACAATAAAAAAAAAACCCAAAAACAAACATAACTTCTTATATCCAACATGATAAGGACAAATTTAGTACAACGAAAAATGTAGTGTTTAATCACTTACTTCATGAGCATCCTTCTCTTTGATGTGTTAAATCTTAAATACTTTCCACTGAGCTGCTTATTCACCATTTTACAAAATAGGGTGCGATATTTACAGTTAAACCTTCAATTGTAATTCTGTAAAAATGTTGTCACAGTCTTCGTTTTCAGAAGCCTCAGCCTCTCAGTGAAATGTGTTTCAGTCTTTGTTTGCAGTGGCTCCTTCTGTCTTCATGGCTTTTTTTCTCCTTCACATGATGTACAAGAAGCCCCACTAGTGAGTTCCCTTTGACCTTTTCTCTTGGTGCATCTGCTCCACAGTAGTCCAGTAGTGTTCTAGCACTTAGTGTTCACTATTTGCTGTACTGCACCCCTTTGCCCCGCCTTAACCAGTCCCTCCACGGGGATTGGTTTTTGTCCTGATCGCAGTCTGAATTCCAGGAGGAGGCCGACGACTGGCGTGACCAAGATGAAGCCGTTCTGCTGGGTCTGCGAAAGAATGACATGCTGTTGTTGGAGGCGGGCTTCTTCTGAGGCTGCTCCAACTGCTGCTGGGACTTGAGCTGCTGGTTGATGAAGATCTGGATGTCATCCTGGGGAAAGGTGGGGAGGAAGAGGAATTGAGCAGCAAGACTTAGGAGCCGGGGCTCAGTCTGGTATCCCATGATTGGCAAAGATAACATGTTAGTACTAGAGTCGTAGTATTAAAGAAGCAAACTAGTTATCATTAAGTCCCACGAGAAAACCAACAAAGTACTGACTCTTTAAAAAACATGGAGCTGCCAGGCAGGAGGAAAAGAGGAAGACCTCAGAAGATTCATTGATGTGGTAAAGCAGCGGCCGATGCGCTGCAGGTTTTAGATATCACCCTGGGTCAACATACCTGAATCAAATGATTAGTTTATTACCAGGCCTCTGAAGAACTTCAAGACATGTTGAGGACATAATTTAGCCATTTAAATCAGCTGTGTTGAATCAAGGATACATCTAAAACCTGCAGGACACCGGCCCTTGAAGCCTGGAGTTTCCCCACCCCTGTGGTAAAGGATGAGATGCAGAGGGGTGGTGTGACAGAGGAGGAAGCTAGGGATAGGGTGAGACGGAGGCAGATGATCTGCTCCCTTTAGGAGTCGCAGCAGCAGCCGGAGGAGGAGGGAAAAGAAAAACTATATTGGTTTAAAGCTATTGATCACAGTCTTGAAATCAAACCATTGGGAGATGGATTGAGACAATGTGCTTCTAGGCATATTTGTTCATAACAGTAAAAAGAGGTTATAAAACACCTTCCTTGTCAGCGTTCAGATTCATTAAATCTATGAAGTTCTGAAGGCAAAACTGGTCCAATAAAGTGACTGGTCAGTGCCTATGACCGGTCACTTTTATTTACTCAAACGGTCTGACTTCCGTTTGAGTAAATAACCTTTTCTTTGCATGCCTTTTGTATTAAATAATCATTTATATTAATCTTACATTACTTTATTTTTTTATAATTTATATGTTTTTATCTTGTGGTTGCTCAGAAACACAGTATTTAAAGAAGTGAATCAGTGGTTTGCTCTAAATATTATCTGTATTATCTTCATCAGAGCATGAAGGCTCAGACACTGAGGCAGATGGCTCAGCTTGGCATAATTACTCAGCAGCAGAAGGGCTCAGAGACACATGCCGCTCTTATCCCTCCAAACTGTCAGGACATGGAGATTTATGATGGTGCCTGTCTCTGACTTTCTACTCTAGAATCTCAGACCGATACATCAATCTCAAACGCAGGCAGTGCCTCTGAAAATGTGGCCTTCCCATCAGCGATGCAGGTGATTAAACGTAATAAGAATGTGCTGAAGCAGAAGGCCCTGCAAACAGGCTACGAGATGATAGGACAGTGTGACAAAGTGATGCGAGAAAGATCATTAGACTGGAGGTCTACAGAGAAAAGTGAGTGGTTTACCTGCCAGGCCTCCAGCTCCTGTGATAGCTCCAGTTTGCGTTGGATGGCTTCCAGTAACTGGTTGTTGAGCGACATCATATCGTTTTTACTTCTCACCAGCTCTTCTTCCATTCGGTTTTTCCTGCAAAGAAGTCACACAAAGATCTTTAAAGTAAGGATTTTAACATCCATAACAAGTTAAAACTCAGGGCTGAGCCATGCTCGGGAACTAGGAATTAGTGTTTTTCAGTTTTAAAAATATAAAACATGTAATCTGGAAAGCTTGAACTTTCTCACTTGAATTGGATAAATAAACTCATTACTTACTTCGCAATAGCTTCATCTCGGTCTTTGATGGCCTGTTGGACAACTTCAGTTTGATCTTGAACGCTCTGCAGCTTCTGCATCAGTTCAGCATTTTCTTGCTGCAGCTGCACATTCTGCAGGAAGACGATAAGAGCTCTTTAGACCACAGTATAAAATACTACATAATGAATGTTTATCTGCTTGTCAAATGCAATTCTGAGGCACACAAATATCTCTGAATTTAGATACCGCATCAAGATCAGTAGGGTCAGCACTGGTGCAACCTTTTTGTCATACAACTGGTGCTGTCCCTCTTTGACGGACGGATCTGTTCATCCCTCGGTTACCTGATCTCTCAGCTCCTGTGTCATGCTCAGATTCCCACTCTCGTCACCCGTCGTTTCGACAAAACCCCGATTCAGCTCCTGGGACAGAGGCATTAACAGAGAGATCAGGTGTCAGCGGTGTGTGCATCAAAAGGACTTTCTGTGGCGTTGGCCTACTTGTGGAGGTGCACTCGCGGAGGAAGGGGTGAGGCTGGCCCCTTTAGTTACACTGACAGACTCATGTTACTGCTCTGAATGTAAGATAAATGCCACAAGACACAACTGGACTATTGTAAACGCTCGCGCAAAGCAATCTGTCCTGTGTGAACACCCTGTGGTGCCTCAAACAGCCACTAGGGGGTAGATAGGTTGGACTGCTATAGTATGTGAGCAGGCTGCTTTCTGGATCTATGATTTATGCTTTTCCTGCATCTGCGTCCAACCTCTAGCAAAGAAAAAACAAAGTAAGGAAATAACTCTGCTTTCAGTACAATTGTCTCTCATCGTACAACAGAAAGCGATGCACTGTTGGAGTGTTAAACGTCGCATCTCTCACCTGTAAGTTGTGTGTTTGAAAAGCAATAAATGCGCTCTGCCGTGTTGGTACAGCCCTGCGTTTCTTAGACGTCAGAACTTCAGATTGTTTTGTGTACATTTCTTTATGATTCGAGGACATGACAAAACCTACAGTGTACTATTCCCGTCCTTCTCATGTTTCAAACAACAAGGTCAGCCTTTTGTTCGCATTTCCTCTCCCTGCCCCATTTGCTGTTCGTGTGTGCGCAGCTCACCTGTGGCCTGGATGCCTGTGAAAGAGTTTGAGCCACGCCCTTCAGCCGATGCAACATGGCCTTCAGGTCTTCCTGCTGATCGGCGACTTCTGACTGCTCTGAGCCGTTCAGCTCCTGGGTCAGCGGGAGGAGTAACTGAAGGATGGACCCCATTTCTTGCGTTAACTATGAAAAAAGGAAGAAACGTGTTGATATGTGCTTGCTGTGACTTTCAAAATAGTGTCAGCCGCATTAACACATGAACCAAAATATTAAACGTGCAACAAAAGTTACATAGCTTGGAGGATGCTGCTCGAATTCTGACCTACATTTAGGTCCATAAACTCTTTGCCTTACCACACCATCACAATGGATTTTAAATTAAGCAATCAAGATGTGATTGAAAAGCAGACTTTCAGTTAACTGAATTAACTGCTTAGGAATTACAGACTTTTTCATAAAATCCTTTGCAGGGAAGTCTGGCTGCAAAGGATTTTAATCAGTCGCCTGGAGATCAGGCGACTGACTTGGCCATTGAAGTATATCCCATTTCTTTTCCTTGAGAAACTCTTGGTTGCTTCTACAGTATGCTTTACATTTCACATTCACCCTACTGCTTTGGACCTAACAGCATATTAAAAGGAATTTCTGTGTGTTATACAAGTTATTTCTTCTTCTCTGTTCCTGCGAGCATTCCCCATCTTCTTCTCACATGTCTTGAATGACATCATGTATTTATACGACTGGAGGAGTCAGCATTACCTCATGGGCATATTTAACTTACCTGAGTCATGTGTATCACGTGACAGTGCTTATCTGATCATAACAAAAATAACTAAACAGGAACAGTTTCAGGTGATAAACAGTCAGTTGTTTGCATAAGTTTTAACACCCCTGACTCTGAGAAAGTTCTATATTTAAGAGACAATAAAATCAGCCTGAGTAAAAAAATGCTTAAAAATTGAACAGTAATTGTGGCTGCCACAAAAATAATGAGCTTTATGTTTTAGTGAGGTATTGCCATCATATACCCCACATGTGACAACAATGTGGAAAGTCTCCGACAATGTGGTAATGACAAACAGGAAATGTGACTCACGAGTGCAGCAACACATTACTTTTTCCTGCTGCAACACAACAATAACAGCAGACACACGGACGGTGAGAAGACGTTTTCTGCTCTCTCCCAGACACAACTCCAACACGTGACTTCTGCACAAGTCCTCATCCAGGACTTCACTCTGTACAATCAGGAGCTTCACGCCTTGGTGACAGTGTGACAGCAAACACGCTGTCACACTGTCACCAAGAACTTGCACAACATGTTCCTGCATGGCGTCCCTCTCTGTAGAGAGAGCTACCGTGCTTTTGCTACAACATTTTCAAACGCTTTCCAAAATTCAGAGTATAAATGATGTATCTCTGGTGCTATAAATGTGCGATCTCATTCTCAAGAAAGACAACTTGATCATTTCATTTCCAGTCATCACAGGAACACAGTTTCCCCTCAAAACGCACGTGACCTGTGAATCATTGCAGGCCCACTGCAGCAAAAGCCAACCACAGTATGGAGATAGTGTGCAGCTGTTCCTACACAGAGCTGTTTGCATGTTTTTCCAATTTTGTCTTGCAGTGACTCGACAGCATTCACATTAGTGCTATAAGAGGAATTTTACTTTTTTTCCTAGTACTTTTTTGTGTGTGTGCTTTACAGTACGTATAATTTTAGATCATAACACTGATACAGGATAACACATCACAATGTTGCAAAAAATCAACGTTGAAGAAAAGTCATGCTTATTGCACCTAGAGATACTAAAATACCAACAATACAAATACAGAAAAATAAATGATAAATTATTCTTACTGCTTCGGGGGCACAAATTCGTAAACTTGAGAACAGTTTGGGACTGCAGTTTCTACCAATCATCATTCAAACAGGAGAAATTTAAGACGTTAACTCTTCAAAGCTGTGGACTGACAGATAATCGGTGCTCAAATAAGTATTAAAGGAGCAGGATTGTTTATGTGAGGCTAACACAGACAGTAAAATTGTCTCTCTCTTAGTTTTAAGATCACCTGCACTTGATTACAATGATGTTGTGCATCTACATGCGCCCCCCTGCATTCCTTTCTCCCTCATCACTCTGTCTTCTAAGTGGAGTGATGTTTATGTATAAGGTCACGAGTAGAGCAGGGCGATATGGCCAAAAATATTTATCACGATATATATTTGAAAATTTGCGATAACGATATAACCGACGATATAATTGATGCGAGACAAAATACAACTCCACAACATTACTAGCGCAAAAAGACAACCTTCCATTTATTTTCACTTAAACAAGAAGCTGGTTTTTATGTACATTAAAGCTTTATAAAAATGTAACAGTGCAAATGCAAATTCCTTGCTGAAAGTTTAACCAAAAGGCATTTCCAGTAGAAATGGGCTGACATATCCTGAGCATAACCATGTATAATATCCACTGAAGTTAAAAAGAGGTGCTTTGCAACATTAAACTGCAGTGTGCAGTACGTATTTTTCGCACCATAAGGTGCACGGGATTATAAGGCACATTAAGTGAAACAAAGCAGTGAGATAAATCAAACTTTATTAAACTCATTCTTCTTGCTTCCTCCACTTCTGTACCATTGATTCATTAATGTTGAATTCTCTGGCAGCTGCTCTATTCCCATGTTGTTGCAGTATATTAATGACTAACCTCGTATTGTGGATGGATTATCTCAGTTGTTCTCCTGACTGAAGTTTGGTCCGTTTACAGCATCCTGCCATGCGATTGCATTTGTCTCTAACCATGAAGAACCTTCACGTTAACTTTTATAAGTGGAAAAGTGTTAGTGTTCGTCCTCCAGCTTCACTGTTTATGTTATGCTAACATAGCTGTGTCGCTAGCGATCACGTAGCACATCATTATATACCAGCTAGCCCAACTTCAGTAACCCTACAAACGTCACTGCTGTTTAGTTTCCTGTCTTCATTTATGTTGGAAGTGATAGCAGAGCTGTACGTTTGATTTTTTTTCAGAAATCTCTCAGTCAGAACATGCAATATCATGCTTAGGTAACTAGCGAAACTAGCGAGCTAACTTCCGCTAGCTTCCTGCTAACTTCTAACTCCGTTAAATGTAATAACTTTTGTTTTCATGGATGCCTGGAAGTTAAACTTTATAGTTACACCTGGTAAAGCAGCAATGCTGATCGTTTTATTAAAGATGAAAGAATTTAGACAGTTTTTAACTCTAAGTGATGCTGCAGTGTTGTTTGACCTGAAGCATACGGAGTTTAGGACCCAGATTACTCCCAGATTTAAGAGCATCTTAGTCCGACAAATATGACAATAACAACGGCCACTTGCATGTTCTGCAAAAAAATGTGCTTTGTTGTGTATCTGACGGACAAACACCAAACCAGTTCCACATCACTGAAGTTGCACCATTTTTACAAACCAATTCTGGTTCATCTGTTTCACTCAACAATCGGCCATGTGCGTATGAAAACAAAGGCACTGCGCATGCGCGTTTTACTCCCATTCTATCGCGATATTTCATTTTCCTATCGTTGCCTAACATTATACCGGTATTACCGTGAACGGTATAATATGGCCCAGCCCTAGTCACGAGACATCTTACCATTAGCTTTACTCTTATTCACAGTGAACTTTATATTTTTAAATTAAATTGAAATGAAATACTTCAATCAGCCACATGAGGCATGTTTTGGATGTTTTTTTTATAAAACAATATGCTTTGACTGTATTAATCAGTAAACCTACCTCTTCTTTGCTGACTCCGAGGCCTGTTATCTCCAGGCTACTTTCCAGCTCAGACAGCAGGGAAGTGTCGCCGTAGCTCCTGGCTTCCTGCAGGGACACCTCCTCCTGAAGCTCCTCCACCTGGGCCTGCAGCTGCTGTGAATGACCCCGTGCAGCCTCCACCTCTTGCCGCGCCTCGGCAAGCTGAAAAGCACAGAGAGCGAGAGGCACATGCACACATGAACGAAAACAGAAATGTGACAAGGATAACACGTCCGACAGATGAAGAAGCTACGATAAAAATCACATTATGAATCCTGCTAGATTACACAGATCCCTGCTTTTAGCCTAAGAGTCAAATGAGCTCTGGAAGGAGCTGTAATAGGAGACTCGTGTAAGCAGACTGTACCAACAAGAGAAAGAAATCCTGACATGCCAGATTCCAGCCTAAAGCCAAACATGAAACTAAACGAACACGAGTGGAATCCAGAGTTGCGGGTGAGAGATACAGTGACGGGAGTGAGGTGATTGTTTAGCGGTACTTTCCGCAATCCCACCGAAACCCAGGCTGGCAGAGAGGGAGCAGAAAATCTTTGTCATTGTGGTTCTTTTAGTCATGCACTAACCACTTGATGCGGTTTTGCTGCCACAATGAGCTCTAATCAGATTGCTTATGTACTATGGAGCTCGAATGACAGTCTTGCCTGCGCTGTACTGTATTCATGTTTGTACCTGCTGGCTGTGCTGCTCGTTGAGTTGGTCGTGCAGAGCCAAGCGTGCGTCCAAAGAGGCCAAACTCGCCCTCAGTTCTTCGTTTTCTTGACAAACGCTCTCCAATCGTTGCTCCAGCACCTGTTCCTTCTGTGAGAGACGCAACACCTGGAAAAACAAGCAGAAATACAGATAACAAAGTTATTTCTTCCCCTCAGGGAGGAAAATTCTCACTAACTCACACCACTCCCTTGCATCGCAACAAAACAATCCACTAACAGGAGGAATGAAGCTGATATTTGAACCTTCCTACTTTTACTTGGAAGGCTATCCGTTTTCTCATTTTCGGAAATGAACAATTTATCGAGAAAAGGATGATTTACCGAGAATCTGTCTGACTGTATTTATCCTATTCAGGAGTACATCCAAAAAAGAAGGTGAACTTGCTCGTCACAATTTCAAAAGTCATTTCAAAACAGATATTCCTTTTTAAAAACCTTTAATCAAACCATTATTACAAAATAAAGTGTTGTTTTAGTACTTTTTTTCCCCAGTTTCTGCTGCTGGTTGTCCAGGACTTTCATTATTCTTCTGTTTTATGTAACCACCACATCCATTGCATGAAATAAAACGCATTATGTATTAGAAAAGATCACTTTTTAGACAGACTGTTTATTTGCCATTTTACTTTGCTTAAAACATTACTTAGAAGACGTTATTTTAAGAACCATGTAGGTCTAAACATGACCAGCAGGTATGGGCCAGACATGAAGAGATAGAAGTTCATTTATGACTCGCTTCACTGATGCCAAGTAATTATTAGAAAGGCATTTGAGAAAAAAATTGATACAAAAATATGATATGCTACAAGAAGAAGACCATATTTTAGCATAAATATGAAGCTACACCTCTGTAAAGTCACAGTAACGGCCGCACGTGTGCATTAGAGTACTTGCCTGCTCTCTCATGGCACTCATCAGCTCCTCGTCCTGCTGCCTGTTGTGACTTCCTTTTTGTTGCAGCTCCTGTTTCAGAGCCTGCAGCTCAGTGGACATGGCTCTCTCCACCTCCATCGCCTACACGTGCACAGAAGAAAGAGAACACGAACGCAGGAGAGTCACAAAGGGAGCAAATGAAATGAGAAATATGGAGAGGGTTAAAAAGATCTCAGCCAGAGACTGGCGTCACACACGCGTATCAGTTAAAGTGAAAATCCAAAATGAAGCCTGCCTGTAGCCTGAGCTTTAAGAAAATAAAAGTCTTGGCTAAAGCTGAGATGAGAAGAAGCTGGGGATTAGTTGACTAAATTTAAATGTGGTTGGTTATTGGTTTTCCTGATAGCCTGCAGTGCTTCCAAAACCTGGGGCAAAAACAGGACAGATGTAAAAGCTAACAGCATGAGTGATTCATTCATTTTCCCCCATTTTCAACTTTAACCATAAAACACTGAATATTGGAAAACTTGAAAGCTGATTCAAACACAAAAGATTGGGCAACATTAAAAATTTGGGAAGCTGCTGTGCCTACAGGCCCTGTGAAAGGCCCCCCCTTCTGCCCTCCCTTGTCCTGGACTGGGACCCTCATTTCCCCTTACTCAGCAGTTCGGCGGGGCCCTGTCAGGTCCAATCAATGCCACATAATACAAAATGAAAGGCCGGCCTCTACGGCAGATGGAGCAGAGGGCATCTTGATCTTGGTGGTGACATCATCATGCCACATTAAACAACAATGGTGAACTCGGACATCACCAGAGTAAAAGCTGGAGGGAAGAGCTTGAAAGTATGGAGGATGTGAGGCAGGTTTGTGGGACATAAGTAGAGGGAAGCGTGTGTCTGTGTGAGTGAATAAAGGATAAAAACAAAAAGCAAGCAGACACAGTGAGAAGAGAAGAAGTCTGGGTTTAAAAATGAACATTTCAGTATGGGCCTCTTTCTACAATAGAGGCACCGACTCACTGAGAGCCACCAAAACGAGGAGGGGACGGAGGACACTCCACCCCCCCACCCCCCCCCCCCACCCCCTCCACGCCTTCATGAGTCCACACGCTGAAGTATCCAACAGCTGGCTTCCACAGCTATAACTAAGCCCCTTGGGGGGCACAGAGAAAAGATGGCTTTCCCCTGGGATAAAGGAACGTTGGTGCAACATCAAAGAACAAAATGAAAGATTTATATCTCTCTGTAATGTATATTGTGTTTTCCTTTTTTGTCTGTGAGCTTGGTGATGCTGACCGAGGTTACGGGGGCTTGTCTTAAACAATGTACACAGTGAGGGATTTGTCACAGCTGCCCAATAAAATGCTACCAGTGTGAGTGATATGTGACCCTGAGTAGGAAGCAGGAAGTGAAAAAGGTAATGTGATCTGCATCGGTTAACCTGACAGAAAACAAGATATCAACAGAGTGACCAAAAAAGTAGAAACACCTGTCTGCAATGGTCTTAACTCTTTTTGTATACAAGTTATTCAATATTCTGTATGTATGCACACACAGTACGTTTGAGTTATATCTAAAAGGTTATATTATATTGAAACTTAAGTGAAACCAAACAATAAAAACTAAAAGTGAAATGAACAGAAACCCCCTTATTAAATAATAATATGTTAAAAAGTATTTTAAAAAGTGTATATCCATAACAACTATATAAATACACAAACACTTATTGCTGGCATCAGTAAGTCATCCTATTTGCCTTGGGCTATTACCAGTCATGAGGCAAATAAATCCCACAACCAGTACAATCTGGTTGTGTACAATCTGTCTATTATTGGCCAGTGTCAGCTCATAATACCCCCAGCAGTAAGTCAGGTCTACCTGAAATAAGCTCATAGCAAAGTCCTAAACTTACCGAGTTTTGTTGTTTGTTTTTTAAAAACAATTGAAACGAATGAAACGCATGAAAACATGCAGGAAACTATCAGCATTTCCAGCTCATCATCCAGTAATCATACTCCCATTCCAGTCTGGTATTTCTTATCCAGTAGATGTGTTTATATTCAGTTTTCTAATGCACTAAAAATGTTGCACAAGACTTCAGCCAAAATCAGCAAAATACTAAAATGTTTTTACTTTCACTATATGCAATTATCTCATTTCCTTACAGTCATACTTAATGTTTTTCTTCAGACGGTAAACTGTGGTTTTCCTTGTATGAGACTGCCAGGAAACTCCAGTGACAAATTAACAAACGAACATAGAGAGTGATTCATGTTTGACCAAAGTCTTTTCAGCCTGGTTTACAGTTGCAGCGATGGTTTGTAAGAAAACACCCTGACATCAGTCACCTCTCCCTGAGATTTTCAACACTTTGCTTCTGCTCCGGAGCTCCTGTTTTAACAGTCTGCACTGTGTGACAATTTGGCACGCATCAGTATTGTTTTTAATGCAGCTGCTTCCTCATGTGCACCAGGACAGAAGTTCACAGCAAATCTTTTCATGTTGTTGGAAAATTCTTTTTCTCTCTGGTTTCAGTTTATATCCTCCTCCAGATTCCTGTCATGGTCTACTTACGGTTTCATAATTAGCAGATTATGTTTTCATCTGTGAGAAACTTTCGCTTCATCTTACCATTTATCTGTTATGGTTAGTGAAGCACCTAAACTGGTTATCCAGGTATTAGCTTTTAGTCCATAACTCGCTTTTTGATGGCTGCTAGCCATACAGCTAATGATTTTAACTATTTATATACATTTTAAGGTTTTATCTAACATTTTGGAAAATCGTTTTTTCATCACATTTTCATTTTCTGAGAGCTGATAACTCCATTTGCAACTGTTTATCTATATTTTAACGTTTTAGCTGGTTTTAACGGAAGGTTTTTAGCTTGTACTTTCAGCTAGAATTTTATTAATGAATGCATCTGTCTTTTAAACATAATTTAATTTTTAACTGTTTATAAGGAGTTTTAGCTAAGAGTTTATATTTTTTTATCTATATTTTTCAATGACTACCAGCAACATGGCTAACAATTTTAATTCTTTATACTTTAAGCTAATAATTAATTTAAAAAAAAAAACAAAAACTACTGACTAATCAGTTAACTGTTTATCCACACTTTTAGCTACCCACTTCAAATGCTTACCCATGCTTTTGATAACAATTTTATTTATCTATACTTTGAGAAATGCTAGCCACATGGCAAACAATTTTTAACTTCGACATTTTTTCATTTTTAGCTAACAATTTAATTCATTTCAGGGGCTTTTTAGCTTATAGTTCCATACAAAAATTATACATATACATTTCTTTCTCTACACTCCTAAGTTACCATTTTAAATGTTTATCTACAATTAGAACAAACCATTTTAATTGTATAAATATGCTTTTGATTAACAACTTAATTAATTTACCTTAACTTTCAGCTAAGTTGGCCACTGGTTGACCACCAGTCATTAGGGAAAAATGAGTATTCCCCAATCAGTTGCAAGTGGTTGCTAGAAGTTAATGGCTGTCAACTGCCCCAGGTCACACAGGTCTCCTGACCAATTAGTGAACCTCTGGCAAGCACCTGTCACTAGACAAACATGTTTTCCCCAGTTGGTTGGCAAAAAGCCTCCTTGTGATTACTTTGATTGTTAGCATATTGCTGTGGAAATTTGGATAGAAGTGACGGACTTGTCTACAAACAGTTGCCAGCTATGTCAGTTACACTGACACTGAAAAGCGCTTTTTGTAACATGTTGGCTGCAGTGCTGCAGTACCGCAACTTCTACTTTGAATGTGAATCTCCTCCATTTCTGGTTTACATCACACTTTTTCAGGTTATACAAACACTTGGCTAGTTAACAAGTACTTGGAGACCAGCATAAAAACAAAAAATAAAAACGACAGGCACTTGCGTTAATCTGCTAGCAAACAAAGCCCTTACTGAGAGGTTCTGGTGCAACACTTGCTTTGCAACAGTTTTACCCAGTGAGAACCGAGAATCTCCAAGAACCACTTTCAACCAGTCAGGGAATACATATTTTCCCTAGTGGTGGTTGTAAACCCCCCCAAAATTTCTTATGACTTTATAACATTTACTATCTATTTCTACTCAATGTTAATGGTTAACTTCTCTTCTCAAACCAGCTCAGGTCCATTCGGCTTTTAAATTAAAATGTAATTTCTGCTTTTTGAAGATTAGTTCAGCTTTGATTTATTGATTAATTTAATGCAATTCTGTCTATTACACATTAAGTATATAAACTGAAAACAGCAGCTACAATTGATTAGCTCATTGACATATTCAAGTTTCCTAAGTATCCTTGAGTTTTGTTGTTTGTTTGTTTTTTAAGTTAAAAGAAGAAACCTACTGTATAGCTTACTGAAGCCTGAACATGACACCATGAATAAACCGAGCTCTTCCAGTCAAAACCGTGAGAAACAAAAACTCAATGAATTACAGCACGACTCACCCCACCACACAGCTGTCCGACAGAAGCAGCAGTATCTTTCACCACATCAGGCAAAGACTTGTCAGACATGGAGCGTCTTAAGATTCAGTCTCTTCTCTCAGCTTCACAACTACACAGACCAGAGTTACATTTGGCTAACACTGGGCAGCCCAATAAAGTATTTCCTCCACCTCCCTCTCCCCTAAAACAGCTCAAACAGAGAGATACAAGCTTTTATCTAAATTGGCATTTTCCTGAACTTCTAGGGAGTCTGATTTCCACACACCAAGTCCTTCAGTATAGCCACAGAGGGGGAAGGAAGCTCACAGTTCCTTATTTCGTGGACCTTGACTCCTTACAAGCTCGTGTCTGCTGTTCATTCTGCGTGAGCAGAGGTTTGTCGTGTGGAACGCAGCACGTCACAACAGCAACGCTGAGAAAAACAATCCTCACTTTCTCAGCCTGGAAAAATACTCAAGTTTGCTCCAGCTGTGTGATCCAGTCAGCTCCACTGATAAGAAGCTGTCACCAGCCTGCTTTGTGTACAGTGTACTGCATTTCTGATCAGATACTTATGATCATAAATAATTTACTTCAACACTCATGAACTCCTGAAGACGTGAGTCAGCGGCATGTTGTCAGCGTCCTTATGATGTCAAGCTAGTTAAAGGTTAACTTTGTGTTACTGAATAAACCAACGTAACAGATTATAATGTTCTGATAAAAGCTTCTATAATATGTCTAATAGATTATCTAGGACATTTTTCTATTACATTTCACAGGTACAATGACATAAAAAAGTGGCTAAAATAATTATACGGCAATGAGTTTAATTCATTTGCCTGAACTAGAATTTGAATAAAGCTTCTTCCAGGTATTTTCCAAGCTTCCCTCCCTCTCTCTTGGATTTAAAATTAAGTCATGCTTGAAGTTTCCCTCCCCCTCTTGTTTACATGTCGTTTCCCTCCTGCTCTGCACTTGACATTGCTGATTTGCCTGAGGGAAACTGCTCAGGTTTTGATATGCAGCTCCCAGCTGACTCTAGCTCTATCGCTCTCTTTCTCATTTATCAAAACACTTATTTGTAGTAGAAGTATTTTAGCTGTGACCTTGCTATGAGCCTTCAAATATCCTCAGAGTGTGGCATTGCTTTAGATCAAATACAGTCAGGCTGATACCGGAGTAGTTCACACGGGAACACCGAGTTTCAGTGGGTGGATTGAGTAACTTTCTAGTTTTACTCAGACGGCCTGAAGCTTTGAATCTACTGCCGGTGTTTGTTTCACTGAGGCTCGGTTACTTTTTGAGCAAAGATGAAAAACATGAATCTACCCATCCAGGTGTGGGACTCACAGCTTTGAGCTCCTCCTGGAGCCGCTGAGTGTTCTCGTTGTGCTCCAGCTGAGTTCGACTCTTGTCCCTCTCAGCCTCGCTGAGCGCCCGGGTAAGCTGCTCCACCTGGGCGCTCAGCTCCCTCGCATCCCGCTCCAGGTCTCCCATCTGGCTCTCCCACTGGGACTGGTGGCGCTCCAGCTTCAGTCGCACCTCATGTTTTCCCTGCTCCAGCTCCTATCGGAGGTGGAAAAGATAAATGCCTTAACAGGTGATCTTTAGGGTGGGTGTAGCAAAACAAAGATTTTAAAATATAAAGCAGTAAATACAGTTCAGTTGTCTAGCTACGACTGCAGCAAATGAAGCTGTTTGGCATCGTGAGAGTGTTGTTGGAAGGCATTTGAGTGAGCACAAGCACCTGTCAACCTCATTTAGTGCTCTGACGGATAACAGGAAATGTCCAACAGCTGTAATTTGAATCCGTAACAATAGGGTAGCTGATATCATTAAAGCTAGAAGAGGAAAACATCCACTCTGCTTTCATCCATTCCTTTGGAGCTTAAAAGATCAGTCAGTTTGTCAGTCAACAGAAAAGTCATCCAAGCATTAACTTGCCATGACACCTGATTGATCCAGCACTATTTTAGCTCAATGGGTTGTGCAGGTGACCCATAAGGTGTAAGGTAAATAAAGAGGACTGGGTCTGAATCTTCCCCTGTTCTCTGTCTTTCAAACTTTCCTGCCTTCTCTCAACTTTCTTAAGACAATAAGGGCTAAAAATCCCCCCACTCAAGAAAATGACTGTTCCAGACATTTACCACACCTCTCTGGCAAATTCAATCAGAAAAGTTCACGCAGCACGTTTACATCAATTTAGACACTAGCGCACCATTGTCTTGTCCTTGGTGTGATTTAAGTGACTGCCATACCTGACTTGATGCGAGCATCTGATAGAGACATCAGCATCACCCGGGGAAAGCAATGAGGTCATTATTTTCATATCACAGCCTCTCAACGTGATTTGGTGCTGGTGTAGTCGACTGAGACAAACACATGGATGCCACCGGTTCGCTTTTATTACTACACTTTCTGTCTGACTGCTGAGATCTCGTGAGGAGTTGAAGTGTCTCACAAGTATGCAGCAAGACTACCTAGAAGGAATTTCAGTACTGACAGGTCTGCTAAGATAGAAATAGTTTTACAGTCGCTGGGAGAACACAAAAGATCGCTTCAGAGAGAGTTAGTAAAGTTTAGCAACGCACTAGCATTTCTGCCTGCTTACATTATAGTTTCTTTATACAGTTACAGCTTATTTAACGTTGAATATATTGCATTCATTATTTTGTAAACCAACCAGTTTAGTAGGAACACCTTAGCAGTGCCTTTTTATGCTGCTTTTTCCATTTACAATTGTAAATGTCTTTTCATGGGATGGCCAAAATATTGAGAACACGTTAATAGTGCGGTCGGAGGTCCCAATAAATGACTCAGGTGACTCAATGTCATTAATGTTGAATATTTAAGTTGGTCACCTTAACTTAAATAAATAGAGCTAGAAAGATTTTTACGCGTTTTCGTGCGTAAAGCTGGGAGAGAAACAACAGCATACAATCTTTGGACATCGGGAAAACTTCTTACCCGCCCACTTCAAACAGCAACAACCATGACGTAATTCTAAACACTTCAACCCGAACATTTCACAGAATGTTTTAGATTATTACAAAACCTACTAGATTATTAGTTCACCTGTAGGGAATCGGATTCTCCTTACCTCCAGCTTCTCTGCGTATTGCTCATGAAGTTTTTCGCTCTTCTCCTTAAGCTGGCGGTTTTCTAGGAGCAATGCGTTTCCCAGCTGGGCTGCCAAAATAACCTCTTCCTCCTTTTGTTTTAAAGCAGCCAGAAGTTCACTGGGGTCCTGATAATCTGTCATTTCCTCCGCTCCATAGTGGAAAAAGAAATCCTCCTCTAGGTCCATTATTTCCTTGGACTTGAAGCTCCAATCATCGAGTCGATCCATAGCTAATCCAATAACACCTTATTATAGCTTCTTATATAAAGAAAACACGCGGGAACGGTGCCATAAACGCGCATCTGTGGATGCCCACTCATGACACCTGCGTGTAGCTGCTGAGTCGAGCAGAGTGTAAATGTAAGTGAAGTCGAACCGAAGGTTGGAGCTGTCTGGTGAAAGCAGGCTGCTCCCTCCCTCTGTCACCCGCAGATGGCGGTTTGTCTCCGTGGGGTGTTGGTTTCAGTCACCTGAGCAACTGTCACCACCCAGCTCGGCAACCACATCGATACCTGCCCTGCCGCAGGGCTCAGAGTGTGGAAAATGGAAAATGGAAAGACACACAAGCACCTGCATGGTGCTGTGAAACAGTGGGAACTGTTTTTCTTGATGTTTTACCGGACTGCAGCATATTGTTTATTATAATCATTCACTGTGGAGGACATTAGTCAAACAACAGATGACGTCCCATTGCAGCATCACGAAATGCACACATGTGATACCAGTAAACTTCAAAAACCAGTGTTTCTGCTTTTTAAAAAAATATGTTTTCATACTTTGATAAAAGTATTTATTATTCTTAATTTGATGTAATTTGATGGTACTTACAGGCCGTTTTAAATGTAATTTATTTGTTATGGTTTCATTTCATTCAATTTGGGTTTTTTATTATTATCAGTTTATCACTTTTGAAGCACTTTGAACTGGAATAAAGCGTTAAATTGTAAATAGACTGGTTCTTATATCCTGTTTTTCTATTTTATTCAAAGCTACATGTATCTCTCTCTCTCTCTCTCTCTCGCTCTGTCTCATTTATCCATTTACACAAGTCACACCTTTTTCTCTACATGCTGAATATGTTTATTAAGCTTTTTCTTTTCTTTTTTAGGGGGGGGGGGGGAATGAGCTTCTACATGCTCCTGTTTGGGTGTAGTATGCATACAGCTTGTAAAATGTAAGATTATACATCTGCATGTTTATTTTGCACTTGTTCACATGAACAGGACTGCATTGTTTTTCCATGCATCCACGTTAAGTACACATATTTACACATGGAGATTTTTTTTTATTACTACCAATTTCTTTTAGTTTAATCTTCTCAGTTATTTATAATTTGTTAGTGTAAAGTTTTGGAAATGGGTTATATCTTCATTTTTTAAAGTATGCAAGTCAGTATTTCATGAAATCAGGTGGAACTCTGTTTTTAATCAGGCAGCAAGTGGTTAACAAGTTAGCCTTATAAACAAAGGGAGTTTCTGCCTGCATTGTGTAGACGCTTTCCAGGGGTCAAGGGTCAGCCTTCACAAGGTTTCATGGAGCACGGGGCAGTGTCAGGGGAATAAAAGACAAAGCATCCTGACGCATGGCAAGGCTTTTGTAGTCAGGGAAGCCGCAGCTTCTGTACATATGGCGGCAAAAGCAGACGCACTGTACATCAGGGCCCAACACGCCTCGCTGCCATTGTTTCCATTGTTCCTGTTAGTTTGGGGGCAGCTGATGTGGCGTAAGTGTGACGAGGAGGCTCACATGCCTCCTGCAGTGAAGTCCAACGAGGGACACGTGTGCTGAACAGCACACTCAGACCTTGAAGTACTTGTGTTTAAGAGTGTGTGCACAGAGTCAGACATGAGAAGAGGAAACATGTTTGCATTTGTTCAATGAAAGCCAAACTTGCTTATAAAATCTATTACTGAAAAGATGACTCAGGCCACAGAGGAGCATCACCCTTTACTTCAAGATTTTCTCATCTAACATTTGCTGCCTATTGAGTTCAAGCTACACAAGCAGAACCATCCACCATAAAACTCTCACTGATGTTTTAAATAAAAAAAAATCCCTGACAACAGGGATACTGCATATAACACTGCAGCAAACATCAGCTGCATCAGCAAGACGCAGGATAGTGCTGAGAGCAGTAAATAGTGTTCAGCGTAAATGGTGTATCAAACAGCTGAACAGGAGACATGACTGTGATATTCTTAGTTGAGTTCATGTTCAGCCACTGTACATAATGATAATTTGACAAGATAACAGACATTAATTAATTAATCTAGTTAATTTGCTCATAATATTCACTCCAGAGCAGAGGATGGAAGCTGGTGTTAATACGTCCTAATGAATGGAGCTGTGTTCACGTTTCAAACATCTGTATTCTAACATGACAACTGAGATCTGATTTAAAGTTAAATTTGAGTAGCAGAAAACAATACATACATATATTACACAAACATCACATATCACGTATCTAATATCTGTTTAGTTGCATCCCACCTTTCAAGGTACTTAATGCCAGCAGATTTATCTTTGGTTAACACAGCAGGCTATACAAGACCTCTGGTGACCCCTAACGGGCAAACAAACGCGTATTCCGTCCTTATAGGACAATTTGTTCCCCTCAAGAAGTGAGAAAGGTGTGATGTGTGGGGGCAGAGTGAAACTTTTTTCATTATATCACGGGAGAAAGTTTTAAAAAGATGCCGTCAAATAGAGATGCATAAAGTGGAAAGTTGAGGGAGAGTAAGTATTACACGAATAGTTTGAAACCTTTGAAAAGCTAAATGTACTACTTTATTCACTAATTCTGTAACAGAAAAATAACCTAAACTTATTCATACAAAATGTAATGTTTTTCTGTTCTGCTTTGCTTTTATATATTTTTTAATAATTATGTTGTTGTTTAAAAAAAACACGATTACTTATTTTCTTTTTTAAAATTGGGGCAAATAATACTGTTAACTTTTATAATTTTTCATACACTTGCTCCACAATCTTGTACTTTTGTGTTCATATTTTGTAAAATCGTTGGACTTTCTGTAATTTATCCTTTGTTTATTCATTCCCTCTCTAGTGAATGACTTGGTTATTTATGAAGTTGTTGTGCGCACTCCGGCCAGCAGGGGGCGGTGAGCGTCCTGGATGTTAAAGGAGGAAGCACCCCTTGTAAACACACTTGAACTTCGCAGAGTAAAGAATAAGTCGTACACGCCTGTCTTCATGGAGAGGAGCGCGGGGACCGTTTCAGCCATTAAAGCTCTGGGGTAATTAACATGTTTGTTTTTCGTCGTTACGAAACTTTAATTTGAGAAGAGAAACCTTATTCTCTGCCTGCTTTCTGGGCTTTTGACGTATAATGACACTTGCCGATACGCCTGACAGGTGAATAGGTAATCTCACCTGTCGCCTCCACTTACTTCCTGGTCAGGTACCCGGGCAGCCGCTGCCTCTCCCGGTGCAGATGTGACGAGCTTCCCTGTCCGCTGCTCAGCTGGCTGTGCGCAGAGCTCAGGACTCTCTGCCCGGAGCTACGAGGTGAGGCTCAGGCCTGAGATTTTCATTCATAAATCTTTGAGAGAGGCTTTTTCATGTTTAACCATTGCCTTTAATACAGCGCATTCTCCCAAGGAAGGAGGAAACCATCTCAGGATTGTGGATTTTTTTTACTGTTTCACGCAGAGGGGTCACTGTGGTCTCAAGTGGGCCGACTCAGCAAAGCAACTGCTTAAGAATCGACCTTACTTCTTATGTTATGTAAAACAAAATGCAAGTCCTTTCTGAAAACATCCACATTAATTCACCAAACCAGTTACAGAACAGCCAATTTAGATGCCTTAAATAAATAAAAATAACAGGATATTTTTTACACGTTGACAGATGCTCTACTAAAGTAAAACATCTTTGCATGTTGAGTAGAATTGGATTTGGAAACATTTGGATAGTGACACCATTTTCATAATTTTACCCGCAGTTAATTTAATATGAAGCTACTGAGATGCACCTCACATTAGCTGTAATTTATGTGCATTATATAACTACAACCAAAACATGCTTTGGTAAACAAACTGATGGTTACTATGTTACAAATATAAGCCATGAAAAAAATCAGATCTTTCTGACTCAACTTGCAGTGAAATGTGTTAAATAAACTGGCTTAATTGTCCTTTTTTAGACTCAGGAGGGTCAGGTGATGTGCTGCTGGCGGGAGAGCTGAAAAATGTACTATCAAACATATCCTCTCCCCTCGCTGTGCTGACCTCCGAGGTGTTGGACCCGTCCACTCTCAACAAAGTCGCTGGTGAGAAACAGGACTGTGGTGGATACTGTTGTAGTAAGAACAGATGATTGCAGTGCTCGTGGATTTAGTGATCTTTTGCACATCTTGCAGAGTTCCTTGTATCAGAATTGCAAGCAGCTCACATTATCAAGTACAAAGAGTCACATCCTGACGAGCGGGCGACAGAAGCGGAGTCTGAAAAAGAGCAGCGAGTTGAAGATCTGAGCCGTGACTTTTGTGAGGAAAACGAAGGCGATGACGGTTTGGGTGAAAACAGGAGGAAAGCAGAGATGCAAGCAGAATGGATTTTACTTCTACGTGCTCTCAACATGGACGCCTCCTCTCGGTTTGAGGACGTTTTGAACGAGGTAAGCTTGAAATAACAGAGATTGAGCCATGAATAAATTGCGAATACAGACTGAGAAGCACTGAAAGAGGAGTTTACAAACATTTGCTTTAATGCAGGTGAATGAGAGGCTTTCTCGCCTACCAAGTGGAGACATGACCAAACCTCTTCTCAGCACCAGCCTCAGCTCAGAGCAGTGGGTAAGCTGCCAGGCCTGTTTTCAGCTCACAAGACTTTAGACGTGACTCTAATGTGGCATTTACATCTTTGCCTGTTTCTCAGCTTCAAGTGAAAAAAATGAATGAAATTCTGTCTGAGGACTATCGGCGTCGGCGACAAATGATGGTCACGCGCTTTCAGGTTACGCTTGAATCATTTGCATGGGGAGAGAAACAAAAGGTAGGAATGTTAAATAACTCTGTTTATAAACTCCTACCTGCCTGTTAGCTGAGTTATTTTACTCTGAGCCTTGGTTCATCTCTTCAGTCTATTCCCTTTTAATAAGAAAATCTTAGTTCAGCAGTGGTAGTGCATGAGGAAGCTTTGGACTGCCCATCTACCTGCAGAGGGCGTCTCCTGTCAGATGTGGGCCCTATAAAAATTGTGCTCTTGTGGCTCTTGCCTGTGCTATTGCCAGTCTGTCAGCCAGCTGCAGACAAGAGCGAAGTTCTAACATGCAAAGAGCTGAAGTGAAACAGAATGTTAAAAACAATGAAAAGTGTGCACTGTAGCCCCTTCCTCAGCTTTTCATAATGTATTTTTTCCACTTCTGGTGAACTCTGCTGTTCCTTATTCCGGCCCACTTTTCAACCAATCAGCATTTAACTGATGCACAGTGTCTTCCACATGGGGCACTGCACAGTTGAGATTTTGTTCGATTGCAATGGTGGTTTAAAAACCCGTCTCCAGAGGCAAATACTGACACAACCTTGGTAGCATAAATTAAGCATAAGGCAGATTTCTTCTACTTGGGTGCCCCTCGCAAACAGAAGCTTTGAACAGCAGGTGGAGCTTTTACATCGGAAGTCAGATTTTGGAGCTGCGAGTGATTTCGTGCCAAGTAAACCCCATGGCAGGCTTCCAGGCAGTGTGTGGAGTATAACATAATGATTATTCATTTATTTACTGTGCTTGAAAATGGCACCTCAGCACAGAGAGCCTGGTCAGTACCACGTGTATGGTTTATTTAGCAGTCACAAATACAGAACACTGGTTGTAAAGATTACAAGTTCTCACCGCTGCCACCTCGGATTACAAAGGTAGGGTTGGTGTGATGTCTCTGACTTTTTACGTGGGAAGTTCAACTTGATTCAGGGTTTTAGCTGAAAATTCCAGCTGCAAACTTGAAATTTCCAACTTCTCACTGAAAATGGAATACAGCACGTATCCACGAGATGACCATTTTAAGGGTGTCTTTACCGTCTGATATCAGTTGAATGCAAGAGTAGTAAAGAAGTGTTTGAAACTGAGCGTTTAGTGTAGTCTGAAGCCTAAATGTTTAGTTTGCAGGGATTACTTGTTCATATGCTTACCTCATTAGAAACTTTGACTGTTTAAATATGAGAATTAATACAACAGAAAATATGGCACGGAATAGGTCCACTTTAATGTGACTGAGAATGAAGAAACCCAGGTTAGAGTAACATTTGTGAAGACACTAAGCAGCACTCTGAAGTTTATTTAATGCACAAAATGAGTTGCGGTTCTTCATTTGCATCTGCATCAAATATCTCCAAAATGCATGAGAACCCTGCCTTCTCTAACACCTGTAACAAGTAGAGTGTATGTAATAAAGAAGATGAGCAGCACATCTGAAGCCTCAATCTGAGATTTTGACTGTCATCATTTTCATCTTCAAACTGAAGGAGGGTGGATGTGTGTTCATGCAGGAGTGATTGCAAGTTAGGCATTCCCTGATTCATCATCTTTCTCTTTTTTTAAATCCTACTTGGTGCCGTAATTGATAAAATCAATGCCATGCTGCAGTAAATAGGACTTAAAACTGCTGACTGAGATGATAAATTCATTAGGAAGGCTCATAAATTTAGTGAGAACCCATTTGTCTAATGTCGTCTTGCAAACAGGATTTCCCATTAGGAGAAAAAAATGTAGTTTTACTTCACTCTTTAGACCTATAGGCTATGTTGAATCTTTATATACAGTATGTCTGTTACTGTCTGCAAGATCAGGGTGTTATTAGGACAACACTGACATCGTGTGGTCTGACTGAACTGCAACAGACTACTTTTATGTCAGTCGGCTTTAGGCCATCGTCAGAGCATGTGCTGGTGACGCAGAAGATGAATATCAGACATCTCCATTCAGTCCATCATTTATTTACAGGAGCGCAGTGCTGCGCTGGCTTCGGCGCCTAATCTTGCGTCCCTCATCGGCTCTTCCCAAGTGTCTCCATCTCTGCTGCTCGCTGCCAGAGAGGATCAGTCCTTCATTGACCCGGTCAAAGCTGGAACAAGCACCTCTGTTTACAAGGTACAATCATGAACGTGTCTGTGATCCTTAATGAAGATGCCTCTGACTCCAGCTAAGTACCGTAAGCATTTTCTTTTTTCTTTTTGTTGTTGTTTTTTTTCTGGTGTCACTAGACGTTGATGGGCAGTGTACCAGACAGAGGAGGACGACCTGGGGAAATTGAGCCTCCTATGCCAGCATGGACAGGGAGAAGCTCGAAAGGCAACAGAGGGGGACGAGGAGGCGGACAATCTCATAAGCATAAGAAGAAGAAAGGGAAAAAAGATTAACTTGTCCGTCTTTTTGGCCTTACTTATCAATTTAAGAAATAAGCGATCATTTTGCTTTATTGAAATCCTTGTTGCGAGGTAAACGACGATTGGGAAGTGCTATATATAATTTTGTAGTTATAAATCTGTGTATAATTTATAGTTATAAGTCATGCACATACCAGATTGTGTACATTTCTATAAAAGCAATGAAGTACTGGTACATGACCAGATATTTTGGTAAAAGAGCAGAAAATGGAAAAAATGTTGGCTTTCCACATTTATCAGTAAGTTTGTTTAAGAATAAACCTCTGAAACACACATCTGTTGGTATTTTGTGCAATTTACATAAAGCATCTTTTAAGGATTATTGCATGAATATTTTATGCTCACTTCACATTTTGGAGACAAGAGTTCCCCTTGCCTTTTTTAGGTGATTTCACAAGATAGCAAACATGTTTATGTGGAATGAAAAAGCCTCACTTACATCTTAAAAAACTGAAGGGTGACTTTGAATATCTAAGAATGTTGTTTTATTGTTACACATTAACCAAGACTCACTTCCCCCTGAGAGAGCTCCTTGTTACAGCATTGAGTCATCTCTCTAGTGCCAGTGTTTCCACTTCAAAGTCTAAATTGCCTAAACAAGGAAAAGATCATCCAAATATTAATTATCTTAAATATATTTGGAATAAACTGGTTTCAATGTTTAATTTTGATCTTGCCAAACCCAAAGTTGTGCTAAGGTAAAGCTCATTTTGACCAGAAGTTCTAGTAGTCCACAGTGATGTATTGAAATAATTTCAAGATCTTGTACACCAGTTTAATAAACAAGTTTCAATTGTTTTATTATCTGAAACTCCACCCTCAACCATCTGAAATCTGCAGATAGTTATGGATTAGATTAAGTAAACTTTAGAAACTGTGAACTTTAGGAAATGTTATTTTAACATCTGTCTATTCTTCTCTGTTGATTCTTCCTCTTGAGTTTTCAAAAAAACCCAAAAAACATGAGAAAGTGGTTTAAGTCTGAAATTGGATGAGAAAGCATGAGAAAGGAATTCTAGGAATACTGAAGTAACGGCTGATGCAAAGAACATCTTGATCAATTTAAGATTATGAATTGCTTTTAACAAGCTGGGACCACATCCTTATTTCAGTTTGATAACAGCAGATTGAGAAAGCACAAATTGAAGCTGTGGTTTGGGAACGGCCTCAGAGGGGACTGGCTGCAGATCCCAGGCAGATCTAATGAGAAGTGACTGAATTGGGGGAAAAGGGGAGAAGTGTGGGGCATGAAAATGAGTACAAACAACTTGTGGCGCTGGAGGCATATACCAGTGCATGAGGTATGGTCCTGCACCTGAAATTCAGATAAATTATCTCCAGTTATTGGACACCATACAAGTTTTGAGAAAAGGGCTGGAAGATGCAAATATATACTTTGCTAAAGAGCTTCTTATTTCTTTCCACCGTTCTGCATTGATGGACGCAACATATCGGGCAGAGTTGAAGTTCCGATTTTAACTGGGAGTAACCAGAATTAACAGGATCAGACGAGATTGTTTCAGAGGGACAGCTCATGTTCAGCAGCTGGAGACAAAGTTAGAGACGCAAGGCTCAGAAGGTTTGGACATGTGCAGAGGAGGGATAGTGGATATTGAAGATAGAATTACCAGGCAAGAGGGGACCTGAAGATTCATGGATGATATCTGATTTAGAGAAACTGCAAACAATAATTAACTTATTTTACGACACACATGCGTTCAAATGTGTTTTTTTCTTTTTATTTAAAGTTCTGAATAAACCTTATGCAGCATTTCGTGGGTAAAAATACAGATATATATACACAGTTTAAAGGACAAAGAAATAGATATGAAGCACAGTGTGAGACGGCCTTGATCCTACAATATGAAACATGTAAATAATATTATATAACAATATCAAAAACAGCTTGCAAGTAAAAGCAGTCCGGAGTTCATTTTTTTTAAACAAATATTGAATAAAGCAAAACCGTTTAAGACTTTGTTGATGGCACAGAAAACAATTCTAACCTTTAGCCTAGATGAACAACGTAATGCGTTACGCAACACTCACCTGGCGGAATCGTCCTTGTTGTGTATCCTGCACACCGGAAGTTACTCGGGAGACAAATGATGTAACACGCGGAAAGTTCCGGATTGTCTAAAGGTCGCTGAATATAAAGCGGTGTGACAGCGTCAGTGTGTATTTATTTAAACCCGCAGGTAAACTTACCTAAGTGTTCAACATGCCGAGAGGAAGCAGAAGCCGGACGTCCAGGATGCCCCCTCCAGCCAGGTAACACTTAGGGTTTAATTCCCTTTTGTTAAAGAAAGGTAGAGTAGATATTTTTAGTTAGCACAAATGCTAACGTTTAGGTAATGTCATAGTGCCGTATGTTAGCCAGGAAAGTGCAGGTCATGAAGTGCTTCAAGTATCTTATAAGGATAATTTCAATTAAAGCTTAATTGCCGGTTAATCTGGGTATTGCTCAGAAAGTTACTGTGTTATGAAAATGATGAAGGTCATTGTCTTTATCGTGGTTTCCTCTGTACAAATCCCCACATGCTAGCAAAGCCAGTGGAGTTGCATCAGCTTCTATAGTTTTTCTTCTAACCTGCAGCTAAACTGAGACTTTATTCTTCCGAGTTATAACGAAATAAGTCGCACAATGGTTGGAAGTATTTCTGTTTCTCTTCTCCTTGTGGGAAGAATAATCCCTCTGTGCCCTCATTTCTCTTTCACTAAATATATCCGAAACTAAGCTGAATATATAGCTGAAACTAAGAATTGCAAGAACACATTTGACTCTTGGTGCTTAATAATTTGTACCAATGTCTCCACCTGTAAGGCCAAGCTGCTTAGGGAAAGACTGATTATTTTCCACAGTGACATGTTTAAAGTTCACTTTGAACACAGGTGGGCTTACTTTATCCAGCTACGGGATAACACTTTTTCTTAGCAAGTGAAGAACAGATCCCAGGAGGAGACACAAATCCCTTTGTGGTTGCATCAAGAAGAGCATCTGAATATTATTCTCGCTTGTGAATAAGTGATCAGCTGAAAGTAGCTCTTTGTTGTCTTACTAGTGTGGAGATATTCTCTGAATCAGAGCTTCACCTTTATCCAAGCTTTCATAAACCTTTGCTGTGATTCAGAGTAATAGCTGGAATAACAGATGTCAGCTCATATCTGTTTTTGATTGTGTTTGGTAAAGTTGCTAAAAAAGTTCTTAACAAAACGTTTTTGTTACAGCCGGGCTCCACCATCCCCTCCACCTATGGCCCGGGCTGCTCCCCCTCCCTCCTACGCCCCGGCTCCGATGCAGGCGCCTCCGTCCGCTGTCGGCACGCCAGCCGCAGCGCCCAGGCAGCCGGGTATGTTTGCCCAGATGGCGTCTACAGCCGCTGGGGTGGCAGTAGGCTCGGCGGTAGGCCACACAATCGGTCACGCCATGACTGGAGGTTTCAGCGGAGGACACTCAGAGCCTGCCAGGCCTGACGTCACATACCAGGTAAGCCCAGGTTTAGCCAGCCACAGGACTGGAACAGTTTCAAGGAAGATTAGGGTGTCTGAGACACAGTATGCAGGGCCTCTGCAACATGGAGCAGGTGACAAACAAACACCACATTTTATGTAACGCATGGAGTTACATGCACTGTGGTAGTTCAGTATAACAGCCAGATGGAAACAATATGATGAAAATTGAGACTTTTAACTAAAAGCAGTGAAGGAATCATCTTGCTTTCATTAAGACTCCTGTGTGCAATCAGTGCTGGTTGATTAAAGATGAATTACTCCCTCTGCTCAATCTGGGTTTGTTTTTTGGTTTTTTTTATGTTTACACGTGTGATAAGTTTAATTTGAAAATACAGACACAGCTGCTGAAGGTAAACATCAGTTATGAAAAATATTTGGGGTGTTTATAACCAAAACAAAAGTCCAAAGGTCAAACGTGGTTTATTTACATTCACACAAGTGCAGGGAAATATGCATAATGATGTTTGTCTCATTAACCCTGAACCCAGTACATCACTATTATCTTTATGCAGTTACATTCATAGTAGATTTTAAGATATGAGTGATGACCAATCATTTACTCTGCTTTTCTTTATGACAAAAAGGACTTGGAAACCACACGCTCTTGAGCAGTTTGAGGATCGCAGTTTTAGATATTTCAGCATTTTTATCGATAGATGTGTAAATAGATTTACTTTGTGTCATTAATGGAAGATATTCCATCTTTGTGATACAAAACTGAAGCTTGTTCTGACATGTTAAACTCTGTTTTGATCTTTGTCACACACATGATTTAATCCTCTGCCTTGTGTGTATTAGGAGCCATACCAGGCCCAGCCTGTGTACCAGCAGGGGGCCCCTCAGCAGCAGCAGCAGCAGGTCTGCTCCTACGAGCTCAGGCAGTTCGTTGAGTGTGCCCAAAACCAGAGCGACCTCAAGCTCTGCGAGGGCTTCAGTGAGGTGCTCAAACAGTGCAGGTTTGCTAATGGTGAGTGAAACACGTCCAGGCTTTGTATAAATGGAGACTGCTGTCTTTCTGTCTTCTAGTCGTTGCTTTTCATCATTATTAGTAATTTGTAGGGGTGCAACGATACACAAAATTCACGGTTCAGTTCGATACTTTGGTGTCACGGGTCGATATTTTTTTCAATACAAAAAAAATGTTCATGCCTTTTTAATTTGTCATTTATTAAATTTTCACGGCACATTCCGCACCACATCTCTGTGCGTTCAGCATTTGTTTGAAGCCAGCTCACCTCCTGCAACCACTTTTCCGAGAATACGTGCTTCTTTTGTGGTTCGGACTCCTTCTGACATTTGTTTGGAGGTGGAGGAACACCACAGTAATTGCTTAAAGGAGCTTCTTCGACATCTTTAAGAGTTCTAAACAAGTGTCTGTCCTCCTCCAGAAAATCTTATGTACGCAAACGCGCGTTGCAACTTATCTTGTGCGCGTTTTTTATTTTGACAGCGAATGCGCACCTGCGGACCACTTATGTGCACCCCTGGTTATATAGCTCGTCATATCGCAGCCATAGAAATTCTTTTGTCCATGAAACCATAAAGCTGCACTTTCTTTTTGCCTTATAGTCTGATTTGTCATAACTTTTCCGTTTTGTGGAAAGCTTTTCTTTGGCTGTCACTTCTTCACCCTGACCTGTCTTATTTGGCTCAGCAGAACTAAAATATATATCCTGCTGCTTTTACACACACACACACACATAACGCTCAGCGATTCTCTGCACGATCAACCTCTCATATGTTTAAGCTTGCTGCGGGAGATTTCACTTGTCATGTTTGCATAGTAAGCTAACGATTAATAAGACGATGTCAGAGGAATTGGTGCACAAATTATCATCACTCACAGATCAGTGCTGTCGCTCTCTATACACAGTTTGCGCGATTGCAAAGTGAAAGCAAAAAACAAGCGCAAATTCAAATGCGATTTCAATATGTCACATATTGACAGTGGCTCACCGATGCCAATGACATAATTACCCAGCTACATTTCCAAAAGAATGCAAAAGCATTGACATATATTTTTCCTTCCTACGATAGCCCGACGGGCAGGGCAGAGATAGATTTTGGTAGCCCGACTGGAAAAATCGCTAGCCCCGGGACGTCGGGCTAGCGATATTGCGAGCCCTGTATCTGATTGAGGAATCACTCATCTTTGGAAAAGAGAGTTTATTACAGAGAAATGTCTCTTTCCAAAATAAAAGCTATACTATACGCTTCTTCTGGTCTATATTCTCAGCAGCATATTAAACATATCAGGTCCCCATAAGGAGACTCATGTGCTAACTGTAAATGCCGGCAAAGCCACTTTACTTTGCGCTTTTATTTTGAAGAGTACCTTAGCACTTCCTCTTTTATTGTGTCAGACTTCCTGTTCTGTTCTCGGTGAGGCGACGCAAACACGTTGCTTCAGAGTGAGTAAAAGCGTTTGTTTTTGAGGGTACTCATGCAAAACTATGTGTTTTATTTATCTGTCACATGCTATAACTTTGAAAGTTTACTCAATGTGGTTGAATTCGTTTTTTATTGTGTATGCATGTCATTTGTTTGTGGTGTGGAAAGACTGGCTAAGAGATGCGCATGGAGGAGGTTGGCTAGCTGATTCAGCATGATTAGCACCCTTGGAAGCAGAAAGAGGTTGGTTAATGATTGCAAATGATTGTTTATGTATTTAAGAGACAGAATGGTTGTTGTTAATTCATTTTATTAAATGCTGTAACATAAGTAGTTTAAAAACTATTGATTTATGTCAATGTCACTATTTGAGTTAATCAAAATAATTTTCTATGGTAAAATGTGAACATTTCTGCACTTTTTACGTAAATGTTTAATGGTATTTGTTTGTGCATCTTTATAGTTTTCACGGTGCCATATTGTCGGTGGTTTAAAGAGGAGAGAATAAAGTTGCATCAGTCGAAGCTCTCTGCGTCACGAGTGGTAATTCCAAGTGGGCAGCTACAGTGAAAACTCCTTGACTGCAAGAGACCTGCCATCCCTGCAGAGATCCTGACACCATTTCATCAGAGATCCAGCTACCAACCTGTTACCAGCCAGCTGATTCCACTCGCAAGGTTAGAAAGAACAGCATACTAAAGCTCAAGACTCCAGATACTAAAAGAGACATTGACTACCAAGAAGAAACACGGGACTGCTTACACACATGCACAAGCTTAATGCATAACTAGAAACTCTTTAAATAATGTTACGAGGCCAAATTAATTCATGGACTGCCAACACATAATATTCCTGAATCTGGTTAATGTTTCTTGGTGAGCGAAATGTGTTTTTTGTGGAATAATAATTCACAGGATGTCTGTTTATGAAAAGGTTTAAAAGGTGAAGCTCATTAGCTAATTTATGAACATTTGTTGTTGCTGTCTTACGCTAAACATACCTTTGAATGTCCATAATCAGTAAATGTTTGACACAGCGTTACTCTGTGGTAAAGATTAACTACAGCTTTAAAGTATAGTCAGGCAGTAAGGCAATCAAAGCTACAATCAACTTAAGGCAGCTACGGAAACAAAATGTCACTACCAGAAGAGCAAACAGACAACCCCACAAGCGCACCATGCGAATCCAGCTCATCAGAAGAAGAAACAGGCAACCCTATGAACGCACCATGCAAATCTAGCTCACGTGAGAGAAAATTAACAGAGAAAGGCCTAGAGATGCAAAAGCACGATATCAGAAAGCGTGAAAAATCATTCAACAAGACTTATGACTCTTGGAAGCTCGTAGCAAGGGAAACTAGAACAAAACTAAAATTCCTCTGCTCAGCAGAAGACCTGAATAAACTGCAGCAAGACATTGAAGCAAAGCACGACGCTGTAAGTTCACAGTATGAACCTATCCTGCGTAACAGTAACACCACACCTGACATTGTCAACAAAATGGACGCCTGTGTTACGCTAACAAAGGAGGTATGTAACCTCATAAGTGACCGTCTAAAGACCGTTCATGAGGAATATAATAACCATCTTGAGAAAGAAAGAGTAAGAGAAGTGTTAAGCAAGAACGAATATGGGTCTGTTTTTGGCAACAGCATAACAGAAACTGCAAGCTCTATAGAGTTGTCAGAGCAATTGAGCCGTCACTCTGGCTCATCCTGTACCCGCAACAGTAGAGTAGATGCAGAAGCAGAGCTTGCTGCCAAGCTGGAGCAATCAAAGGCTATGGAAGAAATTCAAGCACAGCAAGCACATCTTCACAAGTTAGAAAGTGAATGGAAACTCAAAGAGGCAAAAATGTTGTCAGAAATTAAACTAAAAGAGGTGGAAATGCAACAACAGTTGGAACAAGAAAGAGCAAAACTACAGCAGTTACAAGCAGACAAAGAAGTTGCTATAGCAATAGCTCGCGTGAAAGCGTACAACAGCCTTGAAGGGTTTGAGAACCACAACGGGGAAATTGATAGTAAAATTAGCTCTGCTTGCTACAGAAGGCAAATTGAACCTCAGCTGAATCCAAATGCCGCATCATTCCAACCCCACAAAGCAATTCCAGAAATGACAATGACCCAGGAGTCTGTCAGCTTAGCACAAGCAATCGCTAGCTCATTAAGTATGAATCGCTTGCCAGTCCCTGAGCCTGCCACATTCAGTGGGGACCCTTTGCAGTTTACCGATTGGAAAATGTCATTCATTAATCTGATTGACCGAAACCCCCTTCCAGCAAGCGAGAAGATGTTTTATCTGAAAAATTATCTCGCAGGAGAAGCACGCAAAGCGGTAGAAGGTTTCTTTTACCAAGATTCAGAAAATGCATACAAGGGAGCATGGAAAGTCTTAGAGGACAGATATGGGAACCCATTCATTATACAGAAAGCATTTCGTGATAAACTCATGAGATGGCCGAAAATCAGCGCAAATGACCCACTAGCGCTACGAGAGTTTGCCGACTTCCTCAAAGGATGCTCTGAAGCAATCCCACACGTCAAAGGACTAGCTATCCTAAACGATTGTGAAGAAAATCACAAATTGCTCAAAAAACTGCCAGAATGGATCGTGCGCAAGTGGAGTCGAATTGTTGTAGATGAACTTGACGAATCTGGCACCTATCCAAATCTTGCATGCTTCACAGACTTCCTGAGTAGAGAAGCACGGATAGCTTGCAACCCGATAGCTTCTCCACTGTTGATGAATTTCAAACCTATAGATGATCGAATCCCAAAGAGAGCCAAAGTCTTCAACACAAACATGCAACCAAAGAGTTCCGCTCAGGAGAAACAAGACACAAACATTAGTAAATCAAAATCACCTTGTTCTGTTTGTAAAAGTGAAACTCATGGAATCTCAAAGTGTCCCATCTTTACAGCTAAGAGTGTTGAAGATAAAAGGGCATTCATCCATGAAAACCGGCTCTGCTTTGGATGTTTAAGAAAAGGTCATATCACCAAAGATTGCAAAAGACGACACACGTGCAACATTTGTGAACGTCGTCATCCAACCTGCCTGCACGAAAACAGGAAGCACAGCCCTGCAGAAGCAGTAACAAATAGTTCCGCTCCCACAGAAGAACCTGTAAACCAGGAAACACACAAGGTCATGTCTCATACATCAACACAACGCGTTTCGGCTACCTCAAGTATCGTCCCAGTCTTTGTGTCTTCTGTACAAGAGCCACACAGAGAAATACTCACCTATGCATTGCTAGACACACAAAGTGACTCAACATTTGTCTTGGACGACATACTTGATAAGCTGAATGTGGATGTCCAACCAGTAAAACTGAAACTCAGTACAATGACGGCTATTGACACAGTCATCTCGAGTAAGTGTTCATAGTTTACAAGTTAGAGGACTCCACTCTGAGAGTTGTATCCAACTACAACAGGCTTATAGCCGCGACTTTATCCCAGTTGATAAGTCGTACATCCCAACGAAGGAAACAGCATTACTGTGGCCTCATCTCAGAAGCTTGGCAAATAAGTTGCCGCCTCTCCAAGATTGTGATGTAGGGCTCCTGATTGGATATGACTGTCCATCTGCGCTGGCTCCTCTTGAAGTCATCATAGGTGACAAGCATGAACCCTTCGCACAAAGGTCAGAACTAGGATGGAGTATAATTGGCTCATCAAATCCCCACCTAGACAGACAAGGAAACCAGAGCTTTGTGCATCGGCTCACAGTAAAAGAGTTGCCTGTTCCATCAGCGACAGATGTTCTAAAAGCCCTGGAATCAGATTTTGCTGAGAGAACCTATGAGAACAAATATGTGTCCCAAGAAGATGTCCATTTCATACAGTTCCTCAGTAATCACATCACACAAAGGAAAGACGGACATTACGAAATGCCTCTCCCTTTCAAAGGGAACAGCCCACCCAACCTGCCAAACAACAAGAGGTTAGCCACGGTACGTCTACAGTGTCTCAAGAAAAAACTAAAGGCCAACAAACAATACTACGATCAGTACCGAACATTCATGGAAGAAACCATCAACAGGGGTGATGCAGAGCCTGCTCCTATAGCATCTCAGGGGCAGACCGAGTGGTACCTGCCACATCATGGAATCTATCACCCCAGGAAGCCGGACAAACTAAGAGTTGTTTTTGATTGTTCGGCCAAATCCCATGGTGTCTCTCTGAATGATACCCTATTAACTGGACCTGATCTTATCAACCCTCTGGTTGGAGTGCTTTGCAGATTTCGGAAAGAAGCCGTGGCCGTAATCTGTGACATTGAAAGAATGTTCTATCAATTCGCTGTCACCCCTGAATCCAGAAACTATCTGAAATTCCTCTGGTGGAAAGAAGGTGATTTGGAGAAAGAACCTCAGGAGTACAGAATGGCAGTTCATCTGTTTGGAGCTGCATCATCTCCAGGATGCGCCAATTTCGGTTTAAAGCATCTTGCACGACAACATCAAACCGACTATCCTCTAGCATCAGCCTTTGTGGAGAAAAACTTCTACGTTGATGATGGATTAGCCAGCGTTTCATCAGTTGAGGAAGCCAAAGAACTGATCATTCAGTCACAAGAGTTGTGCAGAAAAGGAGGCCTGCGCCTTCACAAATTCAACTCAAATGAAGAAGCTGCTCTCTCCAACTTAGACCCTTCTGAAAGAGCAGCAACCATTGAACCTCGTGGGTTTGACCCATCCCCTTCAGAACGCGCTCTTGGCATTCAGTGGTCGATAGAGGACGACACCTTCAGTTTTAACATCAGCCTGAAAGATCAGTCTTCGACTCGCCGTGGTTGTTTGTCCGTCATTGCCTCACTCTACGATCCACTTGGATTTATCGCTCCATTCAGCCTAAGTGGAAAACTTATCCTACAAGAGCTTTGTCACAGAGGCATTGGATGGGACGACCCACTCCCAGAAGATGTGAAGCCACGGTGGGAGAAATGGATAAATGGTCTTTTCAAGTTGAAGGAGGTCTCAATTCCAAGATGTTACCACCCACACGACTTCCAAAACATTGTCAGAGTAGAGCTACACCATTTTTCGGACGCCAGCTGCTTAGGATATGGTGCATGTTCTTACCTGAGATATAAAAATGACAAAGACGAGGTTCATTGCAGCCTTGTGATGGGAAAGGCAAGGGTGGCACCCTCAAAGGTCACAAGTATCCCGAGGCTTGAACTCGCAGCAGCGGTGGTTTCTGCAAAAGTAAGCGTCCTGTTAAAGGCTGAGCTTGACATGAAAATTGATGATGAATTCTTCTGGACCGATTCCCAAGTGGTACTTGGTTACATCAACAATGACGCTCGCAGGTTCCACATATTTGTCGCAAACCGTGTTCAACTCATTAGAGACAACAGCAATCCCAATCAATGGTATTATGTGGACACCTCAGAAAACCCAGCGGATCATGCATCCAGAGGGCTTCATGTTTCAGACATCCACTCTACAAACTGGCTGCAAGGACCAAAGTTTCTCTGGGAACGTGAGTTACGTCTAACACCTAGCACTCCAGCTGAGTTACTTGTTGGTGATCCCGAAGTCAAGACAATTCAGGTGCTCGCAACTGACGTCAGTACCTTCAATGATATTCTCGATCGTCTGAATCAGTTTTCATCTTGGACAAAACTCATAAAGGTGGTTGCAAGAATCAAAAGACTGAGATCTCAACAAAGGCATACTGAACATGTGACGATCGAGGAGCGTGAGAAGGCTGCTGAAGCAGTGATAAAGATCGTACAGCAGCACGCCTTCCCTCATGAAATAAAAACGTTTCAAGCCAAAGGTGACCTTCCAAACTCAAGCTCTCTCTTCAGTCTTGACCCCATCTGGTCTGATGGACTCTTGCGCGTTGGTGGGAGATTAAAGTGGTCGTCTCTTTGCCACAAAGTGAAGCATCCACTCATCGTACCAAGCAACAGTCATATAACCAAGCTCATTGTGTCCCACTACCATGCTAAGACATGCCATCAAGGTCGAAGCCAGACACAAATGGAGCTTAGAGCAAATGGATTCTGGGTCATTGGTGGGAGCAAGCTGGTGGCCAAAATGATACACACCTGTGTGCTTTGCAGGAAACTTCGACGACCTACAGAGAGCCAGCGAATGGCTGAACTCCCTAAAGAACGTCTTGAAGCCTCAGCACCCTTCACATTTAGCGGCATGGACTGCTTTGGCCCGTTCATTGTGAAGACAGCACGCAAAGAACACAAAAGATATGGTCTGATTTTCACGTGTCTGTATTCAAGAGCTGTCCATATTGAGATGCTTGAAGATTTGTCAACAGACTCTTTCATCAATGCATTGAGATGCTTCATCAGTCTTAGAGGAGCTGTCCAACAATTACACTGTGACCAAGGTTCTAACTTTGTTGGTGCCAGGAACGAATTCAAGGAAGCACTTAAGCAATGCGACGCCAAGCAATTGGAGACCTTCTTATCTGAAAAACAGTGCGAATTTGTCTTCAACGCCCCTTCTGCCAGCCATGCAGGAGGTGTCTGGGAAAGGCAAATAAGAACGGTTAGGAATGTGTTGAATGCAACCTTCGCACAGTGCCCAGGTCGGCTTGATGATGCCTCCCTCAGAACGCTGCTATATGAAGCCATGGCTATTGTCAACAGTCGCCCATTATCAGTTGACGGAATCAACGATCCTCATGCACTGGAACCTTTAACGCCGAATCATCTCATCACGATGAAAACAAAGGTTGCTCTTCCACCCCCCGGAGTGTTCATGAAAGAAGATTTGTATGCTACAAAAAGATGGAGAAGAGTCCAATACCTTATTGAACAGTTCTGGGGCCGCTGGAAAAGGGAGTATCTGCTCAACATATCAACAAGGCAAAAATGGCACTTACCTCGGCGTAACCTCAAAGTCAATGATATCGTTGTTATCAAGGACGACAATCTCCCACGAAACCATTGGCAACTAGGTCGAGTTGTGGAGACCTTTCAAGACCATGATGGCTTAGTCCGTCGAGTTAAAGTGCGAGTTGGAGAGAGAAAGCCTCAAAGAAAGCAAGATGCCCCTTCTAAACCTTCAATTATTGAGAGACCAATCCAAAAACTAGTACTACTCCTTGAGAATTAAATAAAACAAAATATGTTAAGACAATAATAGTTATGTTTATACACTACCTCAATCCATTAAGTATACCTACCTGTATAACTCTGATAGTTCAATTCAGTCATCCATTTATTAGTGTAAGAAATCCTGTACAATTCACTTGCTTTGTGAATTTGTTCGTTCATTGTATCAGGATTTGGTGGGAGTGTAAATGCCGGCAAAGCCACTTTACTTTGCGCTTTTATTTTGAAGAGTACCTTAGCACTTCCTCTTTTATTGTGTCAGACTTCCTGTTCTGTTCTCGGTGAGGCGACGCAAACACGTTGCTTCAGAGTGAGTAAAAGCGTTTGTTTTTGAGGGTACTCATGCAAAACTATGTGTTTTATTTATCTGTCACATGCTATAACTTTGAAAGTTTACTCAATGTGGTTGAATTCGTTTTTTATTGTGTATGCATGTCATTTGTTTGTGGTGTGGAAAGACTGGCTAAGAGATGCGCATGGAGGAGGTTGGCTAGCTGATTCAGCATGATTAGCACCCTTGGAAGCAGAAAGAGGTTGGTTAATGATTGCAAATGATTGTTTATGTATTTAAGAGACAGAATGGTTGTTGTTAATTCATTTTATTAAATGCTGTAACATAAGTAGTTTAAAAACTATTGATTTATGTCAATGTCACTATTTGAGTTAATCAAAATAATTTTCTATGGTAAAATGTGAACATTTCTGCACTTTTTACGTAAATGTTTAATGGTATTTGTTTGTGCATCTTTATAGTTTTCACGGTGCCATATTGTCGGTGGTTTAAAGAGGAGAGAATAAAGTTGCATCAGTCGAAGCTCTCTGCGTCACGAGTGGTAATTCCAAGTGGGCAGCTACACTAACGGCTGTCTAAATGACTCGGGTAAAGTTTGTAGCATGCATGCTTGTTGTTTTTGTCTGCTTCCACTTGTCTTTGCACTAGGATGATGTCGGCGTAAATGTGCAGTCATATTCGTTGTGTTCCCACTAGTGCTGTCAGCGTAAATCTCGTTGAAATGACGTTAACGCCACAACACTGCAAATCTCCGTTAACGATCGCCCCGTGCATGGGGCTAGACGGCCAACACGTTAACGAGCTAACTGCGCTAACACACTAGTTCCCACCCATGTAATTGAGCATTGCATGGCACATCCAACATACTGTTTTACTTTAGTCCATGACGCGCTTACCTTCAGGGTCATATGTCACATGAAAACTAAAGTAGTTCCAAACGCCACATCTGAATGAGGGTGGGGGAGGTTCAATTTGCCATGTTGCAAGAAGAGCTTAACTTCTGTCTGCTAGCTTGCCCTACGCTCAGTGGATCTGCGTTCGACTACTCCGCCTAGGCTGCACTGTCGAGCGCAGATCCACTGAGCGCTCAACACAGACAGCATAGTCAGAAGGAAAGTTGATAAAATAAATTAAAAATTTTGTATTGTTCGATACATATGCGTACCGAACCGAAAGCACTGTATCGAACGGTTCAATATCGATACGTGTATCGTTGCACCCCTAGTAATTTGATATATTTAAAGTGAGTGTAGTTACGAAATGCTATAGTTTCTGTTGCATTTGCGGCTAGCTAAACATTTACTACGTATGGGGGGGTAGACGCACAAGCTGTTGCACATTTTCAGCATGCTCCTTTCATAAAATTCTGTTAAAGTACTGGATCTTCCTGATGCATATCAAATAGATCAACATCAAGCTGTTGCATTTTCAGTCTCATTTTTCTCTTTTCAAACTGAGTTTAACCCAGCAAGCATCGAGGCTTTGAATGAGCCCTTTGTCGCTCACATATCAAAGCCAAATGACTTTGCACTATTCTAAACTCCTGTAATACCCAGTGTGGCCATAAGGGGGAGCCTTAACCTAAGTATGTTAAGTCATTTTAAACGATTTAAAGTATTAACTGTCCTTTATCTCTTTCTACAGGTCTGTCATGAGAAGAGATGCTATCTGCAGAATGAAGATCACATCTCCTTATTAAAGATACTGAGAGGGTGTAATTCACAATCAATAAACATGTTTTAATGATAAATTGTCATCGGACAGCCTCATTTCTCAGACTGCTGCAGAGCTTGTAATCATAGTCTTATAAATAATGTTTATATATTTTGGTTTTAGCTCATGTTTGAGGTTTATTTTCAGTTGTCAGTGCATGCTTTTAATTTAAATCCTGTCTCATGGCAAGACTTGTAGAGAGAAAAAAAGGCCACTTTCACCTTCTGGCTGCTGGGTTTGATTCAGACTAATAAAGGACTTGAATTAAAACGAGACTGTGATGGTTTTTGTTTTTTTTTTTTGTTTTTTCCCCACATCTCCTCATCATATGCGCTCTGTATTATTACACTGAAGCATTTCTGTTTTCACCTGTGCTTTCTTTAATTAGACTTCAGCAGCTACAAAGGGGTGTCCCGCACCTGTCCCGTCACTCTGCTTTCAGCGCAAAATTCACGAGCTGCAACCTGCGCGTGAAGTAATGTTTTGACTCTAAAAGCGTCGTGGCGAGAGCACGAGCCGCGGGGTATTATTTCATGGATGGGGTTTTTTGTAAGGACTCATTCGGGGTGTCCTTCTGCATCTGCCGAAGCAAATAGTTATTTTTGGCACCTGACATTAAAGCTCACCCTCTGCAGAATGGCAGCAGCAGACCCGCAAACGCGCCATAGCGCCGGAGTCTGACTGCAGCTCTTTGTTCGTCCTCAGAAACTCACTGTGCGCGATTTGATGATGGATTGTCTTCGTATCAGGGACTGACGGACACGGTGAGGGACGCCGGCCTTTTAATGCGTTTATATTGCAGGTCACTCTGGGACAGTGAGTGAGCAGTTGAACGGGTTCACACGTGGTGGCGTGGGTTGCTTTATTAGTCTGCGCTGTGTTTGGTATGACATTAAGTTTGAAACGATGGCTTCTTGTATTCACCCAAAACACGTTCTGAGTTTATTGGACTTTTGTTTGCTTTACTGGAAGAAGTGAAAGGAGACAGGTGGGTACATGTTGTAACGACGGGAGGAAAAAGTCACCCATCTGTTTTTTTTTTTAATCATTTAAAATCAGATGTTTAAAAATCAGATATTTTGCGCGTTAGAGCATCTAAGAGGAAAATTTAACCACAGCCGTGTTACTGAGACATCATCATTTTTTCAAACTGCTCTTTTATTGAACTGAAGCGACACAGTGATGTTGGCACATGTTACAGGCTGTAAAATACGAATTTCCTGTTCAGTATTCAGTGCGCATTCACTGGCCAGTCTCGTTTCTGACTACAGTAAAAAGAGAATGTCCAAACTACACGTTTTCTGTTGGATATTTATGAAAACATTGCTCTTTTTTGCACATTTATTCACAGAATTGCAGAAAATATTTATTCTAAAAACTCCTGTGATGTAAGTAATCAGATGGAGAAGTGGGAACTGATTTCCATTAAAAATCATGAGTTCAGTAATTTAAGGGTTCAAAGTGATGTATGATTTTCAGAAATCTCCACACTAATAGAACTTCCACATTTTTCTGTTTCAGCCCTGTCTATATTCTGACAGGTTTTAATAATAACTTTGCTTATAGGCCGTTATAATCCTAAAAACATGGAAATAATGCTAATAATCATCATCGTTTTGAAGCTTTTCTTGAGATTTTTGCGCCGGAAGTGCATCCAAATGAGTAGATATGAGAAGTTTGTCTCCTGTAAACACTAAAATGTAGTTTCAAGGTAAGTAATTAATTGGGATCAGGGACGTTCTAGTAATTTTTAAACGGAGTGGCACTGCGACAACCAAAGGAAATAAGAATACTTAAAGATAAATAAAATGGATTAAAAATAAATCACACTGCAATTTAAAAGGAAAAAAGGTATCGCTGTCTATGGCGACGCCCTAGCAGTTAAGGGAACATACTTAAGTAGGTGTAAAATGCCTAAAGTAACTGTACTCCATATGTTACATAATGTTATTGGTAATAATTACAATTAAATGATTCATTTGTTGATGATTTTGATTACTTAAGTATCACTCAGTAGCTTGATCTGTAATAATGCAGTTTAATTACTTAACATTCTGCTGATAAAGCTTTAAATTTAACAGTATGGCCTACAAAATACAGCTGGCACGCCTGGTGCCCAAACACACATCTGGACAGCTCCTGCTGGTGAAGCAGCTAACTGGTGAATATCCGTCAGAACAGCTTGGAAGCAGTTCTAGTGTGATCAGATGTGCAAAAAGCCTTAAAGTAGAGCTGTGTTTAGTGAAAATGCTGGAGTTTTGAATGCATGTTCTGCCTGCAGCCTGAGGTCAGCTGCAAGAGGAGATAATTCTGTACTATTAGCCTTGAGCTGGAAACATGACCAAGGAGGAGGAGATCCCTGACTGGGTGGGAGCCAAAGAGTTCTACGACAAGTATGAGCCCAAGGAGATTCTGGGAAGGTATGTTTACGAAACCGTCGTTGTAACGTGACCCATAGCAGAGGTTCACCCAACTGAGCTGAGCAGAAAACTCTCCATTGGACTTTGGACTAAAGAGTGCACAGTTTTACCTCTTAAAGATTAGGTAAACTAGACCTATATGTAGCCACATGTGAGGGTTCCAGGATTAAGATCCACTTGAGCAAAACCCCAAAAAACAATAATGGTTTATTGTTTGTGAATTTAACCCAACTCGTCTCTTCTTCAGAGTTTACACAAAATAACTTCAAAGAGTAGCAAGGCAGAACACAAAAATGGTAAAATATCTACTTGCTATTAGTTTGTAGATTCATTTAATGTTACAACACACCTCAGATTTAGACCTCAGTTCAAACAGCTATCATCCTCTGCACAGAACAAGCACTTTCCCCAAAGTTTCCCACAAGCCCCTGAGAAATGGGAGCCGAGCCAGGGCCTGCTCATTGTCATTCAGTCCACCAGCTGTCAGAGGGTGGTGCTGTTACGTAAGACACATTATCCAAGGAGGCCACATTTATTAACTTCAGCACGCTTCAGACAAAGTGTTGGCCGTCGGTCTGATAGATTATGTAATTTCACCCCCTTTTCCCACATGCAGGTCAGGAGGTCACAGGATGTGGACAATGTGTCCTTCTTCTAGTATTCTTCATTCAGAGAAAAGTCACTGGAGTTCCTTTACTGTGGTCACCCTGAAGTTTCTCTTGTTCATTCATAAATCGCCCTCTGAATTTAATTTCAGCAGTAAGGTTTTCAGTTTGCTTACTTGATGTTTTTCTCTGTTTTCCTGGACGTTAATGATAAACAAGACAATCTTCATGACAAGCACATTCTTCACTGTTTTTACTTGCTCTGTCAGACTGATAAGATGGTAAAAACACACAATACTTCCCTTTAGTCTGACCATGTCACTGATTTCTGACCAAAAACAGTGCTGTTTTGAAACGGTTAAACACATGATTCATGATGAAAGACACGGTCACAGAACATTTTATCCAGCAGTTATCACAAGTTGCCCTCCTACCCAAACCTAAAAACAACAGATGTGCAGCTCGGACGGCTGATGTGTTTTTTTTTTCATCCTCAGGGGAGTGAGCAGCGTGGTGCGCCGCTGCGTCGACAAGCATACGTCTCAGGAGTACGCGGTGAAGATCATCGACATCACCCCCTCTGACAAGATGACGCCGCAGGAGATCGAAGAGATCAGAGAGGCAACGGTGAAGGAGATCGACATCCTCAAGAAAGTCTACGGGCAGGAGAACATCAGTACGCATGCTTCATTTAATCAGTTTGACTGGAAAAACTTGGGTTTGTTTAAACTTTGTTCTTCTAACATGGCCAAATATCAAAGTAACTCTCTTCTCCAGTTCAGCTCAAAGACTGCTATGAGTCCAAGGCCTTCTTCTTCCTGGTTTTCGACCTGTAAGTGTTTCACATGGATGATTCCTGAACAGGTATTTATGTGAAAATCAACCAAAGCTTTTAGTTTCTTTTTCCCAGAATGAAGAGGGGTGAACTTTTTGACTACCTCACAGAAAAAGTTACACTGAGTGAGAAGGAAACACGGTCAGTGAGCATGTTATTTATTAAAAAGACAGATAAATTCCGCTAACTCTTAAAAGGACTCTTTAAAGGTTTGTACGTGTTGTCTTTAGGACGATCATGCGGTCTCTATTGGAGGTGGTCCAGTTTCTCCACGCCCAGAACATCGTTCATCGGGACCTGAAGCCCGAGAACATCCTTTTAGACGACTACATGAACATCAAACTCACTGACTTTGGTTTCTCTGTGCAGATTCAGCCAGGACAGACGCTCAAAGGTCAGTGAAAGCTTCCATTACTGCAAGGTGTGTTAGCAGTTCAGAAACCTGGTGGCTGTAATCATACAACTTGTCAAAAGATGACAAAAATACTTAAAGCATTAAAAACTTTCACAGGTTGGCTGACAGTTAAACACCAGTGCATCATTTCAGACCCACCACTGAGTTGAGTGAATATTAAAGTTACAGTTTACAGCCTGCAGTGCACTCGTCAGGACATCAGCTGTTGGTGGTGAGCGGAGAATCTGGGTCTGGTTGCACAACAGCTCCCTGCTCTCTTAGCTGCTCTTACAAAGGTTAAGAAACAGGACACTCTGATCTATTTGCTGCAGTTCCAGACACTCACAGTACACTGACCTTTCAAATAGACTTCTCAGAAGTCGGATCATTAGCAGTGCGAAATGCCAAGCGTCTAATGAAACTGTGCATCGCTGGATAGTTTTGTTCAGTCGGTAAAGACGTAATGGGCTTCTTCCATTAGGCTGGAGATCTACTTGACCCAGCAGCACTTAATCTAAATGTGCTCAATTAATGTCTAAATGCATAATACTTTAATTATGCTATAAATGTTCCCTAAAGATGGATGTTAAATTAAAGGAAAAACCTAATCTCTTGAGTGAGGGGATCTTGTGGCTCTGTTATGCTGAGGTGGAACATTGGCATAGTTTGTACTGAGTTTCTCAAATCAATACAATGCTGTTCAACGTAATGTAATATTTCTAGCGGGATGTAGACCTCTCTTCCAGGGTGAGATCTCCATCCACAGGGCATGAGAGCATGCTGAATGGCTTGATGATGATAAAAACGAGGAGAATCAGAAGCTGTGAGCAGAAGTTCTCACACTGTCTCTGCCGTGCCCTCCTTCAGAACCCAAAAAGTTTGTACTCCACCTCTCACACAATTCTTTTTTATCAGTCACCGACAATAGTCACTCTTTTGGAAGTAGCTCGATCTGCCCAACCAGTTGTGGTAAAAGGAGTTCTTCCTTCACACTGTTTCAAAGTGCTCACTCACACAGTGGTTTTCAGGGTCTTTAGCGTGCAGTATAAATCCCTTTGAGGTGAATATTGCTGTGAATTGGATCGGTTAAACAGTATAAATAAAATTGAACCACACTGAGTTAAATTGAAAGAGTTTGTTTTGTCTCTCCAGTAGAGATGCACTGATTCCCATTGAATGTGATGTCCAAACACTTCCCTAAGATACTGTATTATTTTTTTCTTTTAATATATCATCTATTTGTGTGTCACTTTTGTAGTTGTAGAGATATTAATAGACAATGAGGATAGTAAATATTTAACCCTTACATACCGTTTGGGTCAAATTTGACTCAAATCTATTCAGATGGGTTTTAGATCCACCAGCATGAATCAAATCGAAGGAAATGGCGGGCGTCTTAAAACTCTGCGTGACATGTCTGTGTGTATTTTGTATAGGAAAGTGGTGACAGAGTTCTGTCATGAAAAATACTGGTGTTCCCTCCACATCTACCCAGGTTCCTGCAGAGACCTGCCCATGCAGGTCTTTAAAGGACCATCAGGGGGATCTCCACACAGTGAAATAGTAAAACAGCACAGGATCGTTTATGGGTCACATAAAGAACAGAGGTCATACAGAAGTCAGAGAGTGCCTTGGGCAGACACACAGCTGTAATAGGGCTGCACAGTGGTAGAGTGGTCAGCACTGTTGCCTCACAGCAAGAAGATTCCCAGTTGAAATCCTGGCTGTAGCCTTTGCATGTTCTCTCTGTGCCTGTGTGGGATTACATCAGGTATTCCTGCTTCCCGTCACAGTCTAAACATATTAGTTTAGTTTAGGTTAACTAGTGATTCAAAATCCATGGCCTCCACGCCTGATTTACACACTGAGGGCAATTTTTAGGGTTCTTGCCTAAGAACAATTCTACATGTAGACAAGGATAGACTCATGAATACATGTAAATGAACACCTCTTAAGCGCTTAAGCGTTATTTGAAATTCTGTAAAAGTGGTTTTATGTTGACAAAGATCAGGGAATATGCTCCCTTTAATAACATGTATTTACTCTTCCTGTCTGTAATGCAGAGGTGTGTGGGACTCCTGGTTACCTTGCTCCTGAGATCATTGAGTGCTCTATGGACGCAGGACATTCAGGATATGGTACAGCTGTGGACATGTGAGCGACCATGAAATCGGTTACCAAGTAACAAAAATATCAATAGGAGGGAGTGTCAGCTTTACTCTCATGTTACCAAAATTGATCTTATGCACCTCAGCAGTGTGTTAGAATTATCTGTGTACAAAATAATGACTCATATTATCTGTTGTGTGGCTCGGCTAATACGTGTTCCAGGTGATTAGATTATGCATGTACACACTGCACAGTGAACAGACTAGATAAACTTTGTTCTGGCTCGTGTTTGCAGATGGAGTTCAGGTGTTATCATGTACACGCTGCTCGCGGGCTCTCCACCGTTCTGGCACAGGAAACAGATACTGATGCTGCGCATGATCTTAGCGGGGACGTACGACTTCTCCTCTCCTGAATGGGAAGACCGCTCAGACACGGTCAAAGATTTGGTAATCTTACTTTTGCAGTTTGTTGCAATCTCAGTTTTATAAGTTAGGTGATAAGGTTGAAACCTTGGAACTAAAATAATTCTTCCTCCAGATCTCGCGGATGCTGGTGGTGGATCCAAAGCAGCGTTTCACAGCTACAGATGTTCTGAACCACTCATTCTTTTCACAGTACGTGGTGCACGAAGTACGACAATTCACTCCGTTCAGGCGCTTCAAGGTGAGAAACACAAGATTTTATCAAACTAAAAATCTTAATAGTTTTCATATTTGAGGGATATATTTTATGGTATCTTTATCATATCTCGATCAAAATATAACCCTAATTCCAAAAAAACCTGGATCTTGCTCCCCCTAAATTTCTGTCTACTACAACTTTACTGTCTTTGATAGTTCATAAAGAAACCATAACCTTTTCTGAACTTTCTCCATCAGGTTATTTGCTTGACCGTTCTCGCTACAATGCGAATCTACTGCAACTATCGCCGTGCCAAGCCCATCACCAAGGAGGTGATAAAGAGCGACCCGTACGCCGTGAAGCCCATCCGCAAGCTCATAGATGCGTGCGCCTTTAAGATCTACGGCCACTGGGTCAAGAAGGGCCAAACCCAGAACAGAGCAGCACTTTTTGAGAACACGGCCAAAACCATCCTGCTTTCGATCGCCACTGAAGCGGACGAGCCCATCCAGTAACAAGCAGCGTGGACTGACACGTGCTGAGTTTTACATGGGGAAACATTTAAACTTCTTTCTTTGTAGAAAAGAACTGCTACAACTAGTTTATGCATAATGCAGCATTTTTAAAAGCAGCCGTAGTGACTACAGGGGGATTGATTTATCTCAAGGACTGAAATGTTTGGCAAAATTTTCAACCATGCCACTGGTGACATTGTGCTTGCTTTGTTCTAAAAGTGTACTCAACCCATTGTCAGCTTGTGTCCTATGAAAATGCAGCTGCTGTTCTTTAGATCGAATGCAGCCCCTCAAATACAAGGTGTATCAAAAAAGAATAATCAGATTTCAAAAGGCTATACTTTTTAATGAACATAGAAACTTATGGTAAATTTTAAAGTACATGGCTGAATATACAAAAAGTTACGTTTGCAAATGCCTGATGCGTCTCCCTCTGCAGTTAAACCTCGCCCATACTTTGGAGAGCATGTGGGAAATACCTGCAGTTTATCTGGCTGGAATATAAAACCTGCGTGATTTACAGTTTGAGAACTATGTGCCTACTTAATCGATATGCAGAGTATGCTCTGGTGGCAGCAACTCAAGGGAAGTGTAACTTTAACTTGTATGCTATGAATCTATTTATTAAAACATGTAAAACCCCAAGTCCTGCAAATGGAGGGGTACTTCAGCTCTGCAATTCTGTGCTTTTCTGTCTTTCTGCAGCATTTTTAAGCTTGAAGTAGAACACTGACACACACAGACAAAAAATAATTACAATTTTAAAGTTTATTATCAACAGAGTGAGATGCACATCAAAAAAAACATCACAGGTTGACCGACTTCAGACAGATTTGAGTGTGTTGACCGTTGTCCCCACAGTCTTGCTTTGGAAGCTTTCATCCTGCAGAATTTAGAAAAACAGAATAAATCAATATGAAACCATCAGGAATAGCCAAATGTGTGTTTGTACTCATTCCCACGCAGCTGGATGAGCTTGAGGAAGGCACTCATCCACTAATTTAGTGGAAATGAGACGTGGCTGTTGCATGGTGTCTGACTGTATCCAGCACAGAGCAGCTGGACCAGAATTCGTCCATGCCTTTAAGTTAACAAGTCTAATAACATACCATCCTCGGGAAGTTCCCCAGAGGCTGGCGACAGGTCGAGCTGCACTTCATGTAAATGTTTAGACACGCTGAAACAGAAGGAGAACCGAAGCTATGAGATAAATCTGAGCTAATAAAACAGGAAACAAGCCAACAGCACAGAGCATCAACAGGGAGGAAGACAGCAAGCAATGTTGAGCAACAGATCATTAATATACCGGCTGAATCGCTTTGAAGGAACGAGGCCGTTGATGTATTCACTCTGACGTAAGAATGAGAAGCACAATGAGCACCCTCATCCTGCTGAGTCAGTTTGTGAAAGCATTCATGTCGCATGGTGTCTGACTGTATTTACTACATCCAGAGCAAAACAGAATTCAGCCATGCATTCAAAATTCAAGCTGTAATTTTATTTATAGAGTACATTTCACTACACTCAAGCTTTCGGCTGTTCCCTTGGCAATGGAGTCACGGCAGAGGGTAGCTTTGCATGTTTGATATCCAGATCCCCTTCCTGATACAACCCCTAGAGGGAAATTCATTTCCAGATGGAATCGAATCAATGACCTTTCACTTGACAAGTGAATGGGTAGAAAATAAAAACATAAAAAAGGTATGTAGGTTTAAAATGAAAACTGCAAAATAAAACTTACTACAAAGTAGTAAAACACCAGTTCACACTTATGAGCCGAGTTCTGGGAGAATAAAAGGTTTTGAGCCTGTTTGTAACTGATCTCAGGTCAGCAGGTGGCTCGTTCCAAAGATCAGGAGCACTAGCAGCTGAAAAGCACCCTCGGCACAATATTTTTCACTGCCTTTTTCCAACAACACCTCCTCGGCTCCACTCCATTCTACTCTGTTTTGGTCACTGTGTAGTAATTTCCCTCGTTTCCCCTTCAAAAATGGTGAGTTTGGGTCTTATGAAAGAGTTGCTCTCATGACTTACCCCGGCCAAGAAAACAAAAACAACCTGGTACCAGGTACTACCACTTAATGGAAAACGCTTAAAACCAAGTTGAGCTGAGTAGATGCTAGTGAAAAGAGGAATTACATGCATTTCTGGGGACAATTAAACATCTGCATGATGATCTGAGAGGTCAGACAATGTTATAGACACTGACCTAGTCAGATAAATACTGGGGAGGCCAAACCACTCAGTGCTTTGTCAACTAATAGAAGGATGATAAAAGAAGGATGATAGAGCATTACAGCAGTCCAAACTGCTTGAGATTAACGCAGTGGTTCAACTCAAACAACTACCCACTGTGGTGACCGCTTATGAATAAGGGACCAGCTGAAAGTAACTTTCCATTCAGAATATTCAGTACGAAACAACATCTCCATAGACACTCTGAATAAAAGCCACATAAAGTGTAGTGATGGAACAGACTGGGATAAGTGGCGCGATATGGCAGCCTCGCTTCTGTCAGTCTGCCCCAGGGCAGCTGTGGCTACAACAGTAGCTGCCTCCACCAGTGTATGAATGTGAGAGTGAATGAATAGTGGTATTGTAAAGCGCTTTGGGTGCCTTGAAAAGCGCTATATGAATCCAATCCATTATTATAAGTGGAATACTTTTTTTTTTTGCGCTTGGGAACACACTTACCCTGGTTATATCCTGAAAAGACACGTGGTTTTGCTTTGGCATTAACTAACTCAGTCACTTCCCCTGTGTTTCATTTGTACCTTATAGTATATTAAGAACCGTGTGCATCTGCCGGTCGCTTCAGCCACATGGAGATCTGCGTGTTTCAGGATGGGAGCTCCCGCATGATTACTCCGGATATCACCTCCAGTACCACCCTGTGCAACAAGCAACGACGACAAAGCACAAATAAACACAAATGCACATCCTGCACAGGATTCCACCTTTAAGCTGTCAGGTAACACCTTATCCACATAGTTACAACCTATGAGAGTGTTCTTACAGCATGGTGGCGTTACGGAAAATAAGTAAATTAATTCACAAGTGAACACAATTTACACAAATTATCGGGTCCACCACGTGTGCATGGAAACACGTGCCGTTAACTAAATACCTTCAACCTGAATGGGGAGGGAAAAATCACCTGCGTCACGCTACAGCCTCATATTTTAACCTTCGTTTCTTCAAGAACGTTTTCCATTCACAAAACTCCACGGTGACTTCTACATGATGTCTATAAGGCCACATCTTCAGCAGACCAAAGTACGTCCGGATAAACCACGCTAAAGACTTTTCCTCTTCTTTTCCCTCCAGTTTGTGGCGGCTGAAACAGAAACAGCTCGGCGTGCACCAGCGCCCCCTTCTGGATGGGAGGTTAACTGGAGCACATATTAAATCAGAGCGTCACAGTTTCTTTAAAGAATCTGACTCATAGATAAAGCCTTTAGATTGAATTTTACACAGGTTGAACTGTCTTTTTAATTTCGCGCCTCTTTAACAGCTCTGTGTGCCTCTTGTTGCTTCTTATTAACCTTTATGGTTGTTTTTCTTCTTCTTTGCTTATTGTAGGAGCTTTTTGCTTACCTTTCTTCAGTCATTTTTCATTTTCACAGGAGCTAATATCCAGGAACGTTTCCAGGGATAAAATGTTGAGAATTCTTTATATCTTTGTGTTGTTTTCACACCTACTTTGTGTTATTTAAAAAATGTTTTAAATGTCAATGTTAATTTTTTTTTATATTTTTGATTTATTTATTTAACACATTTTATTTCATGTAAACTTAATTGGTAATGATGACAGATAAAAACATCAAAACCTATTTAGATCTACAACACCTAAAGGCAACACACACACATTGTTTTCATTGTTCTATAACTTATTTGGGCTTTTACATTGCATGTCATAGGTTGGTCTGACTTCCCTGTATGTTCCCTGTATGTTTATATTGTTTGTGTCATTCAAAAAATTAACTGAATATTATGAATTTTGGTATATGTTCATGCAAAATGCCCAAATAATCAATCAATCTAGTAATCAAGCTGTATTTTGCCAAGATAATTGTTTAAAGTAAATTCATATTCATCTTCAAATGCACACAGTGGACTCAGCAAATGGTGATCAGATCATATGTGCATTATTTTTCCTGCTTTTTGTATGTAAAAACATATTTTTGCAAACACACAGCAAATTATACCCATTAAGAGTATAACAGTGTAGAATAAATTATGACATTTATTTTATGTACAGAGTACAGATATGAAATACCTTAATGGTAATAACTTGTGCTCAGAGTTTGTGTACTTTATATTTGATGTTTTATTTATTTAGTTTTCATAGTTTTATTTCTTTTATAATAATGTTTGGTCTTTGTCTGGGACCAGGGTCAAGAAGTTTAAGAACAGGTGAAAAAACACCTGACACACTCAGAGATATTCAAATCTAAATAGTAAATAGGGGGAAATATGGCGACAGTGGGAGTTTCAATGTATATTTTTACTTTTATTAAAAAGTAAATGTGTACTTCATGCTGTTTTTACACAGACGAAACTGACTAAACCTAAAACTGGGTGGTTAAGCCTGATGTGGCAGCATGGTTATGTGCTCAAATTGTGGTCATAAATATTTTGTACTTGTAAATCAGAATGCGTATATTTGTACATCTGTAGATAAGAATTTGTGTGTGCGTAAAAAAGATTTGTGTGTGTAAAAAGAATTTGTGTGTGCGTAAAAAAGATTTGTGTGTGTAAAAATATTTCCCCAATTACAAATTATTTTTGTTAAGGCCTGGTTACAGATACAAAGCAAAAAAATTGTTAGTTAAATTTGTGATTGTCATGACATTGACCATTCGGCTGAAAGGAAGAAAAATCGGGTCAAAGTTCGTACTTGTAAGTTGAAACTTGAGTGCAGAGTTTCACACGTATTTTTTTTGTTTGCTTTGTATCTGTAACCAGACCTTAACAAGAATTAGTAACTTGTGTAAATATTTTTACACACACAAATCTTTTTTACGCACACACAAATTCTTATCTACAGATGCACAAATATACGCATTCTGATTTACAAAACTGATTTACAAGTACAAAATATTTATAACCACAATTTGAGCCCATATTTTTTCTTAAATCTAGCTTCATAGACAGTGTCACATCTGTGCCTGATTTTGAGAGCAGGGTTCCATGATGTTAATTAGCCTTTATATGTTTAGTGTTTCATGTCCTCTTAAAAGTTGGTGTCTTGCAAATTTTGGAGGTTTGTTTGTGTCTCTTTTTCATAAATTTCTCTCTTTTGTAGTTGTTACATATCTTAGTGGCCATTTGAAGCCGATGTGACTTAATGTTATTGTTTTACTTCGTTTTTGTCTCTTTTCAATCGCTTCCTTTCGCCTTTGCGCTCGTTATTTATGGTAGTTGTTTTTCTCCCTCTTTCGCCGCTGGTGTCGTCATGGAACCGAGCCAGCGATGTAGTGGGCGGGCCCTAATCGGCTTCTCTCTGATTGGCCCACCATTCAGTGCTTTTCTTCCTCGTCCACGAGCCGACCGAGAGCTGTCGGCTTTTATGCTGAAGCTGCTGTTCGTGCCTTATCGTCGCTGCACTCGCCGGTAAGTACTACAGGACTGTCCTAATGTTTTTAAGTATTTTTTTTCCTGCCTGGTGCTGTCTCTCGAGTTGTCGGCAGTTGAGCAGCGTTCAAATCAGCTGCACCGGACAGATAACAGCCCGCTTATTCTCAACGTACAGCCGTGATATATCGTCATTTTCATGACTATATGTCTGTCACTTTATATCAAAGTGACAGATACGAACCGTTAGGCCCAGTTTCAGTGTCTTCACGTTTGTTGTTGGTTATGCTGCCCCTCAGTAGTGACCCTCTGGGTGACGCAATACGCGCAGAGTATGTCCATCCCGGGCCTCTCCTATGGTTTGTTTAAGCACACTGCTTTTTGTAACGCACTTTGGCACACATCATCGGCTGGGAGGTGATCCCCGTCGATTGCACATAGGTATTTGAGTGAATAGATGCGTTTGCTGCTCCACTGGATGAAAGACATCCTTTCTATACAAGACTTAGTGCATTAGTGAAATCAGGCAGCCGCTGGCCAAAATCACAGACCTCACGTTGAATCAACAAATGCAGCACGGGACCCTGCTGATGACAATTACACCCTCCCCCCAACACACACACACACACACACAGTGTGCATCTGCAGCAGTGAAATTTGTTTCACCAGACTGCATCTTTTTTTTAATGTAATTTCCCAGCATGATGACAACGCTGTCGCAGACAAAGGAGCTCTTCAGGAGAGCTGAAGCTGTCTGCTTTGATGTGGACAGCACAGTAATCAAGGAAGAAGGCATTGATGAACTCGCCAAATTCTGTGGTGTGGGGGATGCAGTCACTGAAATGTAGGTGGATTTTTATTTTTTTTAATGGATTTGTTGTGGGTGTTTAGAACAAACAAAAATGTGTTACTTGGACGTTTCAGGACACGCAAAGCCATGGGCGGCTCAATGACCTTCAAAAAGGCCCTGACTGAGCGTCTTTCCATCATCCGATGTTCCAGAGAACAAGTCAACAAGCTGATAACAGACCACCCACCTCAGCTTACTCCAGGTGTCAGGTGAATTAATGTAGAAATAACTGACCTCTTTAGGTAGATGTTGTCCTCCACATTATAACAATAACTTATATGAATGCATGGTTGAAAACTATTGCCAAAAACAAATAGGAGTCAGCTGAAAATGCAGAAAGCAAAACCTTCAGAGTGTGAATCACAAACCAGCTGTAATGTGTGCATACAAACACAAAATTTCTCACACACAAGACAGACACAGACCCTGTGAAATACTGCTGCTGACCTTTCTTCCTGAATCACAACGTTTCCGTCCAGCTGACCAACATCAGGTCAGGTAAACAAACAAAATGTTTGCACCTGATGAAGTTCAGTTGGACGGAAATGTTGTGATTCAATAAAATAGTGGTAAACAAGTTGGTTCTGGAGTGCTGCTTTAAAAAACCCAAACAAAATATATCTGCAGTTCTAGCGATGTGAACGACACTTGGGATCAAGAATAGAAACATTTGTCTGCTTCATCAAGTGAGCGCATGTACACTTCTGTGAGTTTGCAGTAGATTTTGTGCCACTGTAACTTTACTGCACACTCTCTTTTGGTTGCATTAGTAAGATATGCACATCCAAATGATCAGAGAAAATTTTGCACTTCCAAAAGATTTTCAAACTTTAAACACATAACCTGCTCTGGACGTGGTCAGTATGTTCAGCATAAGATGCTATGTTGATCTAGAGAAAGAGAGTCACCTTCCTGACACAGAAAACTCTGACTTTAAGCGCTAAGCTAGCCTAACCCATTAACCGCTCACCTCATAGTTTATCTCTCTGGCCTGACACTGAAAAATAATTGCCCTGTGCTTAAATGAACAATGTGGTGAATCAGGCCCTGAAATCATGTATCCAACAAGAATGGAAAAGACTTTTGTCTGTCCACAGTAATCACTACTGGTTAATCAGTCCTAAAAGTCTACAATCAACTTGTGCTTGAGATCACATTTGGTCACATTTTCCAGGCAACAATCTGTGAACTGAGAGCTGGATAAGCTACCACGTTCTGGTTTTACTTTGTATCCATTTTATTTTTTGATTAGTTTTTACCTTATTAAGTCATGTGTTTGGTCATATTTGTATTGGATTTCACTGAGCCACATACCGTTCTCCTTATTTCAACAGTCTGTAATTTGTTTGTGTTCAACTCCTGTAACAAAGGAAAACAAAGGAAAAATTTCCCAGCATTGGGATAAATAAAGTGCATCTTGTGTTATTTCATTTTGCAGTAAAGTGGCAAAGCCGTGTCTCCTGGAAATTGTTCTTTCTTCTTCTACATTATTGCATTTTTGTAATTAAATTTTAGGAAACTTCACACGGCACAGGGCAGCAGAATAACTCTCATTGCATGTGAATGTCAAAAAACATTTTCTTCTGAGTGTTGATGTTTTTCCATTTCTTTGTCCAGGGAGCTCGTGGACCGTCTGCATGAGCTCAACATAAAGGTGTTCCTCATTTCAGGTGGCTTCCGCTGCATTGTTGAACACGTGGCCACTCAGCTAAACATCCCTTTGAATCACGTTTACGCCAACCGGCTCAAATTCTACTTCAACGGTAAGAGCCAGCGGCGGGCTGTTTGTGATGTTCTTCTGTTCTCACATGAGTGGAAGTCCAGGCTAAACCCTTTGAGTGGATCATTGAATATACACAACAGACCCTTAGGTTTAATCTAAGTCAGGTCTTTTGACTGGTTAAGTTAAATTTAATAAAAATATCATCTTCCAGGAGAGTACGCTGGTTTTGATGAGAGTCAGCCCACAGCTGAGAGCGGAGGAAAGGGGAAGGTCATCAGCATGCTGAAGGAACAGTACGGCTATGAGACTGTGGTGATGATCGGAGATGGTGCCACTGATCTTGAGGCCTGCCCTCCAGCTGTAAGTGTCGCCGTTTGCCAGTGTAAAAAGCGATTACAGTGTGATTACAGTATTTCACCCTTTTATTTTGTCTTCAGAGCGCTTTCATTGGATTTGGCGGGAATGTCGTCAGGCCGCAGGTCAAGGAGAGGTCTTCGTGGTATGTGACGAGTTTTGGGGAGCTACTGAAAGAACTGGAGAAGATTTAAAGGTGCTCAAAGATTAGTTTATGATTTTTAACACGTTATACTTGCACCTAAGGGTGTGCCACTGGTAGATTTTACCAAGTGGACGTTTTTCCTTAGACCTTGATAGATTTTTATATTAAATCAAATGTTTATACTAGTGGGAGCAATCGTAACTTTAATAGCTATGTTGCCCTTTTTTATACTACAAGGTACTAAAACACTACATGGAAGACAATCTTAAAAAGATTATTTTAGTGTTTTTGCAGTTTACATGAAAGCTTTTAGGTGGACTAGAACGACTCCTTTGTATTATGGCACGTGCAATGAGAAGTGAAAGTATTTTTAATCGGGTTTCTGTTCTGTAAGAGCTGTAAGCAGACCTGTCAGTGACAGTGTAGTGACTCAAGTCAGAAAAACACAGCATTAAAAGATGAGTGTCCACTTCGCTGTTTGAATGACTTTAATCTGTGTTCTTGTCCTTGTCTCTACATTGTTCCCTCTGAACAGAAACACCAGATCAACATGCTTCCTTTAACAATAAAAACCGTTACGGTATAAAGCAGCGTGACTGTGATCACCTGCGTACCAAATTCACTCAGTCACTGATATGCAGAACACCTGTTTTAACTGATTTGTGCCTCGTTAAGATACGTTGGATAAAAACGGACTTTAAAACCACGCATGCCGTCCTGAGAAAAAGAAAAACTGTAAGCCATAGTTACAAACACAGCACCACTAAACATTAATGTTACCAGGAAATGTAGGGACATCCACGAAAAGCAACCAAAAGGAGTAAAACAATGATTCATAATACACATCAAATATAAAATTATGGTATCTGCATTTCACACACTTATGATTTTGAAAGAAATATAGTTTCTATTCATACAAGGGATCTCTTTTCAGTCTGAAATGGCATGGCTTTTACATCAAAGTTTCTCAGCACACTAAAAACATGATGTACTTTAAAGTTACATTAAATAAATAAATAGCTCCTGCAGCGAGCTTCAGCAGTACTATTTTTAATCTAGCTGTTCCCACACTTTAACGCCATACAGCTGCTCCTTTTGATTTTTCCTGTCAAGTAACTTTGGTTGGCTCTAACCTTGGAAATGAAATCTCTCCATGGACCAATTTTGATGTGGCACCACATTTCAGACATAAACACATCTACATATTTTAACACTCCCTCCCAAACCTGAACTCACACAGAAAATACTGCGTGTCTTAAAAGTGGCGTGGAGCCTTTCAGTAACTATTTGAACTGCAGATAAATTTCAGAGACCCGACTCGATCCAAGCGACATCCTTCAGTAATAAAACAGACGTTAACAAAAAGAGAATGGACGTTGTTTGGCAGCACTGACAAAGATTGAACCCATGATGCTGATGTAACATTCAAAGGAGGTGCCGCTCGATGTCAGCTTCCAGCTGGCTTTTCATTTTACTGCAGCGGCGAAGCCTTTGTGGGAATCATGATCCTTGAGTCCATGTGCTGAATGAGTGGGACTGGGAAAAGATGAGTTTAAAAACCTTTGAGGCTCAGAAAGTGACAAACTCAACAAAAAACTTTGTAAAGTTTTCAGTCGCACAGCTTTGAGTTTACAAAAAGACTTATTGTGCTCACCTGTGTAATACACCACCTCGTGCCAGCCTTCCTGCTGCCACACAGCATTCCTCGTGTCTTCTCGGGACTGAAGGTCCTTGTAAGCTGTAATTAACAAATCACTGCATTATAATGCTGCAGTATAAGTACATGATTTTAAGTTAAGACTTAATCTGGTAACTTTGTAATGATCAAATTAATCACGGAAGACATTTTTAGGACACGTGCATCTGTAAAGACAAGCTAACAAATGTTTCCTCATGTTTGAGCTCCACTTTGCTCTCCACCAACTTTCAAGCTCCTGATGGCTCCACTTGTTTTTTTGTTTTTACCTGCTAGTTGCTAAATTTTGCTTAATTTACGGAACAGCGATTGTGCGGGTTTGCTGAGAGGCAGTTTCAGCCACTAAACGTGCTCCTGTGCAGTCCTCCAAAATCTCAACCACATTTGTGCTTCTCCCAGGAATGGGAGAAAACCCAATCAAAGACAAAATACAGCATGAGAAGCACAGACTGTGGCTGCAGCAGAAACTTTCAATGCTTTGAACACTCAGTTTCACTTCAGCTCTTTGCTCTCCTTGATGGATGACTGACAGACCAACAACAGCACAAGCAGGAGTAGACAGACCAGTCATACCACATATTTTGTTTGCTTCCCCCATCTGTTAACAGACAAAGTCTTGCAGGTGGAGGGAGAGTCTGAAGCTGACAATATGCTGCCACCTCTCAACCATAATTTCCTTGTTAGGCTGTGGGGTTGTGCTCATGATGTCAGGGATAGATGGTGGTCAATTTTAAGGTGATTTTTATCAAATTTCCCTGCGGATTCATTGTTCTGCGATTAATAACAAATTCAACCTGCCAGGCCACGGTTTCATGTCACTCCTCCACACATAACTCACACTTGCAACACAGACCTCTGTGCACATTTAAGTTAATGTGTATGTGTGCGAATTGCGTTTGCTGTTCCATCATATTCATCATCCAATGGGAGAAAACAGGAGGCTGGATTTACAGAGATCCTAACATTGTCTTGTCTATGTGTGCTGAGGCAGAGTGAAGAAAGCAGGATAAACAGGTGAAATATTTTACACAGGAAAAAACCCAAACTAGATTATGTAGAACTGTAGGTCAATTCAGTTCAACTTTATTTATATAGCATGATCTCCATGTCCTCCACACACAGCTGAGTTTTTCACCAACAAAAATGTCAGATGGGGAAAAGTTTCCTATTTTGACCCAATCAGTAAATGTTGTATGTTAACAGGCAAGCATTTCTTCATGATGGAAGTGAGAAAAACTAATGTAGGCTACCTGTTTCTCTTTCACCCATGCACATTTTTTTGTGCATATAAGTTATGGAGGGTAGACAGCGATGCCTCGGGGTGGGCAACAGGACTATCAAGAAAATCGCCTCATCCCTAGTGTACAGAGGGCCGTCTCTCCCTCACAGCTGTATGCTCATTCTTGAGAACAGTGAGACCGTTTTAATAGATTTGTTGTAGTTTTGGTCCGCTTTGGTCTGAGTGACGTAAATTATGTGAGAGGTGAGCGCGAAGCTCTGACTTCACATCACAACGAACCAAGTTTGCACACTCCCTTCAAGCAGACTTCAAAGCAGTTTTCACAGGAATGACTATTTGCTCGTGATTAAAGCTCTCTGGAGAGCTGGGTGTACTGCAAATTGGGATGATAACTACCTCAGTTAACATTGCACACATTTATCTATCAATTACACGCCTCAGGAGACAATCTCACATTGCCTCTTTTGACCAAACAGCCCAAAAATCCAAATATATTAACTCTATAATAACAAAGAAAAGCAGAAAATCTGGAACATGACATTTCTGGTATGTATATCCAAGATAAATTACTGTTAACTGTTGTTGATTTTCTGCGAAGCAACTAATGATTTCAACATTAGCGTAATTATCTAAAGTCAGCGTGGAAGTGTTTGAACGTACCCCAGAGGTGATGAACCATATAGAGGTTTCCAATCTGTGAGAAAAACCCTCCCACAGCTTCTCTGTTCTGCTGGCGGTATCGAACGGCTCTGGCCCTGCAGACAAAAGCACCTTTGGTCACAGCACAGGCCAAAAAAAACACAAAGGCTTCATCTGGCTTAACACCAGACCACCACAAACACACACATGAAATATTTAACCAGCATTCAAAGGATTTCAACATCATCCCCGAATACCTCCTGATTAATTCACACGACTGGATTTTCTCAGCTAAAGCAGGATGGCAATCTGCTCCTTTAGCTGCGATTATAACTTCCAACATCACATCCGACCGCGAGACGTGACATCATCATGACTTACTGTACGCATGTTTATGAATCTAAAGACTGGCCAAGTCTTCGTGAAACGAGTGAGGAGAATGTTTTGAATCTATTACATTTTCCTCCCAAAGCAAACATAAACATATTCAAACCATAATCACTGTCTGGATAGAAAACTATGAAGCTCGAGTCTCATCAAACTGGTGAAATACGAAGCAGAAGTTTAAACCTTTAACCGCACAAATTATATTAAATAGCTTTACTGGCATTATCTGCAGGACTATGGAGGTTTATTTAAAAAAAAAGCTGGTTAAAGTGTGAATGAATACAAACATTAAGAATAAAAAATAAAAATAAAAAAAAAGCTGTCACAGTGTGTTTTTTTTGCATTAAGGCTGATTTCCTAGCCATGATTACTGAAAAGCACAGGGAACAGGGGGAGATCAATCAATCATGTGTGCTTTTCTAGGAAAAGGCAAAGCATAAAGCTTCAAAGCAGAAAATCTTACGTCTAACTTAAAAATCAAATAATACCTCTAATAATATTTACATATAAAACTGCACACAGGCTAAGTTTGCAGGATAATGACAACTTTTCTTCTGAATATGTAATCCCAACCACTAATAACTAAAAGAAATAAAACTATGGTCAGACAGAAGAAATTTATCTGGAAAGCAAAGGCTTGTGCAGAAAGCTCACATCCTCAATTTAATCCATCACAATCTTCGCTGCTGCACCTACTGATAAATGCTGATCTGCTGGCTCTGTGAGTCCACGCAGCGGCTCTTTCCAGGCTCACATTACTCAACTATTATATACACGTTTGTAGTGTACACACTGTTACACTAGCATTTGATTCTTGGCTTGAGGGAATGACAGCATAGCTTCAAACGTGGGGGTGTCTCTGTGGAATAGCTCTTATTAATGACAGTGTGATGAGGGAGCTTTCATGTAGTACAACTGTTCTGTAAGTACAGTTCAGTGAATCAAGTGAATTCAGGCTGCCTTACCAGTAATTACCCCACTCGATCATGGTTCCTGGCTGCGAGAGAGAAAACACAATATTCTTTATTAGATTTAAGCATATATATGTAATGGAGAACTTTCGAACTTCTTTCCAAAGTAAATATATTAATGTGAAAAAGGAAAAAAAAATGGCAAAGAGGTAGTAACACAGGTATTTTGTCAATGCGAACAACTACACCCGAGAGAGCGCCTTCAATCATTCTCTGGTGCATAAGACGACAAACGCCCTGCTGTTTCAAAGATGCAATCTCAGCCTGTGATGAGGGGATAATAGCGAGCATTCATCACATGTCACAGAGGGGTGCTGGTCTAGAGACAGTTTGATTTTTTCAATTATAAAAAGCATGACTTAATCCCCGGTGGATGGCGTGGTTTCGATTAAGCGTTTCTGCACGTTAGTGATCATCCCGTGATGGTTAGCACAACACTCGGGATGATCCTGAGTGTCGTGCTAACAGCTTGAGGGGAAAGAAGTAATTTAAGTCCACAGAAGGATGTCAGGATGGAGATCATCAGTTTTAAATGGGAAACACGAGGTAAGAAAAGGATGGATAGTTTAACAGCCAAGCCCGAGCTGCTGCAGTGAGATGTGGCAGCAGATAAACAATTGTGTTTTTACCAGAGAGTCTTTAAAGTCTGTCCATGGACAAAAGGTGTGATCATGAAGAGTGAATACTATCTGTCACCTTTTTTTTTTTTTTATAATAAATATAACCATGTAAGTTTAGGGAAGCTCTTCTAGTGCTGTGAACGGCTGCACAATTTCCTTAAGTGTAAACTAGGGAGCAATCACTTGAATACAAACTGACAGACAGGCAAAGTTTTAAAGTGTAATAAATGCAGAAAATGAGTAAAGAAAACCACCAGAATGAGACATTTGTTAAACTAGCAACTTGCTGATTTCATACACTGATAGTGCGTTTAGCTTTTAAGGCATCATTGTTAAACTTGGTGTAAGAAATCCTCACTGAATACAGTCATCTGTTTCAGTGTTTCTGTTTCAGTTGCATTTATGTGGCCCATTTTGGAGCTGTAGAACACATTCTGGAAATCAGACTTTAACACACCGAGCCCAGTCCTGACAACGATACAGGCTGCAGCTCAACCACTCACCCTGAGCTGGTAGGTCCTGAGCTCGTATACGTTTGGTCCCGTTCGGGGTACTGGCTCGTTCCAGAAGCTGAACTCCAGGAGGAGCTGATTCCTGCGGGACAACAGCATCTTTCCTCGCTCCTTCCTGTAGGCTGTGAATTCCTGGCAATGGACAGACATTAATCAGTGAGCTTACTCAGACTTATAATCCCCCGGGTAAAGCAAAGGGCCGTGTAGTAGTACCTTGTTCTGCCTGAGCTTGTTCATCACCTCAGTAAGAGCTGGGTATCCACCTCTGTAACGCCACAGATGCACTGGGGAGACAATTTGTCACAATTACAACATCACATCAAGTACAAACAGAAGGATCATCACGTAGCAGAGTAAAGATATCCAGATGTCCGGCTTTTAACGTCTGACATAACTACATCCATTTGTGGTCAGTGTAAATAAATACTGGGAGGGAAATTACTGTGGTGTAAACACTGCAACAAAAAAAATAAACACCTCCTGATCATTAGCTTGCAAGACAGCTAATGATTGATGCTGTACTTGCACGTGAATATGCGGTGTAACACGCATGCTGATTGCAAACTGTGCGGATCGCAGCGCTGTTATACCGCAGATGTCTATGTGTGTTGATATTAGTAATCCTACCAGCCTGGTCTTGTTCTCCATACCAGGTATTCCAGGTTCCCACCAGCTCACAGGGGTAGTACTTATCAGCGTGGATGGAGGGCAACACATCCTCACTGTGGCAAACGAGAAGCCAAATAATTAAATGCAGTACGACCAGCATGTGTTGTGCTTAAAGTCCATGGGTTCCAGTCATCTTAGGTATGAGCATGTCTGGTTTGTGGAGGACAGAAGTCATACCAGCCCATACATCATCTTACAGGAATAGACTGGATAATTTTTTACACGAAGTGTCCAGTCCTTGATCCTCCTCCCACTTATGGTAAAGCTTCCTCTGCACTAAAGGTTCACAACATCAAATGACAAAACACTCACCAGAGTTTGTTGTATGCATCCAGGCACTCTGGCTTGACGTTATGGACTGAAACAAAAGTTTAAATGAGAAAAAAAGTCTCATTACTAAAGGTCAAAATGTTGTTAATGTAATGCGGGGACCCTAAAGGCAACTTACACTGAATCTTATAGAGGTTACTCTCCTCATTTTTGGTCAGTAGGGTGGAGTGTGCATCTTTTCTGGGATCAACTTTCCTCACAAACAGTGACTTGAACCAGCTGTCCTCTCTATTTCTACAGCTGGAAGTTGCAAACCCCCTGCAAACACAGGCCACCATGAAAAAGAAACACACGGACACTGCAACGACTTCGGAATGACTGACTTCCTAGTCTATATGTACATGCACAGCCACGTAGTATCTGTTTTAGGGGCTTTGGTGCGGTTGTTCAGTTGAAAATGTCAGACCCTCTGATGCACACGGTGATCAGTGCATCTGCATGCTATCTGTAAGTCATGCAATTTTTACAAGGTAGCAATATAAACTGTCAAATTGACCTTGAGCGTTTTAGATGCTTACTGTCAAACGTTGACAGAAACTATTGCTCTTTTGAGTTTCCCAACAGTGACAGAAGCGTTAGTCTTAAATATCACGTACTAAATAAACGCACATAAGCTGAAGCTCCTGGTTAAGTTCAAGCTGAAAGGCCACAGTGGACTGGCTAGCAGTCACTGGGCTAGCTTTACCGGGCTACTCGTAGCCACCAACAGATCCCCACTGAAAACACTACACAGCTAACACAGGAAGCTACAGAGATGACTGTTGAACATTCACGATGAAGACTGCCCCACCTGCCCCACACCGCGAGCTGTCCGGCCGAGTGGGCCCCGCTTTTAGCCCGACCCAAACCACCGCTGACTCTCTGAAGGACTCCAGTCGCCATCTTCAACTGTGCTAATGCTCCGCGGAGCAGTGGCTGGTACCGCGCCTCACCACCAGGTGGCAGCAGAGCAGCACATCCACACATTCCCTCTATGTGTGTCTGCAGGGACCAGAACATGCTGGGCACTGAGCATACTGAGGAATGCAAAGGATACCCGGATCAACTAATTACAGACCCCTGGGTACAAATCTTTGAGAGGCTCCAGCAAACTTTGATTTTTCATAAAGATTTCGACATATGTGTGCAAAATGATTTCTAATCATTAAGGAGAGGACTGCGTCTCACTGGGAAATAAAAAAAAGACCATTATAACTTCCTTAGGTGTTAAAAGGCTTAACAAATGAAAAAAAAAAAAAACAACAACATTCCTTTGGAAATAGTCAGGTACAAGGACTGGACTGAAAATGAGTGAAAATGCAGCCAATGTCCAAAAAACAAAACAAACAAAAAACCTGAAGAACTATTGCTCAAGACCACTTTAAAGATTACAGAAAAGTCTGGCTCCTTGCAAGTAAAACAGGAGTCTCTCAGGAGGAGTCTTGTATCAGTGCTTCCAATTTTTATGCTGCATGGATGGGCCACCAAGTGTGGACCCCTGGGCTCTTACCCAGAATGCCCATTGGATAATCCAGCCCACAGAGATATGAACTTGCAGACAGTAAACGTAAACTTATAAAGTTTTATATGGTAATAGTATTTATTGACAATGAGTATGTTTGCATGTACATTAGTATTTGACTTTTTCAATTTATGGGGTTATTGATTTACTGCTTTCTTTAGATTGTACACTGATAGAAGTATTGAGTGGTATTTAATTTATCATATTTTAATAGATTATATTTTTTGTACCTCGCCCCACTGTCAGGTCAAACTTCATACATGAACATGTTTACATGTGGACTCAAATCCAAGTTTTGATTCTTTCCCTGGTTTCGATCATGTTGTGGTTATTATGTTTAGGTCCACGTGAAGTAGGTGTGATACAGATGTGCAGATCAGGTCATAACTGCTGTATGTGTGAACATCCTGACTTTGTGATAAGGCTAGTATGCCTTTAAAATTATATCATATCTAGCAGTTTTGGTACATCCCATGTGTAACACCAGGACACTAAAACTGAAGACACTGAATTCAATTCAAACATCAATTCATTTTATTATATTTTAAAGACATTCTGAGGCATTTGAAGCAAAAGAGAATAAAACAAAATAACAATTAGCTTGCTGTTAGCTATCCTGAATACTCAGGATAGGGCAAACACAGGTGTAGTTCATTTATTTGTTGGTAATTCATAAAGCTAATAAACCATAACTCTGGGGTTAAAAACAAATCTGAACGCAGTCGTTATCTAGATGATCACCTGTACCAAGGTTCACTGTTTGTCCCATGCACTGACTGCTCACTGTGTGTCTGCTGTGGATTATAGCCAGCAGTAAAACTATCTTCTGTTGACATCCTCTGAAAAAAAAATGGGGCCCTCAGGTAGATATGGGATCCATGGAGATCGTGATGGATGTGAATCCCTCTCTTCTGTAGGACCTAATACAGAGTATAGTACAATAGCCTTTAGTTTAATAGGTTCACCTATGTGAAAATCTTTCAGCAGCATAAGTGATGATAACACAAAAAATAAATCTTTCTTTAAAATGCATTTTTGGTGGAATATCTAAAATACACAAATCACTGCCTAGCAAACTAAAACTGTTTGAGAGAGGGGAAAAAAATCAGCATGTGGTGATGACATATGGCACAAAACATACAACACTTTCTGAACAGTTGTATTGATATTTGAGTTACTGTTGCCTTCCTATCAGCTTGTAATTCTCCTCTGACCTCTGGTATGGTATGAGTCTGAAATACTCTGCCCAGCCCGTCTGGCACTGACAACAATGCCGCCTTCAAAGTAACTTAAATCACTTTTCTTCCTCATTCTGATGCTCTGCTTGAATTTCAGCAGGTGATCTTGATCGTGCCTTCATGTCTAAATGCACTGGGTTGTAACCCCCGATTACATACCTGAATTAATAAGCAGTTGAACATTTGGATAGTAAAAGGTGTTAAAAAAGGGTCTTATCAGAATGATTACATACTTCACAAAACTTACTACACTTTCTGAACAGGTGGGGGTTCTACAGTCTAAGTCATAACCCACCAGCTACTACCCAGACCACTGTCCAGAGACAGATCAACAAAATCTGTCTGTAACTCTGCTGCACTCATCTATAAAATCAAAAGAGAATTGCATCTTTAGAATTTTAGGCATCCATCCTTTCACTGCTTTAACCATCTCCTCTCCACTTTCACCTTCAGATGAGTCAGAGTTGGACTCCAGCTGGAGGATGAAGCGCTATCTTCACACACATAGTGCACGATCATTTCCAGAGCCTCGTGTGCACTGTAAAGTCTTGCCATCACCAAAATGACTGCCCCTGCACTACTGCTCACACTTCTAACCATGGCTGCAGTGCAGCTGCATTAACGTCTTGAGCAAGAACCAGAATAAAGTCCAAGTTTGTTTTGGTTCTTGCTGCAGAGATATCACACAAATACACTCATACACATGTGCACACGCTCACACACCATTATCCAACATCAATAGCAGGAAACATTTGCCATATCAGCAGAAAACAGAAAAAAGGGTGAAATTTTGGTGCATGCTTTGAATGGTTAAAAAATAGCGTCACCTGGTGGACAAATGTAAAAATTAAAAATCGAAGGCAAGGAGTCCAAAATAAAGTCTTAACATAAAGGAATGCATGTGCCGATAAATGTGGGATCAAAAGATTATTTTTTAATTATTTTTAATCGGTTTGTTTTTTCAGCAATAGGATAAAATGTGGGGGGTTTGTGTAGCTTAGCCATTTAAAGCTAATTTCAGGAACTAAGACAACAATTCTAAAATTTAAATATGAGCTATATTCATTCAGCACAGCCAAAGCATGAAAGCATGAAAAAAAAAAAATGCCACAAAATATCCCCAGGATATTAAGGGTTAAATACTAAATGTAAATATGTAGTTGACGAGGGACTGACTGATATTTTGTATGTTGCAAGACTGCGTCACAACTGCAGGAATTCAGAACAGTTGTGATTGATTTATTATTTGAAAGAGCGACTATATAGCTAACAAAGACCATATTGCTAAAGCCCACTTGGCTTTCGGAGAAAGACTACTTACCACCAGTGGAATTCAGAAACTATGGAGGGATTTGTTTTAAGTTCAAAGACATGAATCATGTGGGAGTGTTTTCCTCATGAAACATTTTTGAATAGCAAAGGGCAAAATATGGATATGTCTGGGAATTCAAAGACTGATTATATCCAGTTAAATTCTGTGCTTTTACTCTGGAAATTTGTCAAGGTGGTTGATTCTCACTTAATTTTCAGCTGGTGATTTTTTTTATTTGGTTGTTTATTTTAAATAAAAGGACTCCCCTCGCCTTTCATCACAAACATTAATGTGAATTAAAAATTAAAAGTGGGGCTTCACATCAGCGCAGTACAACTCCCGTAATGTCAGTGTTAATCTGAATGGATGTGAAGTAGTTTCCCAAGGGCAAATTTTATTAATGGAAGAAGTGAGATCATCTCAGCTTTACTGCAGCTCTACATATACCACGATCCACTACACGTGTAGTAAAAGGTATTTCATGGGGTCTTATCACAACGTTGACTAAGAATTGATAAACTTTGATTTTTTTGTTGTATTTCTATTAGAATATGCATATTTCTAATATATTTCCAAAATTTTTAAAGCACAAAATAAACTTGTGGCGCTTTCAGGGTTATAGTCATAAATGGTCCTATAAGAGCGCAGCCTTTACTTTATTATGTGATCCAGCTTGACAACGTACATGTAAAATGCCATTAAACCATCACAGGCCTGTCATATTGTGTTGTATTGTACAGAAGTTATGAGATGTCTGACAAACACTGGCAATGTTACCAGCTGTTTAAAATAACAATCATGGTTTTGATTTTTGGAGTTCGAAGAAGGTCAAGAAAATGACTGAGTCTACAGTAATATACCATCCATCCATTTATTCCCAACCTTTCTCAGTTGCCATACAGTGAAAGGTCAACAGCCCATCACAAGGCTAATGCATCCCACTTGTTGCCCATTTAAACCCTGCAGTTACCCTAACAGGCCTGTCTTTAAACTGTGGGATGAAGCCAGAGTAGATGGAGAAATCCCGCACAGGCAACAGGAAGAGCGTGCAGGCTCCACACAGACAGACCTCAGCCTGCTGTGATACAACAGTGCTAACCAGCGCATCACCGTGCTGCTTATAGTCTGTCATTTATGATGCTTGCACCTGAGTGAAGATAAGTGTAATTTTGCAATTGAGCCCCTGGACAATATAACGCTCTGCCTGAGAGTAAGCATAACAAATTTCTTACTTTATTTAAATGTAACTAAATTTCAGGCTTCACAGACTTCTACTTTCCTTCTATTAATCCTTTATTATTTTTCATGTCATAATAAATAAGCATCTCCAACCAAAACCGAATAGCTGGCTTATCTTTTCTTTGATCGTTTTTGGTCATTACAGCACCGTGCTGTAGGATTAGGTGCTTTCCTGCAGCACAACAATGAGCTGCAATAGCTAGAATTCAATTTTAGATGCAATTAATTTCTCTCAAGCAGACTCTGAGAAGAACAGCTGTGAAAACAGCTGATATGAATCCTTCACTAATGCACCAGAAAATCATGGAGTCCATTTATCAAGAAGTTTAGAAATTATTATTATTTTTTTAAAAACCCACCTCACCCTATCCTCTCGTGAACATCATGTTCAGAGTGAATCTTTAGAAAACTGAATACCTCCAAGCCATATCATCTGACTGGCTGTCTTTGCCATTTCCCTCTCTCTTCCCTTATTATCTTTGGCTTTATTATCAACATGCCTGCTGGTAAAACCTTTCCAAGAAATGCTGCCGGACGTGTGAGAAAATACTTTGAACATTTTGTTTATAATCTTCACTTCTTATCTTGTGTGGGCACTCCAGTGAGTGAATGCAGCTCTACATCACACCGTGGCACTAAGGCATTTTTAGTGTCTCCCTTAAGTAGATTAATAACAAAGAATAAGTCTGTGTTTATATTTTATGGATATAATATAGATAAGAAAATGAATGAACTCCTCTAGAGTGGTAAATTACTGGTTGGCAAATCACCATCACTCAGCTTAAAGCAGAAAGACAGCCTCTCACAGCGTTGCTCTTTTAAGGAAAATCCTCCAGAAAGTCACTTCCTTCCTTTCCATATTCTTTATGTTGTCTCTCACTGGTGTTCAGTAACAGAAGTGGATGAAGTATTCACATCTGTTTCCCAAGAAAATATGACAGACTCTACAGAAAGGAAAAGTTACAATCCTTAAATATTCTTCTTTGGCAAAAGTAAATCAGTAATACTGTCCAAATGTACTCAAAAATATTTTTTGATATTATTATTAATACTGAGTATTATAATGAATAGATATTTTAGCATTGTAGTTGGAGTTAATTTGGATTATTTTAGTTATTTTGTGCAGTGTCAGGCAGTTTAGTCTTTAGTGGGTATCATCGTTTATAAGATAAGACTGTATCCAGACTAAGTGGAAATTACAGCTTCCAAAATATATAGGAGACTGAAGTACTGAGCTTACATGTAACTTTGTACTACATATGTAAACAATAATTCTCAGTTTAAAACAACTGTGCAACTGTAGAAAAAAATTCCCAGGATTTGATTCCATTAAAAAAATATTTTAAGAAGTATTCACACTGGCCACTTTATTAGGTACACTTCCCTGGCACTGGTTTTGGGCCCCTTTTGCATTTTATGCAAACATTAAAGACGACCATGCCACATTCAAAGTCACTCAAATCGCCTTGCTTCCCCTCCCTTGTGCCCGGTTTGAGCTTCAGCAGGTGGCCTTCACCACGTCTAAGTTGCTCGCATGTGACTCCCCGATTGAATATCTGTAAAGCTGTCTCACACAGAGAGCTTTACTTATAATGTAATGTTGGTAGAAGTTAAAGGAAAACGTTTTTTTGTATTTGAGTTCACGTCATGTCACATTAAAGCTTGAACAGTCTTATTTTTCAATTAAAACCAGGTCATATCTTCCTGTTACACACCTGTTATACAAAACGTTGCTTCAGGCAGTTTAATGACCTGTATATAATCGTACCCTCTGTCCTTAGACATTGGATTCGGATAAGGAAAAACTTACACAAAAATGCTTTAACAGAGGAAAAAGGAAAGAAATTGAAGGAAGGGGAGAATTTTTAAAATTTACTGTCTGTCTCTTGTTGAAGCTCAGTGGTGTTGACTAGAAACTAAAGATTCTCTTACTCTCTGGACACTGAGGCCCGCTGGATCTGCTGGGAGTGATGATGCTATTTTCCAAGAGTAATATTTGCTCAAACACAACCTGCTCTGGACTAAGTTAGCTTCTCTGCATAAGTTACCAATGGGATATACCCCGGTAAGAACTGTACTCCATGACACCGAAAACCCATGACGTTACCTCGCTAGCAGCTACATCCTGGCCTCTGAAAAAAAGGATGAAATGCAAACACACAAATGGAAACAGTCAGGCATGATTCACACATAAAGGAGAAAAGGGACAGTGAAATTCGTTTTCCCCGTCTGTCTCCTCACTGTTTGTGTCTTGACTGAGGTCAGGACATGGATTTCCGCCGGTTATGAATTGCAGCGCAACTTTCTAAAAGACTGATGACTCTATTTACACAGCCTAATAACTGAAGGAAAGAGCCATAATTTATGGAGGGAGAGCAGGTGACCCAAATGAGAGCTCTGACACCAAAGCACAGTGTTGAAACCGAAAATTATACAAAAGAAGTGCAAATTGAGAACAGTTGGTTGAGTTGTCAAAACCTGATTAACTGTGCCAAATTGTTTTTGTGTGTGTTTCTCTGTCTAGCTGATTTATTTCTAAAGGAAAAAAATATGAATCATACTAGATCTTATACAAGCGCAATTATCAAGTGTTATGTCTGAGTTTTAACCTTTGTGTTCGACAAGGGCACAGTCTCTGGATTGCATGATGTGTTCTATCTTAAATGGTATGACTATCAGCCTTTGAGAGAGGACAGAGAAGGGTCCTGGGAAATAAAGGAATCCTGCGTAGTTACTGTGGTATTTCCAGACGCTGGATCCGGTCCTCCTTTCCGTCTCTGCCGCTGCTGCATTGCACTTCTTCTCTGTATGGTAACACATATAGAAAGAGGTTGAAAAGGTAACTATACAAGGCTAAACGTTAGGTTTCTAAAAAGGTGAGAACCACCTTCTTCAGCAGGTCTTTTTCACCTTTGAGATGTGTCTCTGGAAGCAGTTTGGCTTTTATGTTAAGTCTTAAGACACAAGGGAATGTGTCCACAGATTTACAGTGATGTTTTTCTCATACTCCACTCTATAAGGTCACCCCACTGATTTGGATTTTTTTTTTTTTTTTTTTTTTTTAATGAAAAGCCAGACAAAAAGAATGGGCCGTCTTCCCAATACTCGACTTGGATGTATGTGAGGGAATGTGCTTTTGAGATATGATGGATGAATGGTTAGGCCAGATACTTTCTCTTCTTTGTTCTGATCAAAGATTCTGCTGGTATTTCAGACCACATGTTTTCTTATTTCTTGGTAGAGGTAGACAGTTTGCCATAATTAAATCAGTCATTATGTGATCTGCTCCATTGCAATTGGAACAAGTGAACTAGTATCTGTTCAGGAATATTTAATGTTTCTCACTGAAACAAATGCATGCAAAGGCTTTGTTGTGAGTAAATGGACTATATCACAAGATACAGCGGCATGTGATTTAAAATTTTTTTTTTTTTTTTAATTTTTTACAGTCGATCATCCAGGAATTTTTTTTCCTCACAGAAAAATGATCCACTGATCTGCAGCTACATCTGCTGTCATGTCTGTTCAGTCAGGCATTTATTTTCCATATTATATTTCTCCTTCAGAATCACAGGTGGCTGAAGCATCTAACTTTTATTAACGCAATGACCTAATATCCCCATGTGCACGAGCAAAGTTGTATTGATCTGAACTGAAATCTTTGCAAAGGATTGATTAAACACATGGGTGGCTCATCATCTGATATTAAACTGTTTCTGGTATTTGCTTCCACTTCCAGCACTTTAATAGTTTGGAATTTATAATGATTGTTGTTCCATTTGCTCTTCGCAGAGCAACTGCATGTTGTCCAGATCTATATCAGCTTGATTATGTAAAATAATTAAAAAAAAATTGGATAATACTTTGGTCTAAAAGCACAATTTACTTGTAACATACAATCCAAACTTCGTTGCACAACCGCTTCTTTAATCTTGACTGTTATGAGGATTCCCCCAAGACCCAGAATAAAAGCTGCTGTTATTAAATAAGATTAAATTAATTACAATTTCATAAAATAGGAATGCTATGTTCTAGCACGGCCCACTTCTAATCAGGACTTCTCAACACCTGACACTGTTGAGCCAGGTGATGGCCAAGCCGCTAAGACTTTACTCAGATTCTTCTCGCTCATGTTCTGAGGTAGATTTGGGTAGCATGTGGGTCTAGCCCAGGGGTCAGCAACCTTTAACACCCAAAGAGCCATTAGGACGCGATTTCCACGCAAAAGAAAACACTGTGAGCCGCCAATACTTTTTGACATCTAAAATGAAGATAACACTGTATATATTGTTTTTTACCTTTATGCTTTGTGTGAACAACTAAGGTCTATTGCTTGTGAAATCCATGAAGTGCTACAGAGAAAATTACATTTTATTTATGTAATTAACACATTTTGAACTCTTAAAGAAATATAACAAAAGGAAAGACACCCATGAACTAAAATGATCCATGTAGCAAACAAAAACTGCTGTGAGCACTATGCTGCTAAAAAAAATGAAAATAGATATTTGCAAAATTCTGCCTAAATATGTATTTCACCTGGTTAATGTGTGTGGCGGGGCGTGGTCTGCAGCGCCGCTGCAGGGGAGGCGGACGCACCTGAGCGGCACTTAACGTCTGTGCTCTCTATGCTGTTTTGTTGGTATGTGTCGGGCTGTGAGCTGAAAAGCTGCAGCCGGCTGTATGCGTACAGCAACCGTGTGTGAAAAGTGGTAGATGCTGAAAAGCATGTTCATGGAAACATCATCGGGTCTGCCGTGGTATGTTTACAATGGGACTTCTGCTCCTGAACCTCTGCGCACAGCGTCTGCAAATCGGGGCTGTACGAAGTCACTTCATCTTTACGCAGGACTGTAAGCTGTCATCTGTGAGGCGCGAGCGGTGTTTGTTTTTAACATAGTTCACGGTGGAGCTGCTGACATAATGTGGATCCGAAGATCCATAATTGGCCTACCTGGGGGTGAAAGTCTTGATAAAGGCATGGCGTTTCGGCGGGTATGCCGGCTTCCGCGAGTGTGAGGCTTATTTTGAGCGATCAAAAAATAATAGAATATAATTTTATATTTCAATATCATACTCTTCCAATTTAGAACTACAAGTTATAAATAAACATAAATAAAATACACTTCAGCTAAATACTTAAAAAAAACTAATTTATTTTCCCAGACCACCGGAGCCGCACTATAAGGACTAAAGAGCCGCATGCGGCTCCGGAGCCGCATGTTGTTGGTCTAGCCTGATGACCTTTACACGTTTCATGCCTTGGGACTCAAACCCCCAACCAGTTGTTTCCAAAACTGTATCATTGTCGAAACACTGTTGCTGTGTGATAACAATGTTGTGATCTAAGCAGACCACAACAAAGAGGAATACCAGGGGCTGAAGGAACACCTGGAGCAGATGTGGAAGGTAAAGTCTGAAGTGGTCCCAGTGGTGATGGGAAACTGAGTCCAGGCACACTGCATAGTGCAGTGCAGGGGTGTTAAACTCATTTTACATCACAGTCTGCATACAGCACACCGGCTGGCACAATGAAACTCAGCTTTCTGACAGTGTAAAGTTTTTCTACATGATAAAGAAAAAGCTGCTGTGACAAATAAAGAAATCTGTCAGTACAACTCTTTGGACCTAAATAGTAAGAAATAAATGTGTAAAATTACAGAAAACATTCTCAAAGCTCATTACCCAGACTGATCAGTGCTTTGTTTCGTTTTTTTAACTGTAGTCGTAAAAAACAAACAAACAAAAAAACAAAACAAATCCATAGAGGGTCTGACACACCAGGCAAGACCCCAGGTGCAGGCTGTGTAAAGATGCCCCTGAGACAATACAGCACATAACAGCAGGGTACAGTGTGCTAGCAGGCAGGGAACGCCATAATCAAGTAGCCGGCATAGTATACTGAAACATGCCTAGTTTCCCTTGGAAGTCCCGAGGTCCCGAGCTAAGATCACGTGGGACTTCCAGATACAGATAAACAAACGGTGATGGCTAACCAACCGGACATAGTAGTGGGGGACAAGCAGAGGAAAACAGGCGTACTGACAGATGTAGCTGTACTGAATGACAGCAACATCAGGAAGAAGGAACATGAGACGCTGGAGAAGAACCAAGGGCTCAGAGAAGAACTCAATTAGATGTGGAGGGTGATAAATACCGCATGCAGGGGCAAGAGGGAAATTTTTATATATTAAAAAAACAAACAGTCCCCTCTTGTTCCTGTGGGCGGTCTATACTTCCAGCTTGGGTTCTCTACCAGAGGCCTTGGAGCTTCGAGGTGTTGCGCAATATCTTTGCTGTTCCTACGACTGCGCTCTGCTGGACAGAGATCTTTGATGTTGTCCCTGGTATCTGATGGAGTCACTCGTCTGCTCCAATTACCACTGGGACCTGGAACCTTCACCCTCCACATCTTCTTGAGCTCTCCTGCTGTATTTCCTGCTGTGCTCTTTGTGTCCTCTGTGCCACATTTAAGAAATCCTGGAAAAGCCTCTGGTTGTTAGGTTTACTTCTCTTAGAGGAGAAACAAACTCTTACTAAACAACTGCAAAAACAGCTAACATTTTTCCAATGCTTTTAATTGTAATATGCATCCTTTTATTTATTTATTTTTTCAGTTAAATGCAGACAGGGCACTTCCAAAGCTGTCCCTGCTGTCTGTGAGAAGGGACAGCTACCTGCAGTATATAAGAATGCTAAAAGGATATGCACATAAGCATAAGCAGGTTAGTGGGCAGTAGAGTGTCTCATTTGGAAGCGTTATTTAAATTTTGCTCATTTTATGTCATTTTTTAAGCTAGCTACTCCATTTTCATCAATGGTTAAAATCTATTTTTCTTCACTTTTTGATTAAGTTTAAGTATTACAAAAAAATAAGAAGATATATAGTCAGGAATAAAAAAAAAGACAATGAACTTCCTAGACAATAAAGATGGAAACATATCCAGGTAACATTAAATATTTTTCTATACATTACGGTGATTTATGACAGAATAGTTTCTATATGTGACTATTTTTTAATTTCAAAACGCTTTATTCCATATAACACGAATTCAATAAAAATTTTCACGTAACAATAGATTATATAAGATAAAGTTAGATCAAAGTATGTTTGATTTTGTAGTAGCAGCTGGGCTGTGAAAGTTTCTGCAACAGGCAGTCATTTATTTTGGAGGTAAGTGAGCGCGTGTCATGGCCGGGTATGTTTGCAGTGTGGACTCAAATGCAGACAAGGGAGAGAAGAACTGAGGTTTAAACAAAAAGCGAGCTTTTATATGGCTGTACACAAGGTACAGAGACAGACCAGCACTGAACAGAGGAAGACAGAGGACTAAAATACACAGAAGGATAATGAGGGAAGTGGAAACACCTGGGGGAACACAGCTGAAACAAATGAACCTGACGCCACAGGGGAACTAACTAAAAACTAAAAACACTGAACATGGAAACACAAGACTTTCAAAATAAAATGGGAAATATAATGGAACGTAGACATGACACACGAGCTTGACTGTGTGGACACGCAGACTGGACAGGAAACATGAAACATAATAATAATAATAATAATAATGGATACTTTATTGATCCCCATGGGGAAATTACTTGTTTTTCTCTGCATTTGACCCATTCACTCAGTGAAGCAGTGGGCAGCCCACTAAGCAGGCGCCCGGGGAGGGGGGCATTGATGGTCATATTGACTAAACTAAAACTCAACTAGACCTTAACTAATAATAACACCAGAACTTCACATTTTTTCAATATAACATAAGAAATCAAAAATATAACATAACTGAAAATGCTGGATCGTAGACCCAGCCCCCTGACAGCGCAGGGTCCTTTCTGCTTGAACCTTGCATCTTATCCCTGTTTCTCAGCAGCTCTCCTTCTTCCCACACTCCAAACATGCTGGTTAGGTGATTAATAATTTGGCTTTAGGTGTGAATATGAAAATGAGCAGTTGTCTTTGATGGACTGCTGACCAGGGTGTACCCTGCCTCTCACCCTTACTGGGACAGGCTCCAGGACCTTCCCGGAGACCCTGAATTGGATAAGCGCTTAAGAAAATGGATGGATGAAGATCCATGCTGTCTCCTGCACCGCATAGATGTGATGCTGCATTTGATTATAGTCAGAAGTTGAAGCTGGAACTGAAGAACTTGTCTTGACCTCCATGCTTTTGCATCAGGCTGCCAAAGCAGAAAAAAACATGCCGATCTGAAGTCCTTTTGGATGCAAACAAGCAACACTGACGAAAGCAGAACATTTGGCTTGTAGAAGAATACTCTGAACAAAAGAAAATACACAAAAGGTAAGATTTACTGTAATCCAAGTAGGGTGTTTAGAAAATATGGCTGTCTAGATAGCTATTTTCAAAATAGCTATCATGTTTAGTTTTCAATAAGAGGAGACAGGAAAGAGATTTTCTTTAATAAATTGAGTGCATTGATTGCTTTATTATTAGAAACAGCATTATAGTTATTTATTTATTTATTTTTTGCAAAAGACGTGAACAGATTCATATTATTGGCTGTAATAAAAAATAAAGTTATTATTCATTGCACATCACTGATTCAGCCAATTCATACTAAATTCTTTAAAACAGACATTTGATCTTAGAAATAATTCACCTTTGCAATAAAAGGCAGGTGCACAGTGCTGTAGATACTGGAAAAGGTTATTGTGTAGTTGGCTATTTAGTTCATCACCTTTCAGCTTCAATCTCTTTAGAAGTGCACACTGATGTCAGTGGATTGTGATTGGTGATTGTGGAGTGGGAGATTAAGATAAGGATAGAGGGTTACACTGTTTGCTGACAAGTGCCTGTATTTATGTAGCTTTGGCTAAAAAAGGAAGAGCCTCCCAGAAGAATGCCACAGATTGGACTGCTGAGAAAAAACAAACAAACAAGAAAAACCAAACCAATATTTCTGTTGCTGTTTTGCTTAGATACCTCCCAAGTTGGATGATCTGTAGTCAAGGATACAAAACTGGGTCCAGGTTTGCATGTTTTTGCAAGCATAAAACCTACTGCTTCATGCACATTAGGTAGCATCGGAAGCATCAATGATGCCTCTTTAAAGTACTTTCATGCATAGTTATGTGGGGAATTATAGGGGATTACATGAGCAGAGGTTGTTACAGTGTGTTTTCCTGCATGTGATTGTAGACGAGACCAGATGGTTCATAGTTAACCCCGGAGACTGCGAAAGAATGTAAGATGCCAGAATTTTGAGAGTTTCCAGCTTCTTCAGTATTAAGAAGTGACCTTAAAAAGGTTTCTATTCATCATGATGAGTAAGCTCTTAAAGCCCTTTCAGAAGATGACATTCTGCAGAACATCATGGCTGTGAATGCAATCAGTGAGCAAAGGAACTAAAGCATTAGTTTCAGATGTGATAACAATATTATTTACTCGTGATACTGAGACTGAAACTTCCTGTATTCTATGTCAGGGTGTATCATAATCATCATCCGTCTGTGCTACTATTATCAAATTATGTGACATGAATAAAGTTTGCTTTGAAATAAAAAAAAGCAGGAACCAGGCGTTTTACTTTTGCACTAGCACAGTCATCACTGACCATTTTGCTAATTAATGCAAATATCTAATCAACCAGACATGTGGTAGCAACTCGATGTATTTAGGCATGTAGACGTGGTCAATATGACCTGCTGCAGTTCAAACTGAGCATCAGAATGAGGAAGAAAGGTGATTAAAGTATGGTCTTTACTGTGACGTTAACGTTTTAATGTCAGAATTTGGTGTAAACGTCATGGTTTCCCAGTCCGCCTGTGCTGACTCGCCCCTCTCTGTCTATTCTCTGTGTTATTCTCTCTCTCTGTTCTGCCTTCTGAGTTTATGAGCAAGTTAACCACACTCTGCACACCTGCAGGTAACAAGCTCACCTGTCAACAATCATTTCATCGGCCTGAAGGTTGAAGACCTTTAGTTGATGCCTGATTGTTGAGCTAACACTGCTAGTAAACAGACTACTCTTCCTTGTGTGTTTTCCCTTTGAGTTTTACTTACCTCTATTCTCTTCTGCGCAGAAGCCTTGAAGCAGATCTGAGGGTGTTTGCTGAGACAGAATCTTGTGGAGGAAAGGATTTATGGACCTGCCTGTTTTCTGACCTTGCATTTCACTAGCTGAAAACATTTTGCAAATCATTCTTTTGAATAAACCCGGGAACTTTCTGAGCCTTCATTACAACACTAAACAACATGAATGCATTGTTCCATCCTGCCTTCAATGAACGTTTCATACTGCTGCTGGTGAAATGGTGTTTTTTTTTTTTTGCACATTGTTAAACACCACAGCCTACCTGAGTATTGTTGCTCACCACGTCCTTCCCCTTCTGACCACGGGCTACCCATCTTCCAGTAATTTTAATGGGAGATTCACATCTTGGAGGCACAGCTGGCAAATCTGCAGCAACTGTGTGATATCATCATGTCAATATGGACCGAAATCTCTGAGAAATGTTTCCAGCACTTTGTTGACACCCTCATGCAGTCACTTTTCCTCAAAGGCAACCATGTAGCGGTTCTAAATCATCAAACTACATAGTTTTTGTTTAGTACCCTTGCTGACACATATTAACAAGCATTCAAATGAAGATGTAAACAGCAGTAGAGACATGCCTGCATAAGTGCAATATTAGGGGAAACTAACACAACTGCAGTGTAAAGCTTGAATTAAGAGTTTAATGCTTAATTCTATTGACGGCTCAAATTCAGATCTAAAATAGAGATATGAATGCTCACAGTGATTTTTGTTCATGAGCCCTTTTTAAAAGGAGCAGATTGCATAAAAATGCATACTGAAAATAAGGTTAATGTTGACGTAATATTCCAGCTCCAAAAGAGCGACCTTATATGAATTCCATGTGTAGCAGCAGTGCATCAGAATCTCTTGAGATTACCTCAGTTTAGTACCACATGTGGCCTTGAATGACAATAACAGGTAGGTCATAGAGTGATTAGCACCAAATGACAAATCCAACTTGCGTCTCGGAGCCAGTACAGAGTAAAGCTGGATTTCAGTGGCAGACAAATGCAGATGTGCTTCCTTCATTGTGCAACGTCCCCATAAAATTGATATGAATCTTTATGTCTGTAGATGCTGGTGTAAAGCTGGTGCAAGCAGTTGCACTAATACTGAAGTTAACTACATGTAAACTACGCCTGAGATTTTTGAGGCCGCTTATTGCGGAGGTAAGCTGATGACACAGCTAATGCCTCATTCCCATTTCCTCATTGTAAGTACCATCGAGGTTTATCAACATTTTATGAGATACCGTGTTACCTTTCACTCAGCCAAATGTTTGCAGTATTAGGTCACATGTAGTAGGCTGTTCAAAAGCTTGGCGCCAGACTGCACATCTGAACTTTATTATAAAACACTGTTTCCATGAATGAAATTGAGATGTATAGGGACAGAGCTGTATTTTATTTTACTTTATTTAACAAAAACAAGGAAGATTTTGTATCCTGGCTCTCTCAGATTTGAGAAAAAAAACCCTCACAATCATGCAAATAAAGATATCACAATTGTACAGTGTTGCATCAACTTCTGATAACGTGACAGTGTCGCGTAAACAAATGCTGAGGGTCAGTCCTTGAGCATGTGCGCTGTGCTAAACATGCAAAACATGTCACCAGTGCATTAGACACAGGGATGTTGTCAGAGGGTACATCTTTTTTTGCAGGAGGTTGCAACAGATGGTTTCAATTAATGGGGAAATCCTGTAGGGTTTATTTTGGTAAGACTTTTGCTTGTTCAGTAATATTCTTGTGGTTGGTTCATGTTTAGTATGCAGATGCACGCATCTCTGAAACTGGCGATGCGTTCCAGCGAAATTACGAGAAGTTCCTCCAAAAGAGATGTTGTTGTCAATACAACAGAAAGATCTTCTGACAGAACGTGGCAAACACGGCATCCATGTGGTGGAAAAAAAAATCTTCCCTGAAAAGTCAGTGAACCGTGGCTTCCTTTTTTCTTTCGGTGAGTCTGGATTGATTCATACGTGTCAAACTATGGCCCGTGATTTTAGCCAGGCAGGACAAACGTAATGGCACGTCATTTGTTTTTTTGTTTTGTTTTATGAAACGCACTGATTTTATTGGAATCAAGCTTGCAGGAAAATGTTCTCGTCTGTGCTTACGTTGTTTTTGCCTCATTGTTACTGCAGAATAATCAATAAAATGCGATGTGAATGACAAGTCCTAAAGTCTTAAATAGCACTTGTAGCTGTGAACTCAGAGATTACAGCTGGCATGCATTAGTGTGCAGCATCATCTCTTTTCTTGGCCAGTGGATTTTCATAAATTTCCTTTAAATGTATTTTCTATAATGCTTTGAACAAACTCATCGTTCAGTCATTACACTGGTGTCAACGCCCTTCTTTTTTGCAGTTTTGAGCAATAATTCCGTGTTAGTGTATTCTGGGAAAGCTAAACCTTTTGATTATGATATGCAGCATGTGTTGTATTGCTCCACCACTTGGCTGCACCATAAATCAACAAAGCTAATGCTTGGAAATCAAATCAAATCAAATCAAATCAAATCACTTTTTATTGTCACATCACATGTGCAGGCACACTGGCACAGCACATGCGAGTGAAATTCTTGTGTGCGAGCAAGAGAGCAGTGAAGTGGGATTTAAGCATTTTATGGCTGAGTTTAGGGAAATGATTACTCCAGATCTTAGTGCTGGAAGCTGCGTTCGATTTGAAATATTTGTTTCCAAAATTAAAAATATAGTGGGAAAAAAAAAAGTTTGACCAAAGGATTAGCAGCACTGTTTTGTCTTCAAGGGTAATGTGCATTTCCAACGCTCTCACTGGGCCAGTGTGTAATCCGCTCAAGTCAGCACTTGTCTGACTGACACCTTGACCTCTGACTCTGAAATGTTGTGACAGAGTAGCTGCATTGAAAAATGTTCAAACGTCTGAAAAAGAGATAAAAGAAATGTGTCCCTTACGCTTCCTGGAACAAGATGAAAATTGCAAATAAATGCCTAACCCGAGCGCTTGCCCAGAAGTGCACATTTGCCAACAAATGAAAGTCAAACTATTGCATTAGTAGTGTGGCAGTGTCCTCATGACAGGCTGTAATATTATATATCTATGGTCCAATCAAGTCTTTCTTCAAGTGTAATCATGAGCACAATGCTGCATTCTGGTTTGTCAATACTTAAAAGTCCTGTTGCTGGTTGTTATTCGACTGCGTATCGGCCACACTGGTCTGCCAAACCAGCTTGGATGTCTCCAGTGAACTTCTGAGAAGCCAAATTCTCAAACAAACAGGATCATCTGGTGCACTTGGTGCCAACCTGACCCTGAAATCTAGGACTGATTTAGTCTTTTTGATGCTACCCAGATGTGAATCTCCACAGGGCTAACAGTGCTGTAGTATTTACTAGCAAAATCCACCATAACCTGAGTTTGTTTGTCCGTTTTGTGACAAACATAATTGTTTTTTGTGCATGTGTGTGTGTGGGCTGCCATTTAGGTTAATCAAGTATTGTTATAGAGTATCAGTGTTCATTTTCATCACATGTAGTTTTGCCCATTGAACACTGGTTTTCATTCGGTTGATGATTTTGCTGTAAATGTTTATGAGTTTGAAATTTGTTGTTTTTAACATGATTTTAACCATCATTAGTTTCTTTTCACGCCTGAGATGCAGTGAAAGCGGATAAACGCAGTCACTCAGTGGCGTGCTGTACGATAGATTAACTACTGTTTTAATATTTACGCAGAACTTTTTTTCCTGTCATATCAAAAAGCATCGATCCGCAGGCACTGAACCTGACACCTTGCTTTCATTTTGTCTGCACTTTTTAATTCTAGTCTATCCTGTACTTACAGGGGAAATCCCTGTTAATAGTATGTAAACACAATGAACATAGTGAAAGGGTAATCTAAGGAACTGTAGTTCTCATGCACTTGGCAGTAAGGAGTAGGTCTGTTCATTGGCAGCACTCACCTGCCAATTTATTAGGTATGCTAGCACCGGGGCACCTTTAGAGCACCTTTAATCTTTCAAGGCATAGAAACTTGAAACTTTCCTCAGATATTTTGGTCAGTATTGACATGACAATATCACACAGCTGCACATGACAATGTGAATCTCCTTTTCCACCCAAAGGTGTGCCACTGGATTGAGATCTGGTGACTCTTGAGACCCAGTGAAGCACAATGAACTCATTGTTATGTAAAACCGAAAACTTCAGAGGATGGGTACACTGTGGCCATAAAGGGATGCGCATGGTCGGCAACAATACTCATGTAGACTTTAAATGATGCTCAGTTGGTACTAAGGGGCCCAAAGTGTGCCAAGAAAATATTACTCACACTATTACGCCACCACCAGCAGCTTAAATCAGTCATACAGTGTGGGATGGATTCATGCTTTCATGTTCTTTACACCTAATTCTGACTCTGCAGAGGCAACATTTTCTCACTTCTGGGAACCTGTGTGAACTGTAGCCTCAGTTTCCTGTTCTTATCTGACAGGAGTGGCACACTCTGCCCATCTATTATCTAAGGTCTAACATGTTGTGCATTCAGAGATGCTCTTCTGCATACCTTGGGTGTTATGAGTGGATATTTGAGTTAATTTTGCCTTTTTATCAGCTCAGAGCAGTTTCCCTATTCTCTTCTGACCTCTGGGATCAACAGGCCAATTTCACCCAGAGAACTTGTGCTCACTAGGTATTTTATCTTTTTCACACCACTCTGAAAAAGATAAAATATGGCTGAGCAGGGAAATCTCAGTAGAAATATCTGAAATAATGAGAACACACTGGCACCAACAACAATGATGTGGTCAAAATCACATTAATCAGTGTGCAGTATACATTAACCATTTAGCATAGAGCAACATTTCTTTAAGTTTTCCTACAGCAGCACAGATAGATCAGCAGTTGGATCCTTGCACAGACCACCTGGAGGATCATTAACCAGGAAAGCAGTTGCATGTTACTTCATGTCTAAACAGACTAGTAGCCCCCTGTGCACTTTGCATTTTTGTAGGGCTGTTACTCAGAAAAAAATAAATAAAATAAATGACACATTCACCGCCAGAAAAATGTGAAGGCACAAGTGATTTATTGCAAAGAAGTGAAATAAACACAGGTTTTCTGTTGTCCCATTGTGCATTTGTGACAGAGACGTATGACATGGGAAGTTTATTTGAATGTGACCTCATGTTTCTGGCTTCCTAGTTCATCAGCAGCCGTAATGTTACCCCTGGAAAACACATCAGGTTCTCTAGTTCTCTAGTTAACACTCACTTTTACAAGGACCGTGAAATTTGCAAAGCTGTATGTACATAAAGTATTCAGTATAATGAATGATCATGTACGAAACACATACCGCATGATAATTTGTACGGAAAAAGTTTATTAATGTTTATTTATACTGGTTAGTGTTTCACATTCAGTGAACTTTGACCAGAAGACTTTTGGTGACTCAGTAAAGTGTTTATAACTGAAATTCTTCCACAAATACTGACATATTTGGTGCAGAACAGCAATTTAACTGCTAAATGGCATAGGCATTCAAAAAGCTGACTTTTATATAGAAATATAACCAGGATGCAACCAGCTGAGTCACATCTCCTATGTCAAAGAGATGAGTTGTGCTCATTGGGACACACTGACTCAGATTAATTGCAACATGTTGGCATCTGTCTGTGTTTGTTAATTAGACAATAGTTATGTGCAAACATTTGCCAATCTGTCTAAGAGTGATTGGAGGCAGTCTGAGACAGAATGGATTTGTTTGGAGACAGGTTGCTTCAACTTGCACAACTGACAATATTGCCCAGAGGTTAAGGATGTTGCACGTTGCACCTCTGGGTGACCAGTTGGTTGGTGCAACTACTCGTCAGTTACCAAACAACAACTAAAGGAGGTTACCGTCCAATTTTTATTTATTTATTTAATCTAATCGTTAAATTAATAGTGCTTTTGGCAGAAATGTCATTTAGTTTTAGTGATTTCATTTAGTTTTCTTTTGCTTTTATTCACAATTCACAATGAATCCTGCCTTGAACACAGCTTAGTGGCAGTGGACCGTGATGAACACTGGTTAATACCACATAGCTTCTACAGTAGCTATCTGTATGGTGAAGGTTTATATCATTAGCACTGACACAAATGTGTTACAGCTGAAAAGCATTTTTAATTCATCCTATTTATATTGAGCAATATTCCTTGAGTTGATTTCAGAAATAAGAGTGCATTCCTCTCTTCTTACGATTACCTGGGGTCTGATTAATGGGAATAAAAGCTGAGCCATGAAGTGGACCTGAAACACATGACAACAATAAATAAGGCTGTCATCCTTTTTTATTATTTTATGTGGATGTCTGCTAAGTTACAAAAGTCCTATGAGTTAGTGTTTCACACAGAAAACAGTGCCTTGCTTGTTGGCAGTCCAACCTTTTGTTCTGTTATCTGTCTACAGCACCATGGAAAAAAATTTGCCTAATATCTACAGAGCAGTTTGTTTGGCCGGGCGCAGACGATGCTCATAAGAATAAGCAGCTGCCTCACGGTCTGCCATTCTTTATTTCCTTGCAAGGGAAATTACAGACTAGCTTGTTTTAAAGATTAATTCTTGCACGAAGATTGTAAAGCAGACGCTTCATTTCGCTAGTTGTGAATCCCGTGCTTCACAGATCGTGCAATTGCAGGAAACCTGCTTTACTGAGCATTAGCTCACACCAAGCCTGAACACTGAGCAGAGTCTCTCCTCAGTGGATGAGCTAAGCTCAACACTTAGCGGTAAAAAAACCCACAACACCCACAAAACAATCGAAGAGCCAACAGATCCAAGACGCCTGCATGATAACGACATCACTGCTAACAAAAACACATGAAATTGAAAATAAACAGTCCCATGACTCTTGGAGCTCTTTGACACAAACTTGTCTGTAGTTACCGCCCCATCGGGTAGCTACAATATGTTACCCGGATCATCTTTTGTCTTATGTCAACTTATCATCGATTCATGATTTGTACAAATCTAGAATCAGGAAATGAGCAGACCTATTGCACCCTGGACACAACCTGTTCCAGCTTCTCCCCAACTCGCCAAAACAACCAGACATCTGTAAAGTTTCTTTTTAAAGACATCACTCTGATGAACACACACACACACACACACACACACACACACACACACACACACACACACACACACACACACAAGTTTATATAGATACAGAGTCCTGCATAGTATCTTTGCTGTTCCTCGGACTGCGTTCTTTTGAACAGAGGTCTTGGATGTCTTTCCTGGGGTCTGCTGCAGCCAATCACCCAGTTTGGGGGTCACTGTCCCAAGTTCTCCTATTACCACAGGGATCACTGTTTCCTTCCCCTTTTCAAGCTCCTCCCTTGTTATTTCTCACGTTTCTCAAGCTCCTTCTTCCTGATGTTGCTGTCACTTGGATATATCTACATTTATCACAACGACAGTCTTCCTCTACTTTTCCACCTCTGCTATGTTCTGTGACCAGTTTGTCCGTCAAGATCTGGAAGCCCCACGGGATCTTGGTTCGGTCATTCTCAACAACCCTGGGGGCAGGCGTGTCCCATTTTGACCTCGGGACTTCCTGAGCATACTTGGCACAGATGTTTTTCTATACTATGCCAGCCACTTGGTTTTGCCGTTTCATGTATTCACCTCCCGCTAGCATCTTGCACCCTGCTGTTATGTGCTGGACTGTCTTTACACTGCCTTTATCAGAGTTTGTTCCTGTGCTGCCATCTTTGTTCAGCCATTAGTAGGATTTTTCAATATCAGCCATTTCTTCTGTCTGCTGGTGGTACGTGCCATTCCAACATCTTCATCCACCATTGCAGATATAAATACAAATGTATTTGCTATTGCCTGTTTTCTATTCTGTTAAGTACACCAAGAGCAGAGAAAAGAAGAGCCCAATTCCTTGTGTGCATACCCTTACTTGGTCAATAAAGCCGATTCTGAGAGCAGAGAGCTGACATGCCACTGCGGTTATGAAGCCACTGCATTATTGGCCATCATTTTGTGGTTGGTTTGTTATTTTCCTTGTAATAACATGAAACATTTAGAGATATTTCGTGTTTTTTCATATCCATTAAACATTAGCTGTCAGTTAAGTCAGGTTAAATTACCACCACCCTGATAATAACATGCTGGTGGTGGTGGTAAGGCATTTGATTTTTAATTGCAAGGTTCAACTCCCGAAATGTTTTTTGTGCAGTGATTTTGCATGACAGTATTCTTTCCTTTAATCTTTCCTTGTTCTGTGTAGTGTCAGTGGTGAAGCACTTGCTTGTCAAATGGTTCAGTGTAGCCACTGTGTGGGTCACATAGTAAGCAACATGTTTTGGTTTCGGGGTTTTTTTTGTTTTTTTTTTGTGTGTGAAATTTAAAAAGACGTTTAGATGAATACCATAATTAGGGTGCAAACTCTTTGTTAGATTTGTGCATCCACAGTCTAAGAGTTGTGTAGAAACTAGCCTTTTTAATACACCTACTAGATGTGGGAGACACAAAAAAAAAACAACCCAAATCACACAATTTAACACAAGCAGTCATTCTACTCTCATCATATTCATGTACCGTTTGGTTAAGAACCCAGTGTTTAAGTCCATGCCCTGCAGAAAGTTGTATTCTCCTAGCAAATCCCAGTCTGATCATCTCAGTGGTAGTGAATGGAGTAGAATACTTGAACAGGTTAAAGGTAGTATATAGTATGTATACATACTCCAAAAGCTAAAGTGCATGCTGTTCCCTCACAAGCTCTCATTCTCTTGTTCAAAACAAGGTTCCTTTTATGCTTTCCAAATTGTAAAATACGATGCCTTTCGAATGTTATCACAGATGTTTGGCAATTTACACTTTCATATTGAAGACATATCTTCAGGCTTACACTCACGATGTGTCTGCATTAGTGTGATTTTATGAATTCCAAGCGTAAGCAAGCCCTGCCAGCATGGTGACAGGCAGGATACAGCAGTGCGGCTAACTGCTTATCACTTTATTGTTTTAGCGTGTTTAGCTTTCCCAGGATATGCCTGACTTTGTTGAGAGTGATTGCTGACAACTTAATCAGAGGTCATGTGAACTGACTTGCAGCTTTCTTTCTCATTTATCTGTAATGAACCAACAAATTGTTTTTATTTAACAGCTATGGTATAGAACACTGTGTCAACATGCCCGACTTGTGCATATATTATATGCACACAGCTGCAGAAATTTATCTTGGTTATGACAGAGCAGTGGTCTGTTTCTGCTGGCTGAATTGACTGTGGTAGCTAATTCTCATTTTCAGCCATCATTTGTCAAAAGAAACAAAAATAAACATGGAATAAAAATGATGGCTAAAATTTAAGATTTGTGGTTATTACTTCAAGAACAATGGTTTACAATCCTTGGGAACCAATATGCCTGCTGTTTGAGAATGGGCAGGTCCAAACATACCAATAAAACATCCATCCAGCCATCCATGCAGCAGTCTAAGCAGAGATGCCCAGACCTCCATCTCCCCAGCCATCTCTTATAACTCTTCTGGGAGGACACCAAGCCAGTTTAGAGATATAATCTTTCTAGCATTTCCTGAATCTACCCTGGAGGTTCCTCCTGGACAGACATCCCTCTTTGACTAGGTGCAAATAGTCAAAGACCTCAAGTGGCTCCTTCCAATGTGGAAACTCTCATATGAATCCCCCCCAAATGGCTGAACGCCTCACCTTATCTTTAAGGCTTCCACCATGTGTATCCACAATCTCATTCTTTTGGTCACTACATGGAGCTCTTAACCACAGGTGAAGCCAGGAATGTAGAGCTACCAGTGGATGCAGATGCGTGTTTATGAATCTCAGCAACACGTCATATTTTCATCTTCTCTCTCCTTTAGTTTGTGTTTTGTCCCGTCTCCCTATGCTGTCTTTTTCTTCCCCCTTTTCCCAACAACCCCCTGACCAGATGTGGCTGTCCTCTCTAAGATGCTCGTCTTTAATGTAGCCAGAATTTTTTCGGAACTTAGCGAAACAGCATTATCTTATTTTGCACCTTAGTTTTGCAGTAGTATTTTGTATTATCTTGCTCGTTGACTTGCTTTATTTTTGTTTTATGTATATTTATGTCATATTTAATATTAAAATCTTTGTAATCTTTTCAGTGTTGACTCTTCATTGTTAGGTTTCCCCAGAAAAAGCTATTTTTTAATCTCAATAGACGAGTGACAGAAAACAGTCCTGGCACTGTCCAACACTCACTGGGAACCAGTCTGACTTATTGCAGGCTATGCAAAGCTCTCACTACAATTGTAATGAGAGCTCCCCCTCCACCACCCCCCACAGGACACCCTGAGGAATGCACTCGAATGCCTTCTCCAAGTCTACAAAACACATACAGACTGGCTGGACAAAGTCCCATGTGCCCTAAAATATTCTTTGGAAGATATAAAGTTGGTCCGGTGTATAGAATATACTGGGCCAAGTTCAAGCACTGGCGTAAATGTAATTTTCTTATAACTTATATGATTTACTGTCTGCAATATTTTATTTTAAAATGCTACTAAAAGAAAGAATGACAACTTTAGCACTTGGATAAACCCTCCTAGCTTACCTGCTTAGAAATATAAGATATGGTATCTGTCATTTTGACACATAAAGCGCTGGGGTCATTCGCAATGTGGGAAGTGACTTTCTGAACAGTATTTGATTAATTATGATCATTATTACTCATTATTGCAGTGAGATAAATGCTTCCTTGATTTGTTTCGTCCTAGCTGCAGGAGATTCATGTTGGAAAACGGTCTTCAAGGACCACCTCAGGCCACTGCTAATGATTTGTTAACACTCAGAGACGTGTGCACAGATAAATAACCGCGGTTCAGAGAAACATATTGCAGCTCTAAATATGATTTGCCAACATAAGGTTCCCTTTGAAATCAAAAGTCTAGTCGTTGCTAAGAAAGCATGACAGAGAAAACAAAATACCTCACCCATATGGCTGTCTCATGCTCCAAGTTAGCAACATGTCAGCGCTGCTTTACATTCTTGGTCTGCTTTTGTTTGTTCTTGGCAAATTTATGTCATCCACTGTTCTCCATGCCCTCTGGCTGTGTCTCATTGTTGACTTTTTGTATTACTTTTTGCACATTATTCATATTTATTGCCACACACTAGCTGGAAGGGTGTCACCCACATTTTGTCCCTTTTAAGTGTTGATATCACGATGATATTAAAATGAATATTATTATCTAATATTAAATTCAGATTCTGACCCATGAAATGGGCCAAATAGAAACTTACATTGAACTATGATTTCATTTAACTGTTGCCAGTCTCTAAACCTTTCCAGATTGGAAAGCCCACCTAATATCTGATAAAATAAACTGTTGTTCTTGTGAGTTGTAAACTGCTATTTGAAGGTTATAAAGAACATAAGAAAGAGACGATTTAACCAGGCCTTCTATACCTGTTAACACTGCATTTGTGTCACAGTCCATTCTATGAAAAAATGAATCTGTTTCTGTTAATTTCAGGTATCTGAAGATAAGACTGTTTTCTTTACTTTAGCCATCTGGGATTCTGGTGTCTTTGCTTGAATGCTGGCACGGCGGTTTTCTTAATTCATTTTTGGCAGCCTGGACTGCTGTTGGAAGGTAATCAAAGCAAATACAGCCCTATGTCGACAGGTGTTTTGCTTTTAAAACACAGACTGAATTAAAAGTGGCGGCATGGTAACAGCATCTTTCTTCCTCCTGCTGTCAGCCCAGGTGTTTAATGCTTGGTCAGATCCTTCACAGCAGAACTATCCGATTCCCTAGAAGCTGTAAGCTGTATGACACTTTAAGAAGTTGATGCTTTTTTGGAAAGGACCTGACTTGTGTCATTTTTGCTCTGTATGTTCCTGACAGAGACCCACAATTCAAGCACTCTACAAGTCTACAGGTCATTCAGAGGAAAGCTAAAGCTGGAGCAGGAGACACCATCTGTATCTAAAGAGTCACACCTGATACCGATAGTTCTTTAAATCTGAAACTTTACTGATAACAGAAGATATACTCACTGATCACTTCATTACTTACATCTTGCTAGTACCAGGTTGGAACCACTTTTTCCTCCATTTTTCATGGCACAGCTTCAACAAGGTGCTGGAAACGTTCTTCAGAGAGATTTTGCACGTGACATCACACACACGTCGTTAAAGAGCTGTCTGCCATACTGGACGTGATAAGTGGTAGCGATCACATCCAATCACTCATAGTTTACATAGAAATTATCATTACTTTCCCCCCTCACAATGCCTATATTCTGCAGGTAAGAGCAGCAATCATGAAGGACAGAAAGAGAATCTTTTTTTAATCACTCTCTTGTTTCAGATAGAAGAATAAGAAAATAATGGATAACAGTATAACAATTATAACTTACTTGAATTTTTAAAATTCAGTCTGTTTCAAGCAGAGTATTTAAAATTTTTGCATTCATATTTTCATAATCTCTTCTTCCTCACCTTAAGCCTCACTTCTGAACTGAAGTTAGGGTTCAAAATTTAGAAATCCTACATGAATATAGTTAATCTTAATGCTGTTTCAATTAGTTATCGTCGGCAGATCAGACATGTGACCCTCACATTTCTGGACTCCTGGCAGTTTGGTTACATTCTCTCATCATATTATAGTTTATTTAAGTGCGAGTCTGCCCATGATAGAACCACATCAAAAAAGTTTCAGTAACAGCAGCCAACAGCAGCACTTACTGACAGAAAATTACAGATATCTTCAACAATTCAACTCAGTGTCAGTATCAAAATCTAATAAAAAACAAGGTAATTCCTGAGCAGTGACCGTGGTCCACTTAATCCATCAACAGTAGTTCCAGGCAGAGTCTAGTGACTCAGGTTTGTACCCATCTTGACACAAAATACAATCACCATTCTGGTAGACTGATGTTTAAACTATGCTCACAGCACCATCAGCAGCTTGAACCAGTCACAAAAAGCACGATGGATCCATGTTTTCATGTCGTTTATGTCAAATGCTTTTTTTTTTTAAAGATTTTTTTTGGGGGGGTTGCCTTTATTGGGAGCAGGAATAATTAGATGGGGAAGTGAGAGAGAGAGAAAGCAAAGACACACAGCGCCTGACCACAGGTTGGACTCTAATGGCACCCTAGTGGCAACCGGTGTGCCCCTCTGCTCCTGGTGTAGCCAATCTGCATCAGGGTTTCACATGTTTTGCATTTAGAGATGCTTTTCTGGATACCTAGGTTGTTAAAAGTGGTTATTTGCCTTTGTTTTAGCTCAAAGCAGTCTGGCCATTCTTCTCTGTTGACCTCTGGTATTAACGAGGCATTTTCACCTAGATAACTGCAGCTCACTGGTCAATTTTTTTTTTTACACCATTTTTTGTAAATCCTATAGATGGTTTTGTGGGAAAATCCCAGTAGATCAGCAGCTTCTGAAACAACAGGGAAATGGCATGCCTAACAGCATAATTGGCTAATTAGATATTTGTGTTAAAGAGCAGTTAAACAGGTGTACATAATAAAGTTGCTTGTGAGTGTACAATTAAAATATATTTTATTTAAACAGTAAGTAATTAAAAATAAGCCACTCTTTATTTCTATTCAGGGAAAGGCAGTTTATAAATTACTAAAGCCTTGACATGGAATTGTCATAGATCCTATTTATAATTGCAATGAATAAGTTAAAAAATCTGTCTCATGGAAAAAATAAATATACCACTTATCTACTGGATAAATGGAAACTTAGGGGTTCCATATCAGATCCCTGTAGTTACAATCCTCTGACAGATGGAACCTGGGTTATGTAACTGTCAGACATAGGGTCTCCTATCATGTGCATCATGTAGTGTCCTCATGCCAAAATCTAAACAGCTCTCAAAGGGCATTGTGAATATCTGGCACAGATTTAAAAAATCTCCAAATTATCTGCAATAAATTAGTCTTGTACCATCAAGTGGCACAGATTTCAAGCAACTGCCCATTTATCCAGGACTGGCTGGAGACTTGAGAAAAAAAACCCTTTTCAAGAACCCCCAGATTTCATCGCGGTGTCTGTAAGTATGCAACACTTGGTCAAAGTACATGTCTAATGTCTAAAACAGATTACAGAAATGTGACCTGGACGTCAGGCGTGTCAGGAGAAAGCCACCGCTGTCCAAAAAGAACATTAAAACAAAACTACCTTCTGCCAGTGTACATGCTGGCAACAAAACAGACTTTTTGAAATAATGTGCTCTTGACAGATGAATCAAAGATAGAGCTGTTTGGCCAGACTAACAGTGTTTTAGTGAGTTAAGTTCCCAGCACTGACTAATTTTGAGTGATCCATTAAAAGCTAAACAAGAGGCGAGACTAAATGAGACTTGTTGCTTGCCACCTTTTGGATTCATTCTCATTTATCAGTAGTCAGTCCAAGTGGTTTTATTTTACAGTTAGAGAATGAAAAAAGTGACATACACTTCTAAACTTGTATGTGCATAAACAGTATTATGTTTGAAGTGCTTTGGGTCATAGCAAGTCATTACTCACAGCTCTGGACACTGTATCTAAGAAGCAAAAAAGGAAGCAGATTTTTAGACTAATAAGGAAATCTGGTAATAGGGTAATACGGTTTATACCAAGCAGATTTTCCTCAGTGATTAGTCATTTCAATAAATAAACCCATCCATCCATTTTCTTCTAGTGGGACTAAAGCCTATCAAACCTGCAGGATTGCTCTCCCCCCGCTTCAGGACACCTACACCAGGAGATGCCGGACTAGAGCAGCGCAGATACTGAAGGACCCGTCCCATCCTGGCAACAAACTGTTCCAACTTCTGCAATCTGGTAGAAGGTTCCGCATCTTCCGGGCAAGGACAGAGAGACTCAAGAGGAGCTTCTATCCCCAAGCCATCCGTGCTCTAAACACACACACCCGCCCTCTCACATCATCTATAATTGACTGAGTCAGGACTCTTCCAGACACTAAACCAAGGCACAATGTACATTTCAATTCCTTTATTTTAAATATGTTTATATTGTCTATCCTGTAAAATAGTCAGATGTCTATTCATATTAATGTACAGAATTCACCTGCTTGCTGCTACTACTGCACATTCACCCAATGTATATACTACACACATATATATATATATATATATATATATATATATATATATATATAATGTTTTTCCTCTACCCCCCCCCCCCCCCAATTTATTTTTTGCACATGTCGAGGAGCATGTCAGGCTACATTTCACTGTGTGTTATACTTGTATAACTATGCATGTGACAAATAGAGAACCTTGAACCTTGAACCTACCATGGAGTGAGAAGCAGAGTACAGGGTACACGCTGGACAACAGACAGGCGACCGTCTGTTGCAGGGCCAACACAGAGGGATAGACAACCATTCGCACTCACATTCACACAATAATCCTTACCCTCAAAAAATAAACCTTTGATTTAATATGTTACACTTTATTTTTAATAAAAATAATTGCTTAATGTTTACTGAAGGAAAAAAAAACTTTGAGTGCAAGGATAGTGTTATTCAAGTGAATTTAATGGTATTTGATAATTAGACCCATCATGGCGTAACAAAATCCCAGCGGTGATAGGATTTAGGACAGGACACCCCCAGGGTCCATACACTGATGTGGTGAAGAGGTAGACTGAGGCTTGGATGGAGCTTTGAGTTACTTAGGTGAGGTGGGGATGGGGAGGAGGTGGGTTTCACGAATGAGAGTCTGAAAAGGAGAGCACAGATTTAAACCACACGGAGAGGCGGCTGATTGGCTCAAAAAAGAGACAATGCCAGAAACAATTTGAGTTCAATGAATCCTGACATTGAAAACCTGGTCCTTTGATGTTTCTTAGATGAACGTAGACCTGACCAGCAACCCCAGATCATAAGATTTTCCCCACAGGCATATGATGGGCACATCACTTCATTGCCTCTCTCCTTACCCTGATGCAGCCATCACTCTGCATCAGGGACTCATCCGACCAGATTGTTTCCATTGCTTTGGAGTCCAGTCTTCATGGTCTATGGTTAATTGAAAACTTTTTTCCCGATTAGCTTCACTGATAAATGGTTTTCTTTAGGCTACACAGCTGTTTGGTCCCAATCCCTTGAGTTCTCTGTGCATTGCGCAGCTAAAAATATAATGAATTTCATTAAACACAGCCATGGGATATACCTTTGATTTTTTTTAATGATTGCATTTCACCACACGTTTACTCTGACTACATTTCTTCCTCAATGATTGTTCACAGTTATCCTTCCAGGGTTTAATAGTGCGCTGGACAGTTCTTAACCCACTAGCTTTAGCAGTCTCCTATTCCCCAGTCACAGACTGAGAAAGTAGTTGACAACCCCTGCGAACCACTGCTTGCTAGAGACAAATATCCGTTCCCTGATTGGTTGCTGGAGGTTGTTGTCGGCAGGTGAAATCAGTTGCAAAGAGGATGCTGCACCAAAAACTCCATTGTTATTGCTTTGAATGTTAGCAGATTGCCACAATTGCCTGTAGTTTGCATGGAAGACCTCAACTTGTCTGCAAACACTCGCTAATAACAGAGTAAAACTTGTGTTTCACAATTTGGACAAGGACACCTTCTCAATAAAAGTTGTTTCTAACAACTGCAGCCAACACATTTCAGAAGCTTTTACTAGGAAGGTGAACAGTCTTTGTTGGCAGATTGTGTTGCACTTTTCACATTTTCACTGCCACTTGCAGAGTGGACGGTGAGTGTTTGCAGACAGTTAGGAGGCAGCTGTGGAAATGTGCTAGAGACCAAAGCAATCATAACAAGGTTTTTGGTTCAGCATGCTCTTTGTGACCTCTTTGACACTGTATGAGATGTGAAACTGCCACAGCATCCAGGAACATGGTTGTTTTGTTCACTAGGGGTTAAGCAACCTGTTGCCAACTGAGAGATAATAATCACTGCGCTAATTATCTAATGGAAAGCTCTTACCTATCTTCTTAGTTAAATCCAGGTGGTGCTTTTTTTTCATTTCTTTTTTGGCCAGACAGTGTACTTGTAAAAAAAAAAAAGAAGAAGCAAAAACTGGGACTGCTCCAGGAACAAGCTTTTATGTCCCAAAACATGTCCTTTTCTCTCTCTCTATTTTTTTTTTTTTTTTAACTTCACCAAGCAAACGTTGTTAAAGAGAGGGCCCAGTTTTAGTCAGTGGGCTAGATGCCATACCAATTCTTGAAATGGTGTGGGACAATATGATACTAATCACACAACAACCAGCAATATCAGAAACAGAGCTAGCACATTTAATAGCAGTGCACATTTTCTGAGACTTTGAAAAGAGCACATTCTGTGTTGTGACATGCCCAGAAACCTGATTAAAATTGCTCCCCAGTATTGTCATGGCATGAAAATGACAGGAGCTGCATGTAAACAATTTTCTCTTGTACTTGGAAAATAATGGGAGCTGTTGTGGAAATTTGGTTTTTTTTTTTCATCAGCTCTTTAATAAGTGTTTGGATGGAGCTGAACATTAAAAAAAGAGAAGAAGAGACTGTTTGATTTAATATAAAGCTTTTTGTAATGACAACAATGTGAACATTATGTGAACATTAGTGTCCAGTGCTGACTTTAAAAATGAGATTACATGGGGCATATTTTTAGAGATGTGAGAGGGAGACAGAGACAGGAAACACTCATTATAGAAAGTGGATAATAAGGAATGATGTGATGACAGTTTTGCTACCCTGGCACTGAAGCACAGGGGCTTAGTCCACTAGTCACATTAAAATTGTGTGCAGATTGTGTTTAGCTGTATTCCTCCCAAAGCCTTCCAAGCTTCCCTTTCCATGAGCGTCCCTGCTGGCCAGCCCCAAGAATACTTAAGAAAACACTTTGGTTAACGATATCTTGCATTTAAATGTAGCATTTCCTGATTGCTGAATAGTTTAGATGCTGTAAGTGTACAGAAATGTTAATTTCACAGTCTAGAGGATGTAACAAACTGGCTGCCTCTTCCCCCCCTTAACATGAATCATCCTCCTTTCTAACTTCAGAAATGAATTATGTTGAGCCATGGTTTTGAGCTGAGATGCAAACAAGCTGTATAAAATTACGAGTGTGTAAAGAATTCAGTGGTGCTGACGTTTGATTATTCAAAGCTTAAACAGCTGACGAGAAAAGATTAGGAGAGCAACACACAGATGTGACAGGGTTGCCAAGTCTCATCAAGCCTTTCACCTCCGTACCAGCGGTTTGACCTTACAAGGCGTCTGTTAGGTATCTGCCATGCCATGGTTACATTCTTCTTATATCCCTGGTAAACACTGTTGAAAATGAGCGTTCTGTTCTTTTGCTGCTGTTGTCCTGCTTGTCTAAAATTCTGCCAAGACTCTAACAACATGTGAGCCAATGAGATTATATCTTGACATATCAGTTTTCATCTTTCGTCCTTGTTTTTTTTTTTGTTTATATTTTGTCTCAGTTTTTAATAATATGACTTTATAGTTTGTAGTCTGAAGTCTCAACAGCCAGCTGAAGTGTGCCGTACTGTGGGTTTCATCCAGAGTTGTGGCAGAAATGATGTAGAGTGTAATTTCTGTTGTTCTATGTTTTTCATACCATTTCATTAGCCAATAACAAAGCAATAACAAAATCATTTCATTTTTAGAACAAAGTCAGATGAAACTTTAGTGTCTTTTGACTGCAGTATCCACAAAACCAAGCAGTCTACAGTTAGGTCAATAAGATTTTGGACAGTGACACATTTAAATAAAATTGTCTCAGTATTCCTTTCCTAGTACAAGGGAATTAAGAAAGGGATCGCATTAACTACTATTTTTATAAACAGTCCCCCATTTTCAAAGGCTCAAAAGTAAATGAAATATGACTGAGAAGCATTTTTGTCACGGTTCTGGGTCCGTTGGACCCAGTATTTTGAGTTTATTATGTTTTAGTTTGCATCAGGGATTGTTTTCTTGTTCTCTTGTGGTGTTTATGATGATGATTATGATTATTATTTGAGTTTCATGTTTAAGGATTTGTTCTCTGTTGTATCTCACGTTTAGTTTAGTTTAGTTCAGGTTCCATGTGTCATTCTGTCTGTCTCTCAGTGTCAGGTCTGCGTCTTGGTGTGGTGTTCTCATTTCCTGTTTTATTGTGAAGGTCTGGGTCTCATGTGAGTGTGTTCAGTTTTACCTCTGTCTCGTCTTGTTGATCATTCCCAGCTGTGTCCACCACCTGTGTGTAATTCCCCTGTGTTTCTCTGGGTGTATTTAAGTCATGTCCTCCGTTATTGTAGTTGCTGGTCCGTCTGTGTATCTACCATGTCTCACCCGTGTGTTCTCCCTGCTGTCCATCATCATTCTCCTCTGCTCATTCTCATTCAGGTTTGTGCTTTGTAGTTTTAGTTGTTTCCCAGTATAGTTTAGTTCTCCGTGTTGCCGTTTGCCTCTCCTTTTGTGTCCAATAAATCACCTTTTACACCTTCACGACTGCCTGCGTGTGGATCCTCCTTTTCCTTTTCTACACGGCTCTTCTCACTCGCCGTGACAATTTTTAATGGCCGGGTGAGGTCTGTTCCCTTCATTATTTCATGAAAAATGAACCTGATAAAGGATCTGAAGCTGATTCCAAGTACTTGTATTTAACTTGTATTTGGTAGCTTTTCACTGGAACTCTTATTATGAGATCCAAAGAGATGTCAATGTAAGTTATAGAGACCATCATTAGGCTGAAAAACCAAAATAAGCCTATCAGAGATAGCAAATGCTGGACAAATGAAAAATCGGGGACGTTCCTAAAAACAATGAAGGTAGTGACCGGCTCAGAAACACAAAAAGGAGTAAAGTGAATGATGACAGAATATTTCCTTTGTTAAGAAAAACATCTAACCCAGTCAAGAACACTCACGAGGTGGTGGGAGGGTCAAAGCTTACAATAAAGAGGCGCCTACATGACTGGAAGCTTACAGACAGACAGAAAGTGTAACCAGTGGTTTGCAATATGGTGTAAACCACTGGTTACACACAAATGGTAAATGGTCTGTACTTGGATAGGGCTTTACTTAGTCGCTAAGGACCCCAAAGCGCTTTACATTACATTCAGTCATTCACACACCACCAGTAGGCAACGGGTGAAGTGTCTTGCTCAAGGACACAACGACCAAGATTGTTGGAACCGGGGCTCAAACCGACAACCTTCCGATTACAAGACGAACTGCCAACTTTTGAACCACGATCGCCACGATGGAAAGGCCAGATTCGACTTTTCCAAAAAAGAGACTGCACACTTCTGAAAAAAATCTTTCAAAAGTTGAAATCAAGATGAACTTGATGAACTCTTCCCAAGATGATGGGAAGAGAAAAGTATGGAGAAGGAGAGAAACAGCTCATGGTCTGAAGCATACCACACTATGGGTCAATTATGATGGAGGCATGAGCATTTATGGCTGTCGGTGACAGCTGATAGAAGCAGCAGGATGAACTGAAATGTGCGGTACATGGGTTTTATTCACATTCAGCCAAATGCTGGAGCGCTTAATGGAGCAACCTTACAATGACCCAGAGCTTATTGCAAAAACAACCCATGAGTTTCTCGAGACAAAGTAATTAGACATTTTTCAGTGACCAAGTCAGTCACCTGATCTCAACCCAATAGAGCAACTTTTCAGTTTGAAAACTGAAGACAAACTTTAATACAGAGAGACCTACAAACAAGCAGCAGCTGAAGGCAGTTGCAGTAAAGGCCTGGCATAGCATAACAAGAAAGATAAAAACCATCCTTTTATTCAAGGTATGTGAGTTTGTTCAATTACTGTCCAACTCTCTGAAAACAGCTCCAATTCCTAAACAATACTTTTGTTAAACCCCTTGAATTAAAGCTTAAAGTCCATGCTTGAATCACATCTTGATTGTTTGATTTAAAATCTACTGCACAGACATAAAACTATAAAAAAACGACTCACTGTCCAAAGATTTACAGAAATAACTGTATGTTAGACAGTGTCTATTTCCCTTGTTTAGCGGTTAAGCCAGCAAGTTGTCATAAGGGTTTGCACTGCTCACGCACCATTTGCCGTGTTCTGTCAGCCAATAATCCTTCACAT